>NC_063177.1:28561432-28867020 GCF_023159225.1 Perognathus longimembris pacificus
ACTGTCCCTGGCTTCTTTTTTGCTCAAGGTTAGCACTCTGCCACTTGAGCCACAGCGCCACTTCTGGCCATTTTCTGTATATGTGGTACTGAGGAATCGAACCCAGGGCCTCATGTATATGAGGCAAGCACTCTTGCCACTAGGCCATATTCCCAGCCCCTCTTACTATCCTTTTAATGAACATTTTTGAGGGGAAATGCATCAACTGTATGATGTTTCTTTTTTTGTGGGATGGATGGGAGAGTTGGCATTCAACTCTTTGTAGGAAGGGGCCGGTTGTGGGACTTGAATTCAAGGCCTGTGTCCTGTCTCTGGAGCATTGTCCCTCAAGGCTAGTGCTCTACCACTTTGAGCCATTCCAGTGCCATTTCCAGGTTTTTGGTGATTAATTGGAGATAAGGGTCTCCTCAGCCTCCTGAGTAGGGTTACAGATGTGATCCACTGGCACCCTGCTCAGCATTCAAATTAGAACTCAGAGCCTCACATCTGCTAGGCAAGTTCTCTACCACTTGAGCAACACTCCCAGCCCTTTTTGCTATAGTTATTTTTCAGTTAGGGTCTTGGGCTTTAGTTTGGGTCCAGCTTCAGAGTGAGATACTCCTAACTTCTGTATCCTAAGTAGCTTGAGATTACAGGTATGAGCCACTGCACCCTGCCATGATGTTTCTTAAATTCTAATTTGTTTTATTCTTCAATAAGTTTTAATTTTCAAGTGCCATTAGCCTCATTTAGCAGTTTTAGGAAACAGCTTCTGAAATGTTGAAGTGGCAGGGACAAAACTTGAATTGGGTCTTATCACCCTGCTACTTTTTGCCAGTCTGTCTGCCTTTGCTAGTGAGTGGTTCTTTATAAGGAGAATAAAAGTCTGACACAAGTGAACACCTGTAATACCTACTTCAAGCCACTAGAGTGTCCCATAGTACTGTGTCCACCCATGTTTTCAACCCTGGAAGTTGGGGACTATTCCAGACTGGTTCATGTCATTAGAGTGCCCAGAGCCCAGAGCTCAGCCTCAGGACAGTGGGTTGCTTTGCTTTTCAATGGGCACTTCACAGCCAGTGGTCAGTGACTTGCCCTTTTTTGACCCCTATCAAACCAGCCTTATGGTAGAACAGCAGGCTATACAGAAGTCAGGGCCTGATCAGCCAACCTGTAACTAGGCAGCAATCTATAAAAGACAGACTACAAAATAACCTGTAAATAGGTAAATATCTACAAATATCTGCATATACTTGATAGCTAAGTTCCTATTAGTAATTCCTCTTAGATCCAGAAGAAGCAACACCCAGTTATTTACCACTCTAGATAGGTTTAAAAAGCCAGTGTGTGGCAACTGTCTGTTTTCTACTTTGTAATAAAAATATTTGCAAGTTTGGTGCCAGTGGCTTATGCTTGTAATCCTAGCTACTTAGCCCACCAAGAAAGTCTGTGAGACTTGTCTCCAATTAACCACCAAAAAGCTGGAAATGAAGCTGTAGCTCAAATGGCAGAGTACCAGTTTTGAGCAAAAAAAGAACAGCACCCAGACCCTAAGTTCCAGGACTATCACATAGTAAAAAAAAAAGCACATTAGATTTCACTTCTGTTAATTTCTATATTCAACACCCTGAGATGATCTGCCTTGTCAAAGCCATTACTTAATGTGAGTGTCCATGAGTTGGAAGTCTGATTTGGTAGTAAGGAACAAATAGCCCCTTAAAAAATTTGCTTCCTTTCTACTTTGTACAAATGTGTAAGTGGTTTATAGCTACTTACAAGTCCTGTTTTCTCCACTGAAGACTCTGTATTCCAAGTGACTAGTACAGTTTCTGGCATTTAGTAAGTGTTCAATGAATATTTATTTACTGAAATAACATGCAATAGTCGTGTGATAGTTCTACCTATAAGCCATTTTTCTAAGGACAGAGGTCATTGTTTTTCCAATTAAATATTCAGAGCATTGTTTTATGTTGGAATTAGCATGGCCTGAGTTTGGGTCTGTGTCTAAGCTTTTTTTCTTTAAGTGACATCTATGTGATAGTTGTAGGACTAGTTGGTATACATGAGCTCTTCAAGCTACCATGAGAGTCTTTATGTGAGCACTACTGTTCTTGAAATAGGACTTGTATACAGTCCACTTTCTATGCTTTCTCACAAGTTTCCATCCCAAACCTGCTCTACTGTACTGAGAAACTCAAGGCCTGACACATGTTGATCAAGTGCTCTTAGCCCTTAGCCTTTTTAAAATTTTTTTCTTTTGGTAGAGGTGGCATTACTCCTGTGCTTTCTAGGCTGGCCCTCTAAGCACTTGAGCTGTTTCGCCAGCCTCAGGCTACTCTTTTTTTGGATGGAGGGTGGTATTGGAGCTTGAATTCAGGTGCTTGTTCTTGTTTAGCTTTTTCCACTCAAGGCTGGTGCTCTATCACTTGAGCCATACCTCCATCTACATAGCTTTTTGTTAGAGATAAGAATCTCAGATTTGGGCTGGGGATATGGCATAGTGGCAAGAGTGCTTGCCCTGTATACATGAGGCCCTGGGTTCAATTCCCCAGCACCACATATATAGAAAATGGCCAGAAGTGGCGCTGTGACTCAAGTGGCAGAGTGCCAGCCTTGAGCAAAAAGAAACCAGGGACAGTGCTCAGGCCCTGAGTCCAAGTCCCAGGACTGGCCAAAAAAAAAAAAAAAAAAAAGAATCTCAGATTTGTCTGTCCAGACTGTCTTGGAACCTTTATCCTCAGATCTCAGCCTCTTCAGTAGTAAGGATTTACAGAAGTAAGCTACTGGTACCTGGGCCTATCCTCTTCCCCAATGAGAAGATTAATCATACCAGACCAGATTATAGTTCAAATTTAGACCTTTCTACCTTAAATGATCAGAGTAACTACCTCAGCTACGTCTGTATATAGAACATATATGTGGAATACAGTTATTGGCATCAGTTTCATTAAACATACTATGTAGGAAATTGTTGTGAATTGCTATAAAATATATTAACAAATTTGATGCAAATAACCATCTTGTCCCTGAGAAGTATCACTAAGGGATTTTTATCATCCCATATATTACATACTTAGTTTAAAGAACTGGTCTGAAAATACTCATGTGGAAGTAAGTGTATTGTGACTTCCCCATCTAAAATGAAAAGTCAAAAATTGTGTATTCCAACCTTGCCAGAGTCTATTTCAGGGCTTGCTTTATACTGATGCAGGAAGTGTTTTCACTGGCTTGGGTTGACTACTTACCATCTGTTCCTGAGCATTCACTGCTGAATGAAAGGGGAGAGAAAGTGAAAGGAGAGGTGGAGAAAGAGGAAGCTAGAGAAATAAGAGGAAACAGCTGGAAGCTGAATGTGTGATACACTTACATAAGGTCAGTAAAACAAAAGGCAGAGGGCAGGGTCAAGCCCTGGGAATAAAGAGCTAATTCTGTCAGTTGAGAAAAGCCTTATATACTAAAAGAGACTTCAGATACTTCAAAGGAAAACATTGATACTTTTCTGGGTACCTTAACTTTTCATCACATGAAAAACTATCCTGCCTTTCTGGAATTCTGGCCATTTCTTCAGACAGACAGGGTGAAATATTTGTACAGAAGCAGGTAAGCTTGATATATCATTTACAACTTAAGAGTTAAAACTGAGTAGCTTAATCTTTTTTTAAACAACTAGTTTACATAGCCCCTTAGGCCTGCACTGGGTTACTGAATTTTTTTTTTTTTTTTTTTTTGGTGGTGGTTGGGCTTGAACTCTGGGCCTGCTCACTGTCCCTGAGCTCTTCAGCTCCAGGATAGCATTCTACCACTTCAACCATAATGCCACTTCTGGTTTTGTGGTGATTAAGAGATAAGAGTCTCACAGATTTTCCTGTCCAGGCTGGCTTTGAACTGTGATCCTCAGATCTCAGCCTCCTGAGTAGCTACGATTACAGGCCTGAGCCACCTGCGCGTGGCAGGGTTACTGAACATTAAAACTTTAGGTAGCTTCTAGTTCAGAGACTCAAAGTTAAGAAACATACACAATGAGTTAATTCCCTCTTCTGGAAACTTAATAAGCTCTTATGCTGTTCTGGCTTTGTGTTGCCACCTGTTGACTGTCTTTCTAGAATGGAACAACCTTCTCAAAGCTTAATCTGGTTAGTTTTGTGTCATCGAGTTAATATTATAGTTCACTACTGCTCACTTCCTTCACCCAGAAACCTAATGCATAGGTTCTATATCACCTGTTTCATTGTTCACTGTTTGCTTCATTGCCAAGATGACATCAAATTGACCCAATAGTGAAGAAACATGTTTCAGTTGGGGCTGAGGTAAAGGGTATTCACTAAGTTGTTTATGCCATGCTTCTACTCTGTACTAGCATTTTGACAGGTATTACAATTAGTGAAGATTTTTTTTTAACACAAATAGCATTTTTAGTTTAGAGGGTGACAGTATAGTTTAGTATCACATTCAATGTATCTATGATGAAGATAGTAGCTACTGAGAAGAGATCCACTTTTGTATATCAGAGTGACTTTAAGAATTTCCTTTTTTTTTTATTTTTTTTTACTATTAGCACAATGTTCTAATGGAATCTAAACCTTGACAGATATGTGTGATTTGTTAGATACCTTTTTTTTTCTTTTCAAACTCAGTCAATTATCTAGGCCTCGGGCATCTGAGGGCAGTGAGGAACAGGTGTCCAAAGGAGAAATGTTGGTGACTGAGAATATATCTTCCAGATGTATTGAATTTCTTACTAGGTGTATTTTTGATCTGCCTTATTTTCTTTCCTACTGTGGCCTATGCTATTTTTCTTGCTATTTGTTGAATATTCTGTCAGTCATTCAAGCATTATAAGATGGTAGTATTTCTACATAAATGCTTTATGAGTGAAGCTGATAGGTTTAGCGCTGATTTATGCCAGAGTCAAGAAGAGTAAAAGAGACATGTTTTTCTGTGACTTTGGATGTTTTGGAATCTAGGCTGTATGACCTTTCTTATAAATAAGTGTTTTAGTCAAGAACCTTCTTCAACTACCAACTACTTCTTCTGTCTCCCAGGCATATGAGTATGTTTGTTCTCTGGGACTCTTCCAGCTGCCAGTGAACTTAAGTACTATTTATTCAGAAGAAAAAAAAAATCTTCATTGTTTCTTCCTCTTTACTTTGCCAGTTAAAACAGACATAACTAATGATGCCACAAACGCCATTTCTGACCACATGTGCCACTGGCAAGTGGCTGTAAGCTTTTAGCATGGTTATCTGGCTCAGGAAGAGAAGAGCCCTTGTGCTTTCTTCCTAGAGAAGCTTGGGGATTTTTCTGGCTGAGCAGGTTGGTAGGAGGATGGAGTTCATTTTGGTCTGGTTTGGACATGTTTTCTTATTCCATGATTACATTGATGTTGATATTGAAAGGGAACATTTGTTTTGGGCCAAATTTTTTTGGTTTTTCTTTTTTTTTTTTTTTTTTTAATGTTTTTACCAGTCCTATGGATGGAACTCAGGGCCTGGGCACTATCTCTGAGCTTCCTGGGTTGCACTATCCCTGAGTTTCTTTTGCTCAAGGCTAGCATTCTACCACTTGAGCCACAGTGCCAATTCTGGCCGTTTCTGTCTATGTGGTACTGAGAAATTGAACCCAGGGCTTTATGCATGGTAGGCGAGCATTCTACCATTAAGTCACATTCCCAGCCCCACATCATCTTGAGAGGAAGTCTGATGGCTAATTAACTGGCTCCAAGCCTCTGTACTGAGTTCCTGGCCCCAAAGTTAATGGAACAATAAAACTATTTACTTAGCTAGCACCTGTTACATTTTAGGACTGTCCTAAGAGTTTTACAGATTTTTTTTTTATCATTTAGTCCACAGATTGCCCTTGTGAGATAAGTATTTTGCTCTGATTATTTAGATGCAGACACAGACCCTGAAAAGTTGTGATAGGTCATACAACTTGGTATGGAGAGGAATCTGAACACAGAACAAGTTGAATCTGACTTTTTTTTTTTTTTTTTTTGGCCAGTCCTGGGCCTTGGACTCAGGGCCTGAGCACTGTCCCTGGCTTCCTTTTGCTCAAGGCTAGCACTCTGCCACTTGAGCCACAGCGCCACTTCTGGCCGTTTTCTGTATATGTGGTGCTGGGGAATCGAACCCAGGGCCTCATGTATACGAGGCAAGCTCTCTTGCCACTAGGCCATATTCCCAGCCCGGAATCTGACTTTTGTCAGATGTAGGTACAACACGTTTTTTGTTTTATTTATTTATTTATTTAGCCAGTCTTGGGCCTTGGACTCAGGCACTGAGCACTGTCCCTGGCTTCTTTTCTGCTCAAGGCTAGCACTCTGCCACTTGAGCCACAGCGCCACTCCTGGCTGTTTTCTGTATATGTGGTACTGAGGAATCGAACCCAGGGCTTCATGTATACGAGGCAAGCACTCTTGCCACTAGGCTATATTCCCAGTCCTACAACACGGTTTTTACTTAGATGCCAAATATGTTAGATATTCATCATGTCTGAGGGTAAATCCATTAATTCATTCACTGAAAGTTGATTTTAATAACTAAGTGTACTGTCTAAACATGTGTAGCCATTTTAACCGGACCTTAGCATGAGGTCTCTGGAAGCAGGCCTGGGGAGAAGCTCGTTGTGGTTTAAGATATTGTCTTTACGGGCTGGGAATATGGCCTAGTGGTAAAATGCTCACCTCGTTATACATGAAGCCCTGGGTTCGATTCCTCAGCACCACATATATAGAAAAAGCCGGAAGTGGCACTGTAGCTTAAGTGCTTGAGCAAAAAGAAGCCAAGAACAGTGTTCAGTCCCAGGACTGGCAAAAAACAAAACAAAACAAAGATATTGTCCTTAAATGTAAAAATACCCAAGCCAGGAATTGGTGGCTCATGCCTGTAATCCTAGCTACTCAGGAGGCTGAGATCTGAAGATGGAAATTCAAAGCCAGCTGGTACAAGAAAGTCTGTGTGATGCTTAGCTCCAATTAAGCACCAAAAACATAGAAATGGAGCAGTGGCTTAAGTGGTAGAGCACTAGCCTTGAGCAAAAAGAGCTCAGGAACAAGCCCCTGGGCCAGCACCAAAAAAAAAAAAAAAAAAGCTCTAGGGACATAGCCTTTGATCTTATTGAATCAGTTATATTTTTATAACAGTGGAGTGACTATTTTTGTCCTAAATTTTTAGGTATTTTCCTTCTAGAAAATATCCTATTTAAAATTTCACTGGGGGGCTAGAATGTGGCTCAAGAATTGAAGCACAAATCCCTAATATAACAACAACAACAAAAACCCATCTGAGTTTCATGGAGAGTTTGGAGAACAACCAGAATTTCTTTTTGTCTTATGGATAGAGATAAAATTACCAATTTTCCTCAAAAGTGAGACTGCTATAGCTCAGCTCTTGAATAATGGGAACTAGACTCTCTTCACTTGACCTCTACTTCCTGTTAGTGGGGAAACCCCTTTCCAGGGGTGCTAAGAGAAACTCAGGATAAGAAACACAAGACAGTCCATAATATTGCCGATAGAGTAATGATACTCATTGAGTACTAGTTTTTCTAATCCTGAAGTTTCATTTTCATCACAGTTTGAATGGCAATGGTTATAAAGAAAGACTACACAAGAGAGGAGGTAAAATGAGGAGATGCATTGTGGAGACCTTGGAGTGGACATGTAAAGGCAGGGTAAAGGCAGCAACTGTTACCCACTGAATGAAAATACAAAGACATGCAGTGCCCAAGGTCAGAGGAAGAACAAAAAGATTTTCACCTATGTTTGTATCTTAGTTTCCTCCTTAGCTTGCATGTATATATAAACTTAGGCTTCCTGAACCACTTTATATTTCTTTTCAAAATAAATGCAATGGACATTTATAGGAGACACTAAGGTCATGGTAACAGGTCAGTTGAGGAATGTCTTAGAAACTATCATTTTTCTGTCCCCTCCTGTTGTAGGCTGACCTGTTCTCTCTGGCGTGTTACCTGCTTCTGCTAACTGATCCAAACCACAGAATTCATTCATCCCCAAGTTCCAAGCCACATCCACTGGGGGAATCAGTTCTAAAAGGAACCAGACCAACAACGATGTCCAGCCCCTTCATTCTGGTGACTGATGACAGGAGTGGGAGGGGGATACGCTTGCATAGTGAGTAGAAAAGTGTCATTTTACTGTCTTGCAAACATTATTTGTATTGTGTACGTACTGGGGGAAATTGGAAATGTGACCTTCATTCGAAGTCTCTGGAAGAGAAGAAATGGAAGAGGTGAGATAAGAGTCCGTTGTTTTTTAAAGATGTTAAAGTCTTGAAATAGTTTGCCCATCTGAGAAAATGTTTTAAACCAGAGCTTATAAAAGTACCATTGAGATAGCCACGTGAATATAGATTCCTTGGCCTGTAGACACTTGTTTAATGATAGCTTGTCTCTGATATTCCCTGTAGCTACCTCTGTAAGGAAAGGATAGAGAACATTCAGGACATCATCCTGCAGGCTCCTGATCTACGAAGTTCCAGCAGCAGTGACGCCTACACCGAAGGCTTGGAACTGCAAAGAGAGGCTGGGGTCACCTCCGTGACATCTCCTGACGCTGTCCAACCAGAAGTTCCATGTTTGTTTTGGGGGGTGAAGAAGGAAGCAGACTGTACTAAAGGACTAAAATAATTTCATGCCGATACTTTCCTGTTTTTTTATTGCCCGCTCTTTTTGATGGGAGAGGAGGGGTTTTGGGGTGGAATTTCACATGTGTGTAGAGGAGGCTGGGGAAGCTCAGCCCTTCACCCAAATATAACCCAGACTTGACATCTCTGCGCGTGGGAAGTGTTTCCCTCCTCCCTGGGAGGATCTGAGCTGCACCCAGTGGGATTTCCCGTTCGAGGGAGGAGGCCATTCAGAGGGCGACGGCACATCCACGGGAGAGAGCAGAGGGCTTAGCCGGCCGGGAATGAAATGCTAGAGGGGAGAGGCGAGCATCCCCCAGGGCGGAGGTGGCGGCCGTGCAGTGCCCGGGCGACTGCTGAGCCAGGCGGCCGCCGCGGCCTGTGCCCTCCGCCGCCGGACACTGGAGTCCGAGTCACGAGAGAGCGCCCGGCGGTGCCCAGTGGGCCAACGCCAGACCCTGGCGTCCTCCATCTTCTCTCCCGAGCTCCCCCTGCTCGGGCTGCCTGAGCCACGGACCGCAGCACCACACACCCCCGCGGGGGGGGACGCCGCGCCCCGTCCCCGCCCCCGGCCCCACCCCAGCCCCCCCGCAGGGGCCCTGACCCCACCGCCTGCGGGCACTGGCTGAGCTCCAAGGCGGCCGGCCGGCGGCTGCGACGCCCGGAGGGGGTCGGGGCCACTGGGGGCGGCGGCGGCCGGGCCGGGGCTCCCCCCCCGCCCGCGCTCGCCGCCGCGGTGGTGCGTCCCGGAGGTTACCGGAAGTGGCCGCGCTCGGCGCTGCCATGTTGAGGAGCCGCCGCTGCCGCTGCCGCCGCCGCCGCCGCCGCCGCTTTGTTGTCGCCTCCTCCGGCTGAGGAGGCTCCCCGAGCGGGGGGAGTGGGGAGGAGGGGGGTCGGCCGCCGCAGCCATGGAGGCCAACTGGACCGCGTTCCTGTTCCAGGTACTGGGGGCCCCCCCCGGGGGGGACAGGGGGGGACAGGGGGGCCGGGCCCCGGGCTGGCGGGCGGGCGAGCGGGCGCTCCTCCCCTCCCTCCCGGCCCCGCGCTCCGGCCCGGCCTTAATCCCCCTTTGTTTTTCCGCCTGCCCGCCCCGGCGGAGCCCGGCTGCTGAGGTGAAAGGAGGCGGCCTCTCGGGGTGCGGGGGAGAGAACAGGCCTCGGGGTGAACCCCGGAGCCCCCCCAGCCCACAGGCACGCGCGCACACACACACGCGCACACGCACACCCTTCCCCGCCCGCCCTGAAGGGGAAGGGAGGAGGCCGGCCGCTGTCACCACCCCGCGGCCCGGAGAAAGAAGGGCGCCGGGCCGCTGGAGAGCGCTGGCCGCTCGGCCCCTGCGCGTCGGGCCTGGGCCGCAAGGTGGGGTGAGACTGGGGGGGGGGGTCCCCAGATCCCGCTCCGAGTCTCCCCCCCCCCCCACGCTCCATCCATCTTTCCCCCCCGCGCTCTGTGCTCTTCCCCTCGCTCTTTTTTGTGTGTGTGCTTGCGTGTTGACTTTCTGACCCTCCTCCCACATCCCGCGAATAGCGGGTATCCCTGCGCTCCCCGCCACTCCCCCTTCCCGCCGGCCCCCCACCTCTGTGTTTACGGCGCGCGCGTGGGGGGGGGATGCCGAGAGTATGTTCCCTCCCCAAACTTTTTTCACTGGGTCTCGATTTTGTGCGGTACCCTGGCAGCTGGCACCGCCGCCCCATTCCATCCGGGAGATCCCACCCCACCCCAAGCCGGGCCGGGCCGGGCCGGTGGGGGGCCGGGGACTCCCGCTGGAAGAGGCCGCGTCGTCTTCCCCGAGCGCCTTTTCTCTCTCCCGCCTGTCTCCGAGGGTTCCTCCAGCCTAGTGGGGCGACGGGTGAGCGTGGAGAGCGCAAAGTCCGCTTACAAAGCCCCCCAGATGAGTCACTCGCCGGGGCGTGGGTCCGAGCTTTTGGCGAGGAGCTCGGAAGGGACCGTGGCGGGCACCTGGGCTCTACCCTGGCCCTTCCACTTTGGGTGGGAAGATTCCTGTCTGGAACTTTGTCTGGCTCCCCGCCCCTCGCTTCGTTTCTGTTTGCAAATGAAGCATTTAGTGGGCAGTCGCGGGGAGCTCCCAGAGAAACTTGGGAGCTGGAGGAGGTTAGCAAACTTTTAAGTACATCCTTCCCCGCCTCTCGGTTCTTTTCCCTCTTTTGAGTGTTTGGTGGAATCGCAAACGTGTAGCTCAGGCGCTTGAGACATTTAGGCACTAATGAGGAATGAAGGTAGAATGAAAAGTCATCCTTCCAGCATCTCTTGGCTCTTCCCAATGTTACTATAGGAAAGGAGTGCAAAATTACTTGTTGTATAGATCTGGTCTATTTTATTAGGATATATTTTTTTTTTCAAATGTGGGCAACTTGGTTTTTAAGGAATTTGCAGAGATTGAGACTTCTGAAAATTCTTAAAATTATGGAACTAATGATCTTTCCTCTTTTCTCATTCTGATCTCACATTGCTTTATTATGTTTTGATGAACTTGATAATCCTATAATAAATCAACTTAATTATTGAAAAGGAAACGGCATGACTAGCTGGCATCCTAATTGGCGTAAAGGTAGCAAATGCCTTAAAACGACTCAAACAGTTATTTTAAAATGAAGCATTGATAAGCCATGTAACTGGTTTTCATATTGCTAGGAAAATTAAGTTCTTTATGTAAAGGGAAAATCATAACTTGGAGGAGCTAGCTAAAAGATACATTAAAATTACTATTCTTTCTCTGGATAAAGCAAATCCAAGCTATTAAAATATTCCCACCTTATGGAGGTGTGTGAAAGCTAATATTTGAACCTAGTCTTGCAATGTATACAGTGAAAATTGTTGGAAAACTTCTAATTTAGAGTTGAGGAGTAGAATGGAGTATTTTCTTTTCTGTGGAAAAATATGAATAGATAATCAGTTCTAGCTTTTAGTAACTTTCACTGTTGAATTAAGCTCTCTTGTGTGTTTAATGGAACATCCTGTTGAATTTATAGTTTTAAAATAATTTAATGCCTGCTTGCTTTCAAGATAGCCTAGTGAAAAGTGAAAGTCGTAGGTGTTAAAATGTTTGATGGATGATTTTCCTAACAGGACATTCAAGATATGACTCACCAATGCTAATTTGTTTCAGTACAAAATCTTTTACCCTCTGGCACTGGAGATTTCATGGTTGCAGTATCCTACCATTCTGAGTGATGAAGTAACATTTCTGTTTTGTTTTTTGCCAGCCGTAGCAAAGTAAAGCTTGGGCAGGACTAAAAAGACTTGCGCTTGGGAGAGTTAGGATATAAGATGAAAAGTTTGATTTCATGATGTGAGTGAAAAGAAACTTAGAAGTAAATCCCCTAACATTCAGACCGTGGTTGTTGTTATTCTTTACTCTTGTCATCTGTTGGGAAAAAAAAAACCCAGTGCCCCTTTTAAAAAGACATCAATCATGTAGAAATATGGGGATCCTATGAATCCTCAGAGTGATTTTGGTAGTGGTTCTACAGCATTTTACTCCAGTGGGAACCTAGTATGATCTTCATAAGAGAGGGAGCATAGCAGTGCTGTAAAAATACTTTATGTTGCTATGGACATCTGAATTGGTAAAATGACAGTGCTTTTAGTATTTCATTGTACTAATGGTTGTTTACGATTGAAAAGGTCTCAAAATGTTATGTTTGAACTTTGTACAGAAGATTTGCATTTTGGACTATTTGATCTATTAGCCTTTGAAATTACACATCTTGAGCTATCTTCAACTATAAACTGTTTGCATACTGTATGGAAATGGGTACCTTACAGCCAAGTTAGAAAAGAACGGTAAGATTAGAGTGTAAATTCTGTGAACTTTCCACTAAGGTCACTTAGATGGGTGGACTTGATAGTTCTAAAAGCTCTACAAATTGTATGGACTGTAATTTAGTGGTAAGTGTTAAGTCTAGAAAGATATTCATAAGTAATCATACAACTTCTGAATGTACTTCCAGGACCCAAAGGATATTTAAGTTGGAATTATTAAATTGAAACTGATGGCTTTGGTTACCACATCTCCCAGTCATTGGTGGAAAGTAGTTCTAGATTCAGCTGGTTTATAGCCATTAAACATGAAGCAGTGTGTGGTTGGTAACCATCAATAGAGAAGGCTATATGTGTATATGTCCCCTTATGTCTCCCCTACCTTCTTGAATCAAGTTAGCTAATCAAGTGATTGTAGAGCCATAGTGTAAATAATTGTCTGAAGTGTTTGAGGTGATGGAGTGCTCTTCCTAGGATATTGGGTGCCTAAAATACTTGGAACTCTTCTTAGTGCATATATCCTTTTAGGATTACAAACTCAAACATAAACTGGGTGCTAGTAGCTCACACCTATAATCCTAGCCTGAGACCTGGAAGGTCATGGTTCTGCCCAGGCAGAAAAGTTCTTGAGACTCCCATCTCCAGAATAACTATCAAAAAGCAAGGCTGGAAGTGTGGCTCAAGAGGTAGAATGCCAACCAAGAAAATGAATTCAAACCCTGCTATTGACTAAAAATTAAAAATAAATAAAACCCCACCACCACCACCACCACCAAAAAAAAAAAAAAAAATCCTCAAGCATAGGATCTTGGGCTCACTGTCAAGAGTTTCAAAACTAATTGTGGTATAAAGAACGACATACTAGGAAGAAGTTTTTCAGGAACTATTTTCCATCATTTCCTAAATGTCTATCCATATGGAGGTTTAAGAATCAAAACCAAGAAAATAACTATTCATAAATACCAAGAACCCAACCCACGTTGAAATGTTGGTTTCAGTGCAGCTAAAGAAACCTTCAGTGCCCAGTTTTGGAGTGGAGAAGCACATTATAATAGCAAATGTCTAGCACTTTATCAAAAACCTTCAATTGCTGGAAGAAGATGGACATAAGAGGAATTTAAGTCTTTATAGTGTGGTTTTTCTATCTTTGTGAGTTTATAGAGTCTGAACAGCTAGTATTGCTAAAGGATGCAGATTCTCCTGGAAGATTAAATGGCCTGAAAAACAACTGCCAGGTGTTTTGCCATGGACTACCTTCAGATGCCTTCCAAGCTGATTAACAGCAGGTTTTGTTTCAACCAAATCTTTTAGTAGAATTAAGTGAAAACTTTAAAAATACACTTAACAATTAGCATGTGTATTCAGATAACTAGATTCCTCTCATCACTTAGCAACAGCCCCTTTCTCAGTCACAAAGAGGTTTCTTCTGAGGAAGGGAGCAATAAGGATGCTTAACAGATAAGAAGTAGATGATTATGAGGTGTGTGTGTGTCTGTCTGTCTGTCTGTCTGTGTGTATGTGTGTATGTCGTCTGTGTGTGGTTGCTTAGTAAGTTTCTGATAAATACTTAAGCCTGGAGTGTAATTTTTTTTTTGAGTGTAATTTTTTTGACAAGTTATTTAAACTTGGTTTCAGCCCTGATAGGCAAGTGCAAACTGATTTCAGCTGGTATGGCACTTAGGAAGCAGGGTAACTATAGATCACCATCAGCAGCTTAAGTTGCAAAAGTTTTATGTATGCAAAGTAATTTTGAATGCTTTGTATTGGAAGCTTTGAGAATTAACTAGGTCTTAGCTGGATCTCTACTGCAGAAAATACTTCTTGGACTGTTTATTTCTGGTCTCTATTGTCTGGAGCATGTTGAATTTTGAAGGTCATTGTGAAAGGCTGAGTTTCTCAAGTGTAAATGTTTGGTTTTAGGCCCAGGAAGCCTCCCATCACCAACAGCAGGCAGCACAGAACAGCTTACTGCCCCTCCTGAGCTCTGCTGTGGAGCCCCCTGATCAGAAACCATTGCTTCCAATACCAATAATTCAAAAACCTCAGGCTGCACCAGAAACATTAAAGGATGCTATTGGGATTAAAAAAGAGAAACCCAAAACTTCATTTGTGTGCACTTACTGCAGTAAAGCATTCAGGGACAGCTATCACCTGAGGCGCCACGTATCCTGCCACACAGGGATCAAGTTGGTGTCCCGCTCAAAGAAAACCCCCACTACAGTGGTTCCCCTTATCTCCACCATCGCTGGGGACAGCAGCCGAACTTCGTTGGTCTCAACCATTGCAGGCATCTTGTCAACAGTCACTACTTCTTCCTCGGGCACCAACCCCAGTAGCAGTGCCAGCACCACAGCTATGCCCGTCACCCAGTCTGTCAAGAAACCAAGTAAGCCTGTCAAGAAGAACCACGCTTGTGAGATGTGTGGGAAGGCCTTCCGAGATGTGTACCACCTTAATCGGCACAAGCTCTCCCATTCAG
This sequence comes from Perognathus longimembris pacificus, assembly GCF_023159225.1. Lineage (NCBI taxonomy): Eukaryota > Metazoa > Chordata > Mammalia > Rodentia > Heteromyidae > Perognathus > Perognathus longimembris. Next base: position 28,576,313 of record NC_063177.1, read on the forward strand.
ATGAAAAGCCCTTTGAGTGTCCTATTTGCAATCAGCGCTTCAAGAGAAAGGACCGGATGACTTACCACGTGAGGTCTCATGAAGGAGGCATCACCAAACCCTATACTTGCAGTGTTTGTGGGAAAGGCTTCTCGAGGTACTCCATTTTGCTTTGCTTTTTCCATTGTGGTGTCTGAACTCTAGCTTTGTCTCTGGGATCTAGGTTTATATGAGATAGATGTGGGCAAGCCTGTGTTACTAGAGGAGATTGGTGATATAAATATTGTAACTTTAGGTCCATTTGGTGTGGTTTATCAATGATGACAGAGTGATTAACCTGTTATTTCATCTAAGAAGTGCCTTGATAGACTCAGGCCTTCATTTGGCATATGGATACTTCTTATTTGCCAGTTCATAGACCATCAGTTTCCAACTGTGTTAGAGGACTAGAGATGAGATTCACTGTACAAATCAAAGGAACATACTTCCTGGAAGCTGGGATGACCTTGGATACTCACAGTACATTTTCTCATTTTTCTGAGGGCATTAACATTTTATTAATCTTGAAGTCTTCATTTTTAAAAGCTTTTCAAATTAACATAGTTAGTGGCAGGTATTCCTGATTCCTGTTAGGACTAAAACATTGAGTATTTTGTAGTTAGAGTCAAGACCTAATATCATTTGATGTTGACTAGGAGAAAAACAACAGCTAGAAGGACTGAGTTTTGTTTATGGTAAGAAAGGTAAGGAGACTTTGGGAAAGAGGGAAGAGTTGGTAATTCTGCTAGCTTTCTTTAAATTCCCCCCTCCAGTCTACCAAGCAAATAAGCATCACATAAGTAGTATTTCTCTATGTGTGTTCCATTACATCTTCTGTTTGAAACTCTCTTTCACAGGCCTGACCACTTAAGCTGTCACGTAAAACATGTCCATTCAACAGAAAGACCCTTCAAATGCCAAGTAAGAGTTAAAATGACTTATCCTTAGTGTAGCACTTAATGCAAAGTATCCAAAAGGTCTGAGCCAGTCAAATCTCACAATTCTTGAACAATTTCAGATTCCTGACAAGTAAATGTGGTCCATTTGATTCTAGTTTTAGAAAATAAAAATGACAGCTTCTGTATGAGATCATTTAAAAATGTATGTTATTTTTATTAAGCTATATTTCACTTTTCTTGGGTAGCAGCATTTTTGGTATAAGAAGAAAATATAGTCATGTGAAGATTGTTGTGTATTTGAAATGAATAAAAAATGAAGAATTTTAAGTGTGGGCTACATAGTGAGATCTTGTTTCCAGGAAAAAAAAAATGAAGAGTTGTAAATTAATTTTTAGGTTGATGGATAAGGTGCTTTAACTATAATAGGAGAAATAAAAGAATTTTTTCCCAACTGTTATCAGTGATTAGATTATTGTCTGCTGTTATCAAATTGGATAATTTTCTGGTTACCTGAAAATTCATTTAGATTAGTGATTTTATTTGGCTTAAGTTATTACAACAGTTTCAGTTTAAAATTTCGCCATATCAAGTGATTATTTTAGATACCACTAATCCTGGTTTTTTGTTGGAATTGTTCAGTGCCTTCAGTTAAGTTTATTAATAACTGATTTTACTAAGTACATTATTTGAGATCTTAAAAAAAAAAAAACCTAATTGGAGGGAGGACATTAGTATCATTAAGTGTCTGTTATGTGTACCAGGCTCTTAATGCCCAGTAATTTTATGGTAGGTATCATCACCATTCTGTACATAAAGAACATCCTGTAGGCTAAGTAACTTGCTCAATATTACACTGTTTAGTAAATTGTGAAGCTCAACTTAAATTTTTCCCAAGTGGAAGAATCTAAAATTTGCCAAGTATTTTAGCATGATTATAACTCTCTAATATATACAATGGAAATTCAACTTGCTGACATGGATAGGGTAATGCATAGAATATAACATACTTTAAAATGAGTAGAACAGGATAGTCTATATTTAAAAAAAGTTTTCCTCCCTCATGCAGACGTGCACTGCTGCCTTTGCTACCAAAGACAGACTACGGACACACATGGTGCGCCATGAAGGCAAGGTATCATGTAACATCTGTGGGAAGCTCCTGAGCGCAGCATATATCACCAGCCACTTAAAGACACATGGCCAGAGCCAAAGTATCAACTGTAACACATGTAAACAAGGCATCAGTAAAAGTAGGTGATGCTCTAGGCAGTCTTTTACGTTTCATATTGATAAAAACCTAGATTTTCCTGTAATAGGGGTATTTTGCTATGTTCTCATGATTGGTATTAATGTTCATCTAATATATTTCCTGCTGTCTTCAAAATGGTGAATAGACATTGAGAGAGCTTGTTAGTGTCAAGCCTGTCCATTACATTTATGCATGCAAACAGTACTGATAACCTTTCCACTACTTTTGTTTCAGTCTGGTGCTTATCTCATATTACTAACAGAGCAGAATATAGCTATTTTTTAGTGTGTTATTTTTCATGTGGGTTGAATAAAAGACTCTAGGGTGTTAGAACTGAGTCAGCAGAACCATATTAGGAAGCTTGTTATATACTAGACAATTTCAATTGTTAGACTTGGGAAGATTCTCAAGTATGTGTCTCCTAACTCCTGATTATATTAATAAATGTTCCTTATAATAACCTTAAAGGTGTGAAGACAGTGTTATAAAGCTTGTTTTTCAGCCAGGCACTGGTGGCTCACACCTGTAATCCTAGCTATACAGAAGGCTGAGATCTGAGGATTGCAGTTCCAAGCCAGCCCAGACAGGAAAGTCCATGAGATTCTTATTTCAAATTAAGCACTAGAAAACCAGAAGTGGTGCTGTGGCTCAGAGTGGTAGAGTAGTAGCAGTAGCCTTGAGTAAAAAAAACCTCAGTGATAGTTCCCTGGCCCTGATTTCAAGACCCATGACCAACCGAATAAAAATAAAATAGCTTGCTTTTCAAACCCAAACTTTTAGTGAAATGGAGTATCATCGTCTTTTAATTGTTTAAATACTTTGCTTGCCCTAAGTTTAGAGATGAAGATCAAATATTCTAGAGACTTAAAGGTAAATTTTAATATTTTGATTTTACATAGGCCTTTTTTTTTTAAGCTGCCCTAACCACTAGATTGGGAGTGAGGAACCTCGGGCTTACAGACTATCTAAAACCCATGAAGTCATTTAGTACATGACAGGACAGACACATAATTCTTCAGATTGGCTGCCTATAGCTCATCTGTCTATATTTAATTTTATGGCCCATAATGGTATTATAAATACTCAGATGGCCTTTTTTGAAAAAATGCTTCCCTATTTCTGCTAGAAGAATATAGGAAGTATTTTCCTAATTCTGTATCTTACATATATATTGCATATGACAGAGATGTCAAATTCTTAAAAAAAAAAAAAAAAAAAGGTGACCATGGATGTCTTAAATGAATGGGAAAGAAACTTAGTGTGTTTTAATCTTACCTACTTTTATTTTTGGCCAGTCCTGGGCCGTGAACTCAGGGCCTGAGCACTGTCCCTGGCTTCTTTTTTTTTTTTTTTTTGCTCAAGGCTAGCACTCTGCCACTTGAGCTACAGCGCCACTTCTGGCCATTTTCTGTATATGTGGTGCTGAGGAATCGAACCCAGGGCCTCATGTATACGAGGCAAGCACTCTTGCCACTAGGCCATATTCCCAGCCCCCTTACCTACTTTTGTAAGTACATTGGATTTATTATCTACAGTGTCATACTTTAGCTTTAAATTTTATTTTTAGCATACATTGAATTTATTATCTACAGTATCATACTTGAAACTTTAAAATTTATTCTTAGCACTGTGGTTAAGTAAGCAAATATATTAGCATAATGAACACTGAGTCCATGATAATATTACCTGTCTTCTTCTTAATATTGGTTTTCCTTAGGTCTCCACATTTTTGTTATTTTTTTATTTTTATTTTTTGGTCAGTCCCGGGGCTTGGACTCAGGGCCTGAGCACTGTCCCTGGCTTCTTTTTGCTCAAGGCTAGCACTCTGCCACTTGAGCCACAGCGCCACTTCTGGCCATTTTCTATATATGTGGTGCTGGGGAATCGAACCCAGGGCCTCATGTATATGAGGCAGGCACTCTTGCCACTAGGCCATATCCCCAGCCCCAGGTCTCCACATTTTAAAAGGTATTAATTTCCATCAATAGAGACACAAGCAGAAAAAAACCAACCTCAATGTAATAAGAGATATTGAATGGTAAAATTCATAGGCATGAAGAATCAAAGTATCTTAAGTTTTGAATTTTGAAGAGTTGACCATACATTTTCTAGGTAAACACAGTGTTTCTGGTTTGTTTTGTAATAAATAGCATGTATGAGTGAAGAGACCAGCAATCAGAAGCAGCAGCAACAGCAGCAGCAGCAGCAACAGCAGCAGCAGCAACATGTGACAAGCTGGCCAGGGAAGCAGGTAGAGACCCTGAGACTGTGGGAAGAAGCTGTCAAAGCACGGAAGAAAGGTAAGATGGGGATTCCAGTGCTTCAGGTGTGATTGGAGACGTGTTCATTTAGTATACAAAATGATCAAAGGAGAGAAACTACGGTTTAGGAATGGAGCTTTATGGGAACATGTAAATATATATATGGGAAAATAATCTGGAAAAGTTTAGTTGTAGCAAAATATATTTTTATAAGGTAAGTTTTTCTAACTAGGAAATTAAAATTCTCAGTATTTTCTGTTCTTTTGATTTTGTTACAAATTGGAAGTCCGTGCATTATGGGATCCTTTTTTATTTCTAAAATATTCTCAGTTGTAGAGGTAGGTAAAATATCCTTGTGTTTACATAAGTTCATTTTCTTGTAACTTGTGTTATTTCCTGCTTTTTAATGATCTTCCCACACTGGATTATTTAGCTCTGATTCATTCTCTACAGTGCTACAGTTCTCTCTTTTGGTCGTACCCTTGATGTCCTTCTGTTTATTACAGGGGCTGCTTTTAGCTACACTTGTCTGAACCTCTGCTATTAGAGACTTTACTACAAAGTTGAGAATTGTTTTCCTTTTCTCTGTATATCTTACAAAGAATTAATATATCTTAAAAAGAATTAATCTCAACATGCTTGTTCACTTACTAGCTACAGCTTTGACTTTTAGGTTACTGTGCAGCCATTTCAAATAAATCATCTTGTCACAGTACTATCAGCCATAGTGCAAATCCCTGAATTCTTTCCCTCCTCTTTTAGCCCTGCTATCTTACTCCTTTATTTATTTTGTGCCTGTTTTGGGGCTTGAAGTCAGGGCCTGGGTGCTGTCCCAGAGCTGCTTTTGTTAAAGGCTAGTGCTTTTTAGCACTTTTAGACTTTCCTGCCCAGGCTGACCTCAAACCACGATCCTCAGATCTCAACCTTATGAGTAGCTAGGATTACAAACCCAGCCTACTCCTTTATTTTAAATTCTAAGAGATCCTCTCTGAGTAGGTTCCTCTATATGTAATTCCACTGCTTTATAGTTAGTTTCTTTCTTCTTTTGCTTTCATGTTTGTTCCTTTACTCAGATCTCTTCTAACATTTTGTAATTGGATAAAATAAAAGGCATAGCACCCATCTTCATACATCTACTGGCTTTGGAGGAAAAGGGTACATCTTGTTTCTTTGTTGTTTGTTTCCTAATTCAGGGCCTTGAGCTTGCTAGGCAAGTGCTTTACCACTTAAGCCACATCATCAGTGATTTTGTTCCTATCTTCCAAATGAAGATTTGTTGTTATTTTTATAGAAATGCTTTGTCAAAGCCAGGCTCTGATGGCTCATGCCTATAATCCTAGTTACCCAGGAGGCTGAGATCTTAGGATCATGGTTGAAAGCCTGTGAGATTCTTATTTGCAGTTAACCAACAAAATCCAGAAGTGGAACTATGCCTCAAGTGGTAAAGTGCACTGGCCTTGAGCAAAGAAGCTCAGAAACAGCTCTCAAGCCCTGAGTTCAAGCTCCAGGGTTGGTGTGCTCATGCACCCTCACCCACATGCACACTTAGTTAAGAAGTGGAAAGTGGAGAGAAAACTGTAGTGCTATGATCATTGTAGGGGTGAAAATATATTATGAGGAATATTTTACTTAGAAAAGGAATAAGAGGGGGCTGGGAATATGGCCTAATGGCAAGAGAGCTTGCCTCGTATACATGAAGCCCTGGGTTCGATTCCCCAGCACCACATATATAGAAAACACCCAGAAGTGGTGCTGTGGCTCAAGTGGCAGAGTGCTAGCCTTGAGCAAAAGGAAGCCAGGGACAGTGCTCAGGCCCTGAGTTCAAGGCCCAGGACTGGCAAAAAAAAAAAAAAGAAAAGAAAAGGAATAAGAGTAAGAGAGTTTAAAGTCATAATGAAGAAACACTTAATAGCTCATTGGTAGTGCTGCATTCAAAGTGAAGATTCTTTTGAGGACAACAGTAGGAGAAGAACCTTAGCAATGCTACCATTACCTCAGAGTTGAGTTGAATTTCTCTGCCATTCTTTGTTTCTGCATTCTTCTGTTTGGTATTGTATTTCAATTTGCTTTGCACAATGAGACATGATTGTTTAGCTCTTCTTCTGACCTTCCTGAAACAAAATACTATTGTTCTCCCATTTGTAGCATGAATCTCTCTGGAAATGACCACTTATGTTAGAAACCTCTGTATTCTTCTGAGTAAAGTCATATTTTAGGGGAAAAGACATTACTGAACTGAAAATCACAGTGCTTCTTTAAATATTAGGCCTAGACAGGCACTGTTGATTCATGTATGTAATCCTCATTACTCAGGAGCCTAAGGTTTGGAGGATTGCAATTCAAGACCAGCTGGCATAGTCATTCAGTAGACTCTATCTCCAAAATAACTAGCAAAAAGCAAGGCTGGGGGGCTGGGAATATGGCCTAGTGGCAAGAGTGCTTGCCTCGTATTCATGAAGCCCTGGGTTCGATTCCCCAGCACCCACGTATATAGAAAAGCGGTCAAAAGTGGTGCTGTGGCTCAACTGGTAGAGTGCTAGCCTTGAGCAAAAAGAAGCCAGGGACAGTGCTCAGGCCCTGAGTTCACGGCCCAGGACTGGCCAAAAAAAAATAAGCAAGGCTGGAGGCATAGCTAAAGTGGTAGTGTGCCAGCATAGCAAGCTTGAGTGCCTGAGTTCAGATCTCAGTACTATAAAACAAATAAAAATAAATATCTTACTATAAATAAAGTTATAGATAGATTCTTAAACCTTTATTTAAAAAATCAAATCATCAGGGGAGTTTTTAAAAATATGAATTTCTTAAATTCCATGTAAATTTCATTGCTAAATATCCTTGAAATGTATTTTTTAAAAAAGCTTCATTCATAGATAGATAGATAGATGACTTTGATCATTTTCAAGTTTTGGGAAATACTAGTGTGGAATATGTAGCTATATCATTGATTAAAGAACAGTTGCTTACTCAGGGGTCCACTTAAGGTAATATGGCCCTTATGTGGTCTATGTGCAGATTTCTAGCTCTAGTTTTGAATGGGTTTTTCTGTTTTGACAGCCAAGTCACCACCAGCCCACACAATGCCCCTGTTATACCATTTTGTGGCTCACCAGCCAGTGGTGGTAAACTTGGTTGAGGGGTAGGTTGGAGGTGTCACCTTTAAGGGAAATTTTCTTTAAGAACTGTCCAGGTGTTGCAGTGTACCCCAACTCACTGCAGGGTTTCCTTGCCTTTGTCCTCGTGGATATGCTGGTAGTGTATATATGTGTGATTAAATGATGCAAGAACAAAGTAGGCGATCATGTCGACATTAGAAGGAAGCAGAAATAGGAGCGAGGACAACACAAACCTACTGAGCAGTATTTTTCTTAATGTAATTAAGAAATGAAAGTTGTAAAGTATTTAATTAGAACAGTTTTCATGTGAGTCTAGCTTATTTATCATTCTCTATGCATTTTAAAAACCTTAACAGAATGTGGCTTCACTTCTAAGAAGACTTTAACATGTCACTGAGTACACATACCTTTCTCTGCTAGTGTGCCTTATGAGAAGATTTTTCTGATTATCTGTTATTGTGTAACCATTGGCCCAGCTCTGTAAACAAGCTCTTTTCGCCTGGCCTGCTGGTGGTTGGCTCTTCCCAGGAAAGTCTTTAGAACTAAGAAGAACTGCATGAAGTGGTAGTGAGGACACTTAGCCCTACTTGGTATCTCTGCCCCCAGAGTGCCTTACAGAAGTTAACTGGTCCTCCCAGCATCACTGTGAGGTAGGTAAGTACATCTGAACTTGAAACCAAAAGTGCAAGGCTAAACAAATTGCCTAAATCCTTGCAGGAGGTAAAACATCAGCGAAGAGATTGGTACACGGGTCCCTGGCTCCCAGGCTTGGGTGCAGAGGGTCTTCTCTTTCTGTTCATCATTTGGTAGAAAATTTGTAATCTGATTTACCAAATGCTCGTCCTTCTTGTAAAAAAAAGTTGATTCAGAAACTGATTGTGAATTTTGTTCAGTTTTGAGAGTCTAAAGGCCCTTTTGTCTTCTCATTTTAGAAGCTGCTAACCTGTGCCAAACCTCCACGGCTGCTACGACACCTGTGACTCTCACTACTCCATTCAATATAACATCCTCTGTGTCATCTGGGACTATGTCAAACCCAGTCACAGTGGCAGCTGCCATGAGCATGAGAAGTCCAGTAAATGTTTCAAGTGCAGTTAACATAACCAGCCCGATGAACATAGGACATCCTGTAACTATAACCAGCCCGTTATCCATGACCTCTCCTTTAACACTCACTACCCCAGTCAACCTCCCCACTCCTGTCACTGCCCCAGTGAATATAGCACACCCTGTCACAATCACATCTCCAATGAACCTGCCCACGCCTATGACTTTAGCTGCCCCTCTCAATATAGCAATGAGGCCTGTAGAAAGCATGCCTTTCTTGCCCCAAGCTTTGCCTACGTCTCCACCTTGGTAAACAGTATTATATGGTTGAAATATGGGTTAAAGTAAATATTTGCCAGCAACTTACTTTTTTTAGTTGATTAAAGCAAAAAGCAAATGATGAAATTGGGATATTTTATTACATTAGTTAATAAGAGTATCGTAGTATTTTCCTCCAATTTGGCTGGGATTATTCAAAGTAGGGTGATATGTAACATCACTGGACCACTTAAGCTTAATCAGAGATTCCTTTTAGCTGACAGCATTGCTTAAACAGGATAGTATTTGGCAAGGTGAAACACCAGAATTAAAACCATTCATAAAAAAGCAAAGCCCATTTCAAAATAAAAACAGCGTTTACCATTTCTAATCCCAAAAAGTCATTTTATTCTAAACACTAGCAGAGCTCTTCTCCATATACAAGGTGGATGGCTGATTTTAACCTGAAATTATAATCTAAAATCCACAGATTAAGAGCTAGTGTAGATTTGTCTGTGTTTATTATTTTTATGAGTAAGTACATGCATTGTCATAATAAAATGCATTTCAGAGAATATGCATTTTACCTTTGGGAATATGTTAATTTCAGGCAGCATTCCCTATGGGAAAGGTGATACCAGCTCTGATATGCAAAGCATATGATAATTTATCATTCTAACTTCAACATATAATAGGGATTGTGACCTGATATTTGGAGATGTAAATATTGCTCAGCATATTAATCCTGATGGAATATAGCACTGTAGTTGACTTTTTTTAAAAAAAAATAAAAAACAAAAAAAAATGTGTTTTTGATAAGAAGAGGCTGCACCTGACAGAGGAAAAAGTCAAGTGTGCAGACAGACAGGCTCCTAAAAAAGGAGGCCAGCAGGGCTCCTGTTCAGGAGCCAAGGAGTACTTTGGGACAGCTCTTATATTGCTTTAATTTGGAAGACGCTGGAGGCACTGGGATGTGATATGCCCCTCTCTCTCCCAATCAGAGCCTGTTGATGTTACAACAGGGACAGATGTGTTAGATGCTCACTAGAGTTTATGTCTTATATTAAATTGTATACAGTTTTTATTCTAACCACTAACTAGGTAGTATGCCCCTTCAGAACAAGCAGCGTGTATCTTTTTTTTCCTCCTTCCGTTTAATCAAGTATTGTGCAGATCTGTTCATTCAGCTGTGTAAATATGGACGTCACTTTTTTTTTCTTTTAGAAAACACTTATATCAGCTTTGTGGTGTTTTCAGGGAGGCAACCCTCTGCACTCTCCGTGGAAACCCAACAGTGATTGTGCATGTTGAGACATGTGCTTTTTATTTCTTAGCAGGATGTTTTATCTCTGTACATAAGATAGAAACCAAAAGCTAAGAAAACAGATACTCTTTATACCATCATGCCACACGTTAATGTTTTTAAAGCATTGTGTTTTGTTTTAAAACTAAAACCAAGACGCTGTGATTTTTTTAAGTTGCAATATGTTTTTTTTCTTTTCATTTTTTAATCTTGCAGTTAAAAGAAATGGAAATTAGTTGTGTTAATTCTGCAGAATGTTTTCAGGACTGACTATCAAACTGGGTGACTTCCGTTTATACCCCACCGTGTCAGTTCAAGCATCAAAATACCTTGCATCTGAGGCAGACTTGACATCAGGGACAGGTATCTGTGTGTCATTATTCAAAACAGTTCTAGGGGGTTGAACTACATAGTAAAGAAAAATTAAATAAATAGTACCTAGTGTAAAATAATTTTATAAATGATCTTTTGTACTTTAGGACATTAAATTGTACAACTTTTGTATATATAAAAGCTTAGGAACTTTCTGTTTAGCAGGAAGGCAACACATTCCTACACTTTTAATGTATATGTTTGTTATAATGTCCATGTAAACATGCCCTATGTTTGTGCCTTTTAATTAGTTTGTCTCAATAAACAAAATGTAGAGAAAAATATGTAGCTATGACTTTGTTATAACTGTTCTTATCCACAGTACAAAAAATGGTTTGTTTTTAATGTGTAGAGCATTATGTGTGGACTACTGGCAGGACTCGTGTAGAAAAGGCCCAGGACTAGCCCTGCTGAGGTCTGGATTGGGAAGGCACGCATTTGGAGGAAGCCTTCATTTCTTTTCATGCATATCCAAGACTGGGTTCTGGCTCTGCCTGCTGGGACCTGTCATCTCTCTGATGGGCTAGAAGTCACAATCCTTCATGATTCAGATAGCCCAGGCTTCCTCCACAGTGGCTAACGGAGCAATCCTCAATAGGGGCAGGTGTGGGTCCTACATGGAGGCTTGGAGTGTGGTCATCAGAATCCTGAAAGTATTAGTCTTAAAAAAAAAAAAAAGATATATACTAGAAATGGTTGTTTTATCAATTCATTGTATAGTAAACAGGAGTGAGAGTTCATTGTATGACTTCAGTTAAAATGCTATTTTGTATGCATTCTTTATTCACTTAAGAAGCTTGTCTGCAATAATAAAGCCACGTCGTGTCTTCTTTTGGGAGGGAGAGAGTTGATGGCAGGATGATGGTGAGGCAGGCCACCTTGGCAAAAGGGGCCACATTGTATGGTGAAACTCTTTAAGTCTCGGAACTGCAATTGAGTTGTGATGCTGATGAACTGAATCAACCAGGTGAAGGCACGACGATCACCACTCTACGGAAAGGCAGAATATGTTTTTCCCTTCGGTTGTAACCTGGTTGAGAGCTTCCCCTTTATCAGATTGGCAGCTAAACAGTTGTATTAGATAATCCCCAAATCTGACATCCAGCCTGTTATGCTCTAGGGCTTGCTGCTTGGCCTGCATTTGCCTTTTATTGTGTACCCATTTCCCTCCAAAGGTGTGCTCCTAAATGAAGGTTTCTATGTAAGCAGATGATGATGATTTTACCTGTCAATACCAGCACTGTATTACTAACATGCAAAATACTGCAGATTTATTTTGACAAATTAAAAGTTAACCAGTCACAAATGTTATGATGGATTGCTTAATGCTGAAGCTTCATCAGTTCACTGTGATGGTAGAAAAAAGTGAGTGAAGCACTACTTACTTCTCCAAGTATGTGCTTCTCAGTACAGAGCTGGAAACAGTGGGGAGGGCCAGTGCTGGGCTGGTTGGTATCCATACCATGCAAAAAGCAGGTAGACAGGCACCAGGCTGACTAGAAGGCAATGTTCCTGCCTCCCAACTCCACCGACTCCTGGCATTGTGCCAAGCATTAGGGAGCATGTTATTGATGATGGAGACATCAAGAGGCTGTTAAGGGAGATGTACCCCCCAAATACTGTATCACTGAACAGCAAGTCAGTGAGTGACACTTTAATTGAAAAGTTTTGGATATCCATGTCTGTTTCATATATAATTGAGACCTTGCAAATTTTCTGTGAAAATTGCTTTAGTATTTTGACTGAAACAATTAGAGGGAAATTGTGGTGTTTTTGTCATAGGAACAGGAAAGATTTTTCACTACGTTACTAGTTAATCTTTCCAGTTTCAGCTTCCAGATGTTTTCTACAGGACCCTTCAATTTGGTCCTCCGGGGAGACCTGAGTTTTGCCTGTAGATGGGATAGTAGTAGACATTTCCACTTTAGGGTTGTTTTTGTTTTTGGTCCTAGATTAGGACTTGAAATCAGTATCTTACACTTTTGCTTATGCTCTACTACCTGAGCCAAGCCTCCACCCTCCAATTTAGTGTTTTTTGTTTTTTTTTTCCAGTCCTAGGGCTTAGACTCAGGGCCTGAGCACCGTCCCTGGCTTTTTTTTGCTCAAGGATAGCACTCTACCTCTTGAGACACAGTGCCACTTTCGGCTTTTTCTGTTTATGTGGTGCTGAGGAATCGAACCCAGGGCTTCATGCATGCTAGGCAAGCACTCTACTGCTAAGCCACATTCCCAGCCCCCCAATTTACTATTTGCACTGACCACTGGACAGAAAGAATCTTATAGCTTGAAATAATACTGGGTTTATAAATTTCCCCAGTGCTGGACTGCCCCTCACAAGTAAGTGGATCATCTGCCTCACTGAGGCAGACATCAGTGTGCAATGATCCAAGGCTGAGTTTGTGTAGTAGTACAGATTCCAGCTTCTTTTGGCAGCCACCTATGGGCAACCTGAAGCCCATTAGTTACCAAGGAAGGAATGGAGGGCCAAGGAACATAGGTCTTTATGTGAGCTAGCCTCCTCCTTGGACCTACTCAGTTGGAGTTGACTAGCCCTCCTCCAAGCTGGGCACTTGATTTGGATCTTGCATGTCACTTTGCACAAACGGTCCTATCACAGGAATGACAGTATCACCACCATCTGAATCATAGTGTCAGAAATTTTCTTCACCCCTGACTATCCAAAGTTGGTATTCCACCTTCCTTCCAAACCCTAAATATCTGAAAAGTGCACAGTGTTAAGTAGCTAGCTGTTAACTACTTTGGAAGGATTTTCTCTCATGATCTTGTAAATTTGCATTGTTTAATCAGGCTTCCTCAAAAAGGAACTCACCTGCATTTAGCTGAGTCAGCCCAGGATAAAGATGTGCAAACATTCGTTTTTTTTCAGCAAGCTATTCTTTTGGCATGACTGCTGAAGAGTTGGAAGAACTAAGGAGAAGGGGTGGAATATGCCCTTTCAGTAACAGGTCTAACAACTCTATCTGGCACTCAGTGCTCAGGTCCAGAGCTGGGATAAACATCTACTCTAGAAGCTGCTCATAGAAGTGAAAGTCAGCTTTAGAAACTGGGATGAAAAATCAGGCCTTTGTCAATCTGAGGGACAGTTGAAGGCCAGCAGAGCCTTTTCTGCCAGGATCACTACAAAGCCAATCAGATCCAAAGGTAAGTCTTGAATCTTCCCCGCCCCCACCACCACCCCCCCCCACCCCCCCCCCCCCCGCCCAAGGCCCATGCTCTTTGTTAGTGGTGGGAAAAGAGCCAGAGCGAAATCAGTCCTTCTTGTGGAAGTAGGGGAACAAGGAAGTGTGGGAGGTTGCAAAGAGGTTAAGGGAGAAGAGAGTCCTATTTTAGGGACAATATCCTTGTGCTACCTGTGGTATCACCCCTGCCCTTGCTCTCTCCATGCACCTGCCATGGCTGGATATTCAGAGGTCTCACAGTCAGGCTAGTAGCCTGACTTGATTTGGATCTACTGTCCCCTCTACAGTTCAGCTTTTGTCAATAGGTAGAAAAGGTGTGCTCCGTTTTTCCAGTTAAAGGACAACATCAATAGCTGAAGAAAAAGGCAAAAATTCAAGTGATTAGGACAGAATCCTCCTGTGATAAGGACCTGTAAGTCACTTCCTGCTAGAAGAGGCGGACCTATTCCTTCCTGAGCTCCCTCCCTTCCTGAGGCCCTGGTTTCAGGGTGGCCCCATCCAGAACAAGAGAGTTCTGTCACCTTGTCAATAATAAGAGGCTCTTGATCATTAGGGATCTCTGAGGGGGAAGAATAGGGGGAGGGAGGATGTCTCTGGAAAGAGAAAGAGAAGACTGATTGCTTATGTTGCTCTCTGCTTAGAATGCCCTCTCCATAAACAACCCTCCAACATATATCCTCCACTATGAATCCTAATCATCCAAAAAAGTCCACTTTCAACGTTGCTCCCTTTGAAACTGCAGGCAGTTGGTTCATTCCTACTTGGTATAACAGAATGACTTATAAAACATTAAAAGTAGAAGCAGTCCAGCACCCTTAAGGAGGAAGGCTAGTTACTAAATTGAATGGTAGGCTTTAGAAAGGTTGCTACATGCCTAAAATCTCTCACTCCTAATTCATGGGGGCCATGAAAGCTACGATTTCTGCTGATTGTCAGCTGTGTAGATGAGTCTCAATGTCCAGGAGACTTGAAATACACCCACTAAGGCCATAAATGAGCCCACTCCAAGGAGAGTGAGAATGACCTCAAGAGGATCCAAAGTGGAGGAAGACTTGACAGAAGAGACAGATCAGGGGGCCGGGAAGTCACAATACATGCATGTATATAGTCCCTCCAACTTTTATTTGGCAGTACTAGGCACACACGTCCAGGGCCTCACACATGCCAGACAAGCGCTCTATCACTGAACTACACCCCCAGCTTCTGATCCTATTTCCTATCTCAGCCATGGCAACATCAACTTACTCAAAGACACCAAGTGCATCCTCTGAAAGAGTTGCTGAGAAGCTGGATGACACCTGCATTGCTTCCACAATTCTGACTGGGGCTGTCCTCCAGCATGGAAACCAAAGCTTCGTGAGAACATTAAGACATAGCTGAAAAGAAGCTAGTTGGAGGCTGGTCTGGGAGGGTGGCCGGGAAGGTTAAGCAGAAAAATTACCAATGGGAGGCTTGTCATATGCCTGTCTGGGTTTGATGCATCCCAATCAGAGCGGTATAATAATATCTCACTTCACCTTCCCTCTCCAGCAGAAGCAGCCCCTTTGTGCAAGTACACTCTCCTGAAAACCAGCAAGGCAGTTATGAATAGCTAGCTACAACCCTCCTCTTTCCTTCCTGAGAAGGAAGGGATTCCCACCACTTGTTCAGGGAAGATGGTGGAGCAACCCCTGAAGCCACTCTCTAAGGATAAGAATTAAGCCCCACAGAGTGCAAGGCAAATGCTGGTGTTGCCATGGCTGGATAAGTCTAGGTCTAGCCATCATCTCTGGCCTCATGTACTCTGTGGGGCCTCTGGGTCTTCTCTCTGCTTCTTTCCCACTACAGCTGGACTGGAAGCTAGAGGGGGAGGGAAAGGGATAGTGTTGGACCAGGCTGACACACATCTTTTGGACATGTTAACCACCTGGACTAGAGCATCATTGCAGAACGTGGATAGGCTGAACTCTCCTAGGTTCTGATTGGCTAATTATCGATTCAGAGAGAGCTTTGCTACTTCCAAAGTACAGAATGTTGCTTTGCTTTCTGTACTTGGCTCACTCATTGTACTCATTCTATGAGAACAGAGAAAATTCACCTATAGGAATTTCACAAGTGACATGTCACCAAACCAATACTGAGGTTTGAACTCAGTGTCTCCACTTACTGGTCTGGCTCTCTACCACTTGAACCACACCTCCTTCCCAGCTTTCTGGTATTTTTTGAGAAGTGGAGAGTACTCATAGCCTTTTATGCCAGGGCTGGCTTCAAAGTACCATCGGCTGATGTAATCCCCCTGAGTAGCTAGGATTACAGGTGTGAGCTACCATGCCCCATGACTGGCTTTAAAAAAAAAAATTAGTAGGGCTGGGGATATAGCCTAGTGGCAAGAGTGCCTGCCTCGGATACACCAGGCCCTAGGTTCGATTCCCCAGCACCACATATACAGAAAGCGGCCAGAAGCGGCGCTGTGGCTCGGGTGGCAGAGTGCTAGCCTTGAGCGGGAAGAAGCCAGGGACAGTGCTCAGGCCCTGAGTCCAAGGCCCAGGACTGGCCAAAAAAAAAAAAAAAAAAATAGTAGTTATATATAACACTAATATACTTAAGCATTCTATGAGCAATCCACAGGATAGTACAAATAGGGAAATCCCCAATTTTGCAGTGGTATATTTTCGGTCCTGAAATGCAGAAGTGGCAGGGATGAACTATACAAAGATCTTGCCAGTAAGCATAAAAGTGGCAGATGAGTGGCAACTGTGTGAGTATAAGGTGACACATCAGATAACATGGAATAGGGTCTTCTGCCTGAGAGAATAAATCCTGGGCTGTCAGTTACCACTTGGGAAAGGATCTAGGAATCAGCCAAGAGGCACAGTGGCAATATTTAACTGGGGGTCTAGGGACCACCTTCTGGGGAGCCCCAGAAATTGAACTGGTTTTGAATTTTGGTTGTGCAAGGGCAGAGGGAAGCAGGGAGACCTGGTGGTCTGTCTACCCAGTCCTGGAGTTCGGCTCCACATGCTACCCGAAGGTTGGGCCACGGAGGTTCCCCGTCCGCCCCCCCCTCCCACCTCGCCCGGATGTCCCTTAGTTCACGATGGAAGCACACTGGTGTCTGGGCGCTCGGGTTTGTGGTTTTTGCCATCAGATGGTCCTGTGGCTGAGCGTGTGGCTCCTCCGCAGGGTCAGCGGGCCGTGAGCCTTCGGAAGAAGGAAGGGCACGGACCCCGGGCGCACCGGCAGAACCGGGACCGGTGGCCCCCGGAGGCGGGAGAGTTTGGATGCTTCACCCGGAGGTGGGGGCCGGAGCTGAGACTGATCTAGCCTGCGGAGCGGGGGGCTCCGCACCCCTCACCCAGCCCTACCCATCCCCCCCCCCCACTGGAGCCTGAAACCCAAACCACGTGGCGGAATGGCCACACTCGATTTCCCATGGATTAAGCAAGTTGTTCCGAGGAAAACTTGCAGTAGCCCCAGGTGGCGGGGTCGCGGAGGGGGGTGGGGGGGGGGGTGGACGCAGGCGGGACGAGGCAGTACCTGAGCGGGTGAATGTCCTGCCATCCCCCGGGTGTTTCCTCGACGGAGCGGGATCTCCCGAGGAGTCTCCCATCCCCCACCCCCCCACCCCAAGCCCCAGACGGCTGTCGGAATTCCGCACCCCGCTCGGGGTTCTCCGCCAGCATCGACATCCTCAGGTCCCCTTAGGGTTCGGGTCTCCCGGCAATGCTCCCGGAGCCCGGAGGGGAGGTTGGGGGGGGGGCGCCCTCCGCACCCCGGCTTCACCCAGGTGACCCCGACTTCCCACGGCCAGGGAGCCACCGCTGCCGCGGGCCAGGGAGCCACCGCTGCCGCGGGTGCGGGAGTGACACGCGGCGGCCGTCGGGCTCGATCCCCGGTGCTCCCCTCCCCGCCCCTCCCCGCCATCGCCGGGGCTTCCGGACCCCCGGATCGCGCTTCCTTCCTTCCCGGGAGAGGGGGTCTGGGGGCGCCGCCGCGGCCCGGCCCCCGCCCCGCCCGCGGCCCCACTCCTCCCCGCGCGGCCCCGCTGGCGGCCCCGCCGGCAGCCGCGCAGGGACAGCTGCATTTCTCGCCGCCCGCCGCTAGGAAGCCGGCCTGGCCTCGCCTCGCTTTCCCCGCCTCCCCGCGCCCCGCCGCGCCGCCCGCCGCCGAGCAGGGCCGCCGCCGCGGGCCCGCGCCCCTCCCCCGCCCGCCGCCGCCGCCGCCGGCCCCACCCGCCCGCGGGCAGCGGACGCGCGCGCCGCCATCGGTAAGACCCTCCCTTCGCTCCCGCCGCGGAGCCGCCCGGACCCGGGGCGCGGACCCCGCCGCGCGCTCTCCGGGCCGCGGCCCGGGCTCCCGCCGCACCTCTCCCGGGGAAGGGGGGGGATGGACCCACCGGCCCCGGGCGCAGCCGCGAGTTTGATTCCCGGGGCTGTCGCCGCGGCTTCCCCGCCGAGCCCGCGCCGCCCCAGCCGCGTGCGGCAGGTCCCGGCCCCGCCTTTCCTTCCCGAGCCCTCCGTTTCATCCCAGGCCTCGAGCTCGTGGGGGGAGGGCGCCGGGGGAGGCGGGGGGCGGCTTGAAATAGGGGCGCGCGATTCGGGGGGTGGTCGTCCGCGGGCGCGGGGGGAGCCAGAGGGCGGCGAGGCCTCCCCGAACCCCGGCTGTTGCAGCTTTTGTGCGGGCGCCCCTCCCAGCCTGGCCCCGGCCCGGGGGCTCGGGTAGTGGGGGGCGCGGGCCGGCGGATGGGGGGGGCAGCTGGGAGCTGAACTTGGGGAGTGGGGTGGGGGGGAGGCCAGCTTCTCTGCCCTGGCCGATGTCACAGGTCGCCTCCGCCTTTCCGGGTGTCCCACCCCGTCCCCTGGGAGCTGCTTCTCCCCGAGAGACTCGGCTGGGGAAAGTTCTGAAAGCGCCGTCCCCACTCCCCACCCCGGGACTCAGTGTCCCCCGTGAGCAGCTCCCCCGGGGGGCGCTGGCATTTGCCCTTTTACTCCTGAACCCCTCCCTTCATCTTCTCCACTTAGCACTAGCTTGTCCATTTCTTTGCCCACCCCCTTAAAAGAAAAGTTTTAGCTCCAAGAAATTTACACGGGAATATCAATTTCCAGGAAAGAATTTGGGGGAGTGTGGTCTTAGATCTTCCCCTTTCTTGGTGACAGTAGAGGTTGAGAGGCTAATAGAACTGAGAATCAAGACGTTCTAGAAGTGATACTGCATGGAGGAAAAACCATGTGTCTCGCTCAGCATCTTGGAGCGCGGGGAATCCGCCTTTCCTTTGGTTATCTTGCGGCACTCAGTCTCCTGGCCCAGGAACAAAGCCACCTGGGAGGAAGTGTTCTGGGCCTTGCACCCGGGGTTTTCTATACAGCCTGGTAGAGCTAGCCAGGCTGCCTGAAGGGAGTTAAGGGACCTGAGTTCCCTCGTGTTGGAAGTCCTCTCACTATGCTGGATCAGGTGTGAAGTTGGAACCTCCATTTGAAAGGACAAGTGGCTTCTCTGGGATGGAGACCAGCTTCCCCAAACACCTGATTGATGTAGGTGAAAGCTGGAGGGTGTTGTAAAGCTGGGTTAGACCCCCTGTCTACTTTCTGCTGGTTGAAGAAGCAGGAGACAAGGGAACACTGTTGGAGAACACAGTAGGAGAGCCTCTAGGCAGCTGGGATAGGGATAGCCCTGGGAAGATATAATTAGGATGAGGGAGGATGGGAAGGTTAGAGTGCTGGGCTCATTTGAGAACCTGGTGAAAGTTCTATTCTTTCTCCATCCACATAGTACAGGGACACATTTGTACTTGGTATCAGTGGGTTACCCTACCCTCTTGGATCCAGGACCCCAAAGACTACTGTTTTAGAAATGGTGATCTAGTCTAAGCCCTTCAAAACAGATCCTTCCTTTGTGGCTGGTCAGTGAATAACCCCAGGGGGCAAAGAGCAGGATTCTTGTTAAGGCCTTTTCTCCTGGCCTTCTTATGCCACTTTGGGCTCCATGCCAGGGAGACCTGGAAGATCTGGCTCAGTTCCCAGCTTCCTGCTGCAAGCTAGAGGACAGGGGGCAGCCGAGATGGCCCTTCTCCAGGTCTGAGTTTGTTGTCTGTGTAATGGGAAGGCTTGGGGCACTCACCCCCAGCCACAGGACTACTGAATTAGAGGAGAATAAAAGGCTGAGGTGGGGATTGGAGCATTTCAACTTGGTATGGGAGCCAGGCTCTTTGGGAACCTCCGCTCATCTTGTGGAAATGGGTTGAAGGGCCTTCATGGAGAGTGTTAAGAAGGAAGACTGTGGGACAGGTTGTCCAAGAGTAGGATGTGGGTTCTGTAGGTCCTCTTGATCCCTTGGGACTGTAGAAGGCAAGTCAAGGCCGGAGGAGCTGGCTATCACCATCCCCAGCGTAGCCATTCCTTGCTTTCCCATAGTTCACTGGGCCCTGGGCTGCTGCACAGGTGATTGTCGCCTCTGCTCGTGCTAAGAGTCTGAGAGTGTCATTTGGAGGGTCTGAGAAGCCCTCCTTAGGCTCCAGTCACCTCTGCTCTACCGGAGCAATACATACAATGGACTCAGTGATAGGGCAGAAATTCTTATCACTTATCATAAATGATAAATACCATACGGATGCTCAGAAACATCTCTTCCTCCCTTCTCATCTGATGTGAAATAGCCTCCTACTATGACAGCACCAAGGGCCTTCAAGAAGCTTTTGATGGGATACAAAAGTTCTAACTCGCTGGGCACCAGTGGCTCATGCCTGTCATCCTAGCTACTCAGGAGGCTGAGATCTGAGGATTGCAGCTCAAAGCCAGCCTGGGCAGGAAAGTCTGTAAGACTGGTGTCTCCAATTAATCACCAGAAAACTGGAAGTAGTGCTGTGGCTCAAAGTGTCTGTAGAGCACTAGCCTTGAGCAAAATAGCTTAGGAGCAATGCCCGGGCCCTGAGTTCAAGCCCCACAACCGACAACAAAAAGTTCCAACTCCACTGGCCTTACTGCACCCCGCAGGAACCCATCCAAGTCATCAGGATTTTTTTCCCTTTGTTTTTGGCTCATGGTACCACTCACACACACTTTGTTTCTACTCTAAGATTCCTAGTTACTCTGTTTGGTCACTAGGCAACACAGCTGAGGGGTTTCCAGAGCACTGGGTGCATGGATCCCCTCTGACTATTCAACATGGCAAGCCATACCTCTGGCTTCCTATACTTACAGCCTGTAAGAGGACCCTAGAGCCCCTGAAGGGTCGTGGTTCAGTGGTCTGGGACTTGGAAGACATCTTGGTGGCATGCAAGGGTCCTGTGTCAGTGGCTGAGAGTTTGCCTTCCTCAATAGTTGATTCTTGTCTGTGTGCTGTAGCCCTGGTTTCCACAGGTTGGGAGTTCTAGATTCTAGTTGCATTGGCTCATGCTGCTTCCCTGATCCCCCTGTGCTTCCAGATTCCAGGAATGCCTCTGCTTTGCTGCAGTTCCTCACTGTACCAGTTTCTAACAGGCCTTTGGGTGGATTGGTTTGGTTTTGTGGTCTGGAGATTGACTCCAAGGCCTAGTTAGGCATGCTCAGGTAGAACCCCAGCGCTCCACCTTACTCGAAGACTTTCTCAAGTACCCCAGTGTCTCCTATTGAAGGAGATCTTATGTGTGTGCCAGGCAGAGTGAAGTGTTCATTTGACAGAAGCTGTTGTTAATTGTTTCTGCATGTTGGGTGTGAACGTTTTAAGGCTTGTTATTAAGATGAATCTTTGGTCAAAACTGTAGAGGCTGAGGTGAGCCTTGGGGGTGGGGGGTGGGGCTGGGGGAGAGGTGAGGCTCTTGAATTCTGAGCACAGTGGCATTACCTATGTGAATATGTGCTAAAATAGAGAGATGACAGCTAAGCACCTTACCGTGGAACGGCTCAGCATTTGTTGCGCTGCTGTGGAAACAGTTCTTCACCTTTCTCCTGGAGAGTGAGCTCTCTAGGCTGGGCTGCAATGGGGTTGAATGGCTTTTTATGTTAATGTATGATTGGTCCTGAGGACAGGGACTCTAATGGGGATACTGCCAGCCAGTGGGGTTGTCAGTGGAAGGGTGCATGGGGTTTCTGGAAAAGATAGGCTGGAGAAACCACAATCCCAACACTGAGAGGTGAGCTGATTCATTGCTGTTGAACATCTTTTATTTTGGGTTTTTTTTTTTTGGCCAGTCCTGGGCCTTGAACTCAGGGCCGGAGCACTGTCCCTGGCTTCTTTTTGCTCAAGGCTGGCACTCTGCCACTTGAGCCACAGCACCACTTCTGGCTGTTTACTATATATGTGGTGCTGGGGAATCGAACCCAGGGCTTCATGTATACGAGGCAAGCACTCTTGCCACTAGGCTATATTACAAGCCCCTTATCTTCTATTATTTTTTATTTTTTTGGTCATGGGGCTTGAACTCAGGGCCTGGGCGCTGCCTCTAAGCTCCTTTGTTCAAAGCTAGTGCTCTACCACTTTGAGCCACAGCTCCACTTCCATGTTTTGGTGGTTAATTGGAGATAAGGCTCACAAGGACTTTTCTGCCCTGGCTGAACTATGATCCTCAGAACTCAGCCTCCTGAATAGCTAGGATTATAGGCATGAGCCACCTGTGCCTAGATTGGAAATGTTCTTACGCTTTGCATAGGCCAGCTTGTTGATATCTCACAAGACCCTGGGGTATCCCATCCATTTTCTAGATGAACTTGTCAAGGGGTTCAGTTACTTGCCCAAGATCATGTAGCTAGAAAGTGGTAGAAGCTGGGTGCTGGTGGCTCACACTTGTAATCCTGGCTGCTCAGGAGGAGTCTGAGATCTGAGCATCACAGTTCAAAGACATCTCATACAGGAAAGTGTGATTCCAATCTCCAAATAACCACCAAACAGCTAGGAGTGGAGATGTGGCTCAAGTGGTAGAGTGCTAGCCTCAAGTAAAAAAAGCTAAGGGACATAAGAGATGACACCTGGGCCCAAAGTGCAAGCCCCGGTACCAGCGTGTGCAAGCACACTGCGTGTGTACACACACAGGTATGATCATTGCTAGAATAGGCCTCGAGGGTCCACTGAGTTCAGTTGGCTGGTGGGGAAGCTCAGATTTCCTAGCATGCATAAAGCCCTGGTTCCAACACTTCCCTGAAAAGCAACGACAACAAAACCCAAGATGAAGCATTGAAGAAGGTCATCCGGAAGAGCTGGGACTGATCAGGCTTCCTGCCGGAGAGGACACTTGAACAGAGTGACGATACAGTTGGCAGCGGCCTCTCGGGCTCCCACTCTCAACCCTGAGGACTTCACTGTCTTACACCATGGACTTTGGGTCCAGCTAAGTGACCAGGGTGTGGGTGTCAGAGGAAAGCCAGGGGTTTGGGATCCAGACACTTTCCAAGGCAAGGAAGGAACTGGGCAGGACGGTTACCTTCCTTCATATCTTTGTGGTTTTTAATAGCCAAGCCATACTCACCTCCTGTAATTTTTTGAAGTGAACATACTGAACTAGGGGCTCACACCTAGCTAATCCTAGCTACTTAGGAGGCTGAGCTATGAAGGATCATGAGTCGAAGCTAGCCTAGGTAAAAAAAAAAAAAAAAGAAAAAAGAAAAAAAAATTCATGATGCCTTATTGCAAAAGTAACCAGCAAAGCTAGGCACTGGTGGCACGTGCCTGTAATCCTAGTTACTCATGAAGCTGAAATCTGAGGACTGTGGTGCCAACCCAGGGCAGGGAAGTCTTTGGGATTCTGATCCTCAGGTAACTACTCAAAAAAGGCAGAAGGGAAGATGTGGCTTTGAGCACAAAAGCTCAAGGACAGTACCCAGGCCATGAGTTCAAATACCAGTACCAGAACAACAAAAACAGAATTGGAGGAGTGGCTCAAGTGGCAGAGGCTTAATGTAGCAAGTACAAAACCCTGAGTTCAAACCCCAGGACTGCCAAGAAAAAGGAATAGAAGTCTCATAAATATTGCTGCTTAGGGGATTTTTGCTTGTGTCCCTGTACCTAGCCACAGAACTAGAGGCAAGTGAATTTAAATTGTGTAGCAAGGAGTCAAGTAAGACATGAGGCGTATGTTCCAAATAGGATATGAGATGTAAGAAAAGTGACTCATCTGAGTGGCCTCCTCCCAAGGGCTTGGGAAGTGGGAACAAGTTTCATTTGTCTTTGTGATCTAAGAAATTTCATCTGGAAACAGGAAGATGCAGCAGAGGCCCCTAGAGGCTTGGGTCAGCATAGTGATAGGCGGATGCTGGAATTTTTTGAGCCAAAACTTTCCTTCACTCTGACCTTCTCCTTTCCCCTCTAGAAGTGATTGAAGAATGTCTAGTAACACAGGGGCAACCCATCCATGAGGTTAAAGAGACCAGATATACCTTGTCTGCTCAGCAGTTGGGTCTGGGGCAGCAGGGATGCTGTCTGGGTGGGGTCTACAGCCTTACAGGATGGAGTCCAAGTCCTGAGAGAAGAGTCAAGAAACCTGGAATCGGGGCTGGGACTATGGCCTAGTGGCAAGTGTGCTTGCCTCGTATACATGATGCCCTGGGTTTGATTCCTCAGCACCACATATATAGAAAAAGCCAGAAGTGGCGCTGTGGCTCAAGTGGTAGAGTGCTAGCCTTGAGCAAAAAGAAGCCAGGGACAGTGCTCAGGCCCTGAGTTCAAGCCCCAGGACTGGCAAAAAAAAAAAAAAAGAAAGAAAGAAAAAGAAACCTGGAATCCATTAAGTATCTGTCAGGTGCTGGCTACAAGCATCAGCTAGCACTCAGAAGGCATTCCTGGAAGAAACTGGTTTGTTTTCTCATCCACCCTGTTTGCCTTGCACCTAGAAGAGCTTTGGGCAGACATATAGCCCCTCAGTCAAACTTTGTAAAATGAGTGAGCAAATAGCACATAATTCATCCTTTCTTTTTTTGTGCTGGTACTGGGGCTTGAACTTGGGGCACTGTCCCCTAGCTTTTTTGCTCAAGGTTGGTGCTCTACCACTTGAACCACAGCTCAACTTCCAGCTTTTTTGGTGGTTGATTGGAGGTAAGAGCCTCACAGACTTTCTTGCCCAGTCTGGCTTTGAACCCTGATCCTCAGATTTCACCCTCCCTCCTGAGTAGCCAGGATTATAGATGTGAGCCACTGTTGCCTGGCCTAATTCGTTATTTCTATTTGATCATACAGTCACTGGGCAGAGGCACTTAGCCTTGCTGCTCTGTTCTGCTTAAACCAACAACAGTATGATGGTTTTGTAATAGGCCCCATCCAGCATCCCCCAAACAGAGAAAAGGGGCCTACAGGTAGAGTAAGGCAAGGGTAAGGTTAACAAAGCACTTCTGAGAACACTTCTCAGAGTTTATAATCCATCTAACATGATGGCTTCTGAGGTCTTAGAGAACAAGCCTGCTGTCAGTAGGGAATCTGATTAAGGATGAATCAACCTGGGTGTGGTGATGCACAACTATAATTCTTGTACTCTGGAGGCCCAGGCAGAACTCCTGCCTTGGATTTCTAGCTCCAATTTGGGCTATGTAGCAAGACTCTGTATTTAAAAAAGAGGAGGAATGGGCTGGGAATGTGGCTTAGCGGTTGAGTGCTTGCCTAACATGCATGAAGCCTTGGGTTCGATTCTTCAGCAGGCATAAACAGACAAAAGCCGGAAGTGGCACTGTGACTCAAGTGGTAGAGTGCTAGCCATGAGCAATAAAAGGAAGCCAGCGACAGCACTCAGGCCCTGAGTTCAAGCCCCAGCCCTGAGTTCAAGCCCCAGAACTGGCAAAAAAAAAAAAAAAAAAAGCAAGAAGAATTGGGAGCTGTAGCTCAGTGGGAGAATGCTTGCCAGATATTTTGGAGCCCTGGGTTTGATCAGAGATGCCACAAAAAGAAAAAAAAGTGTGGACATATGCTGGACAAAAAGTTTAAAATATTGGTAGGCACTGATGGCTCGGGCTTATAATCCTAGCTACCGTGATCTGAGGATCATAGTTTGAAACCATCCTGGGCAGACAAATCCAAGAAACTCTCTTATCTCCAATTAACCGGCAAAAAAGCCGGCAGTAGAACTATGGCTCAAGTGGTAGAGCACCAGCCTTGAGGGAAAAAGCCAAAGGGACAATGCTCTGAGTATAAGCCCCAGTATTTGAGAGAGAGAAAAAAGTTTACTGGGTGTGGGTGGCTCATGCCTGTAATCCTTGCTACTCAGAAGGTTGAGATTTAAGGGCCGAGGTTTAAAGCCAGCCCAGGCAGGAAAATCCATGAGACTCTTATCTCCAATTAACTACCAAAAAAGCCAGAAGTCGAGCTGTGGCTCAAGTGGTAGAGCCTTAGCCTTGAGCGCAAAAGCTCCAGGACAGTGACCCTGAGTTCAAGCCCCGAGACCAGAACATACACACACACACACACACACACACACACACACACACACACACACACACACACGTTTAAAATACCAGGGGTTGGAAGTATAGTTCAAGTGGTAGAGGCCCTGCCTAGCAAGTGCAAAGCCTTGAGTTCAAACCCCAATATTAACCAAAGGGGGAAAAATAATCACTGAATGGCCAATTTTAGTTCCCAGGATGAATTTAATCGACTTGTGCAAAGTAAAGACAAGCGTGAGAAACCAGCATGGCAAAGAGCGCTTGCCTCATCCCTAACCCCAAGATTCTCTATTCCCTAAGAAGTCATTCTTGTTTTAGGAGGGTATCTGCAACGATTGGTTTCTTTTGGAAGCTGGGTGATGGAGCACTGTGGTCCCACAGGGTGATAAGACACAGGAAATGATTTTGCTTTGTTCAGGTCTGAATTAGTTTCGGTTTCAGGCTGTACCAGGAGCTGAGAGCTGGTGAGAGCTAGGGGTGGGAGAGGAGCTGGGGAGTCCACCCCTCGGGGCTGTGTCAGCAAGTAGCATCTTGTGCTACTTCAACATTAGCCCCTTTAAACAGTGTGTAGTATGCACCTATAATCCCAGCACTCAAGAGACTAAGCAGGAGCATCGTGAGTTGAGACTACATTGCAAGAACCTCTCTTCTGGAGACCAAACAAACGAGACTCTGTTGTGTAATATTTTCTTGCATTTGACTTTTCTTTTTAAAAAGAAAAGAAGCATCAGGCACTGATCATGCCTATAATACTAGCCACTAAGGAGACTCGGCCCAAGAGATTGTAGTTCAAGGCCAGCCTAGGCAAAAAGATTCACAAGACCCCATCTCAACCAATAAAAAAGCTGGGTGCAGGAGTGTGGTCTGTCATTCCAGCCACATGTTAAAAGGAGGATCATGGTCCAGACGTACCAAGACAAAGAGTAAGAGCCTATTTAAGAAATAACAGAAGCCAGAGGGCTGGAGGTATGGCTCGAGTGGTAAGACACGTATCTGTCAAGCACAAGCACCAAGTTCAAACTCTAGTACCACCAAAAAACAAAGTCAAGTTAAAGTTTGAGAACTGATAGTTGCAAACGTGCAGGCCTTTGCTTGTTGGTGCATCCTGTAAGACTCTCAAGCTGTCATTTTTCTTGAGACAGTTGCGGCCAGTCTGGTTGCTTCACAGGGCATCATTACACTAGGAAATCAATGGTTTCCCCCTCACTGGTTCTGGGTGAGGTCTTACAGATGTTTCATTTCATCTTAGCTGAAGTAGAGCATCACTGCTTTTGATAAAACGTCAGAGTCATACATCTCTTTTCTTTCTTTTTCTTTTTCAGTCTGGGGCTTGACCTCAAGGCCTGGGCACTGTCCCTGAGCTTCTTTTGCTCAAGGCTAGCAATCTGCCACTTGAGCCATAGCACCACTTCTGGCTTTTTCTGTGTATGTGGTACTGAGGAATCAAACTCAGGGCTTCATGCATGCTAGGCAAGCACTCTACCACTAAGCCACATTCCCAGCCCACATTTCTTTTATTTCTTTTTTTGGCCAGTCCTGGGGCTTGGGCTCAGGGCCTGAGCACTGTCCCTGGCTTCTTTTTTTGCTCAAGACTAGCACTCTGCCACTTGAGCCACAGCGCCACTTCTGGCCATTTTCTGTAAATGTGGTACTGGGGAATTGAACCCAGGGCTTCATGTATAGGAGGCAAGCACTCTTGCGACTAGGCCATATCCCCAGCCCCCATTTATTTTATTTCTAAAAGAGAGATTTCCTCAATTTTAAAGCCAGAAAGGATTTCAAAGATTACTCAGTTTTCTCCTAGAGGAATTTATGGGTCCTGGGGTCCTTTAGCATCTTGAGAAGACCGATGGTATGTGTTCAAGAACACTGAGTCTAGCCAGGTGCTGGTGGCTCATGCCTGTAATCCTAGCTACTCCAGGAGCTGAGGACTGAGGTTTGAAGCCAGGAAGGTCCATGAGACTCTTAGCTCCAGTGAACCACCAAAAGCTGGAAATGGAGGCTCAGGGACAGCACCCAGACCCTGAGTTCAAGCACTGGGATTGGAATACAAAGCAAACAGCAGCATACCACCACTACCAACTCAGACTGCTTGTGTTTGAGTCCAGCCACTGTGTTTTGGAGGCAAGTCATTCATTCATTCAATCTCTCTGAACTAATTTCCTAATCCATACTGTGGAATCATAGTATTGCCAATGACAATCAAATATATACTAAATCCTTACCTCAGGGGCTTAGTGTAAATTTTCAATAAATATCAGCTATTATTATCATTGTTATTATTTTATTGGGGGCTATTTAGTTTTATTTCTTTTTTATTAGCATACATTAATTGTACAGGGGCAATTTCATTTTGACATTTCCATTCATATGTGCAATGTATTCTGATCATTTTTTCCTTCTCTTTCTCTTCCCTTCTCTTTTCTTTTTCTTCTCCCCCCTCCCCCCTTTTCTCTTTTGTTTTGGTCCTGGGGCTTGAACTCAAGATCTGAGTGCTGTCCCTGAGCTTTTGTGCTGAAGGCTAGAGCCCTAGTACTTGAGCCACAGCTCCACTTCCAGCTTTTCATTGGTTAATTGGAGCTAAGAATCTAATAGACCTTCTTGCCCAGGCTGGCTTTGAACTGCAATCCTCAGATTTCAGCCTCCTGAGTGGCTAGGATATCAGGTGCCCTACTTAATACCTAGTTATATTTTTAGCTTGTCTTGCTTCACTCAGTATGATACATCAATTTTTTGATCCTTTTGGAGTTGATTTTTCTACAGAAAGAGAGATGGGTCCAGTTGTAGTTTCCTGCAAGTGAATATCCAGTTTTTCCAGCACTATTTGTTAAAGATGGTATCTTTTCTCTAGTGTGTTTTTGTCTCCTTTGTAAAAAGTTAGCAGGTTTCAGCTGTTTTATTTCTGGATTTTCTATACTGTCCCATTGGCCTTTGGATCTGTTTTTATACAAATACCAAACTTTTCATTACTATGGCTCTGTAGAATAATTTTTAACCTGGTAATATCATGATATCTCCATTCTTCTTTTTATTCTGGATTGATTTTGCTATTTGGAGTCTTGTATGTTTCCATGTGAATTTTTGGATTGATTTTGGTTTTTTTTTGCCAGTCCTGGGGCTGAGCACTGTCCTTGGCTTTTTTTTTTTGCTCAAGGCTAGCACTCTACCTCTTGAGCTACAGCTCCACTTTTAGGCTTTTTCTGTTTATGTGGTGCTGAAGAATTGAACCTAGGGCTTTATGCATGTAAGGCAAACACTCTACTACTAAGCCATATTCCCAGCTTTAGATTGAGTTTTTTGTTTTGTTTTGTTTTGGTTTTGGCCAGTCCTGAGGCTTGGACTCAGGGCCTGAGCACTGTCCCTGGCTTCTTTTTGCTCAAGGCTAGCACTCTGCCACTTGAGTCACAGCGCCACTTCTGGCCGTTTTCTATATACGTGGTGCTGGGGAATTGAACCCAGGGCCTCATGTATATGGGGCAAGCACCCTTGCCACTAGGCCATATCCCCAGCCCCTAGATTGATTTTTAAAAAGAGATTTCTGTGAAGAATGTTATGGGAACTTTGATAGATATTGCATTAAATCTGTAGATATTGATTCTACTAGTTCATCTTCTGATGTGTTCTTCAATTTCTATTATTATTGTATTTTTGCTGGATACCTAGTGGCTAACACATGTAATCTTAGCTACTCAGGAGGCTGAGCTCTGAGGATCATGGGTTGATGCCAGCCCGGGCAGGATAGTTCATGAGACCCTTATTTCCAGTTAGCACCAAAAAAGCTGGAAGTGGAGCAGTGGCTCAAGTGGTAAAGTGCCAGCCTTGAGCACAAAAGCTCAGGATAGTGCCTAGGTTCTAAGTTCAAGTCCCAGGATCAGTGCAAAATAAAAAAACTACCTGTAGTTGTACAAAGGAATTACCATTCAACAAATATGTTTGTAAGTAGAGTGCATCTTGGTTAATGTCATCCCTTTCACTGTCCTCCCCATCTCTCCTAAAGCCAGCCCCTCCCCTCAATCTTCTTCCATTTCTTTCCTCAAGCTTTTATAGTTTTCATTGTAAAGGTTTTTCACATACTTGGTTAAATTAATGTCTAAGTATTATATACTGTTTTTTAAGTCACTGAATAAAATTATGTTCCTTAGCCTATTTGTTTTTGCTATTTAGAAAGGCTGTTGATGATTGAGTATCAATTTTATATTCTGCTATATTCCTGAAGGTATTTATGAACTCTAGGGGCTTTTTGTGTGTGTGTGTTGGATTTATAGGGTCTGTCGAGTATAGGATCGTATCATCTGAGAATAGTGATATCTTGACTTCTTTGTTCTCTAGCAAAGTCCCTTTTATCTCCTTCTCCTTGCTTTACTGCTCTGGAGAGGCATTCTAGAATCATATTGATTAAGAGTAGAGAAAATGGACCCCCTTATCTCATTCTTTAGAGGAAACCATTTCAGTTTTTCCCTATTTAAGAATGATGTTGGGGGGCTTGGGATACGGCCTAGTGGCAAGAGTGTTTGCCTCATATACATGAAGCCCTGGGTTCAATTCCCCAGCACCACATATACAGAAAAGTGGCCAGAAATGGTGCTGTGGCTCAAGTGGCAGAGTGCTAGCCTTGAGCAAAAAGAAGCCAGGGACAGTGCTCAGGCCCTGAGTCCAAGCCCAGAACTGGCCAAAAAAAAAAAAAAGAATGATGTTGGCTATAAATTTGTCAAATGTAGCATTTGCTAAGTTCAGGTACATTCCTTCTACTCCTAGTTTTTTTTAGAGTTTTTATCATAAAGGGATATTGAATTTTGTCAAAGGCTTTTCCTGTGACAGTTGAGATAATCATGTGACTTTTGTTCAGACTTGGACTCTTCAAACACTAAGTGGTAAGGTCTTCATAAGTTTTAGCTGTTGTTACTATTAATTATTATTTTGTGGCAGTATTGGGGCATGAACTCAAGGACCTAGTGCTCTTCCTCTCACAGCTGGTACTCTACTACTTGAGCTACACTTTCACATCTCTCAAATATGTCTTCTTGGGCTGGCTTCAAACCTCAATCCTCAGATCTCAGCCTTCTGAGTAGCTAGAATTTTAGGTGTAAGCCATTGGCACCCATCTTGCTATTATTATTTCTAACTCTTTTTTTAGTATTAGAGTTTGAACTTATGATCTCATACTTGGCTGGTACTCTGCTACATAAACCATCCCTCCTGCCTGGTGTTTTGCTGTTTATTTTGGAAGTAAAGTCTTAGGGACTTTTTTTTGCCTGGACTGAGCCTAGGACCTTGATCCTCTTCCAGGTCTCAGCTTCCTGAATAGGCAGGATTACAGATGTGAGCCACCAATGCCCAGCATGACTTTCTTTTCTTCCAGTTTCAGGAAACCACAGTTAGTGGTAGAGCCAGGGCTACAGGGTTACACTCTTTACTTTTCTTTCTCTCCAGATTAGCCATAAGGTGATGGCATCTCAGTGGTCAAATATATGGAGAGCTTTATGAAAGAGTGAATGTTCATAATAGAAGTAGACTTGAGCCTTTTGTTCGATATAGTTAGACTCTGAACTTGAGGGCATGCATTTACCAAATCATTTGTTTCCATGCCTCTCATTTACTAGCATTTAGAGGTTTCCTGAGTACCATATTCATTGCTTCTGCTGAGAAGTCTGGGATGTTTCTAGAGGTTTCATTGAAGAATTCTTCTCATATTGGAAACATCATTTCAGTGAGTAGAGATAGCAAAACAGGCTTTTGAGCCTAATGGAAATATTCCTGTCGCTTGGTATCAAGGGTGAAGACAGTGTAGATGTCTTTTAAAAAATATATGGGCTTGGGGCTGGGGATATGGCCTAGTGGCAAGAGTGCTTGCCTCGTATATATGAGGCCCTGGGTTCAATTCCCCAACACCACATATACAGAAAATGGCCAGAAGTGGCGCTGTGGCTCAAGTGGCAGAGTGCTAGCCTTGAGCAAAAAACAGAAGCCAGGGACAGTGCTCAGGCCCTGAGTCCAAGCCCCAGGACTGGCAAAAAAAAAAAAAAAAAAAAAAAAAAAAAAAAAATATATGGGCTTGGCAGCCGTCCACATGTCTTAGGCCATGCCTACACGAATGCTGACTCACACTGACCTTTTGCAGAATCGCTGACAGCCTAGGATCCTCCCAAGGGAGATGTTTCAGGCTGTGAGATTGTGGAAGTTGGGTGTTCCCTGGCCTCCAGTGGTCTTCGACGCCTTCTCTGGGATGGCACGCTCGCCCTGAGGATGCTTTGGAGTGTTTTCATGTAGTATGAAAAGGAACAGAAATTGTATTTGACAAGGCCGACATCACTCCCTGGAGACACTGCCTTTCTCCATGGGTTACAGAATTGAGATGTGTTTGTGATGTCAGACTGCACTGCTGGCTCACGTCTGTAACCCTAGCTACTCAGGAGATGGAGATCTGAGGATTGAGGTTCAAAGCCAGCCCGGGCAGGAAAGTCTCCAATTAACTACTAGAAAACCAGAAGTGGAGCTGGGGCTCAAAGTGGTAGAGCACTAGCCTTGAGTGAAAAAGCTCAGGGACAGAGTGTGAGTTCAAGCTCCATGGCTGACAAAAGAAAAAAAAAAAAAAGGAAATACAAATAAATAAATAAATAAGTGGATTGATTGTGAGTATGCAAATTACAGTGGTCCACCAGAGCCCTGCTTTTGTAGGACAGTGCCATTCTGAGCTGGTCAATTAACCTTTTAATTTTGTTAATTTTTAGAATTTGCTTTATTGTTATTATAGAGGTGTTACATAGAGGGGTTATATTTACATGAGTCGAGTAATGAATACAGTGCCATCTCTCCCCTCATTCTTTCCTGTTCCCTCCCTCCCATCTCCAGTGAGCTCCACTGCTGCACTCTTTCACCCTTTTCCCTCAGGTTCTGTGCTCTCCCAGGCCCCACAGATATGCACATGAATATACCACATATAAGATAAAGAATACAGAATCATCAGAAAAAGAAAAAACAAATTTTAAAAAAGTAAAATTGTACGTTTCTTGAGGCGGATCTTTAAAATTTTTTTTTCTTATGTCAGTACTGAGGTTTGAATTCAGGGTCTAGGCTCTGTTCCATAGCTTTTTTTTTGCCAGTCCTGGGGCTTGGGCTCAGGGCCTGAGCACTGTCCTTAGCTTCCTTTTGCTCAAGGCTAGCACTCTGCCACTTAAGCCACAGCGCCACTTCTGGCCTTTTCTATATATATGGTGCTGAGGAATTGAACCCAGGGCTTCATGTACATGAGGCAAGCACTTTACAGCTAGGTCATATTCCCAGCCCCTGTTTTATAGCTTTTTTGCTCAAGGTTGACACTCTACCACTTGAGCCACAGTTCCACTTCCAGGTTGTTGTTTTTTTTTAGTGGTTAATTGGAGGTAAGAATCTCACAGACTTTCCTACCTGGGCTGGTTTTGAACTATAGTCCTCAGATCTCAGCCTCCCATAGTAGCTGGGATTACAGGCCTGAGCCACCAGCACTTGGCTGACCTCTTACTTTGTCCCACACCTGCAAATGGCTCTTGGCCCCATCTGTTCAATAGAGCTAGAAAGAATCTCAGTCACACAGGATGGCCTAACAATAGTAGCTAGTATATCTTGCATGCTTATTGCATACCCATAAGCTTTCTAAGTATATAGGCATATTAATGTTGGTTAAATAATCAACTCTACTGGAGGTAATGTTATCACCACAGAGACTGAGGCACAGAGAGGTTAGTGTGTCCAACATCACACTGTGGGGCCTGTGCATGTTTTGCCGCAGTGCTTTCTGTTTAGGCAGTGTTGAGATTGCCCTTTGTTGGTTTCCTTTGACAGGCTGAGGGAGGGATGAGCTGCCTGGAGGCAGATTAAGTGTACAGATCACAGAGTTGGAAAGAATGAGGAGACAGAACACGAGAACTGCTTTTTTGGAGTTACAGAGAAACAGCTGTTTCCAAGTTTGGAGCGGAGCTGAGGAGATTCGGCAGGGCTGGTGATATTTTCTGGGTGGATTTTTACTATCTGCTGAGCCCGATCGCATGCCTGTGGGTTTAAGAGCCATGTGTCCTTTTCTCCTATCACATTTTATTTGAAAACCTATCTTTAAGTGGCAACTCAGTCCTGGTTGCTGTGACTGTAGGAACTTAGCAAACTGCCAGAGATAGTGGATTTTGTTTGGTTTTGAGACAGGGTCTTGCTATTTTAGCCCAGGCTGGCTGTGAATTGTTGATCATCTGTCTCAGATTGTTGATCAACAACCTCCTGCCTACTGGAATTGTAAGTGTACACCACAGTGCCCGACAATAGTGAATTCCTGAGACATGGAAGGAAAGGGAGGAGAGGGGTTCAGTGGGGTTTATTATGTGCCTGGAGAGGGAGAGCACGGAGCAGCTTGTGCTTAGTGAACAGAGGGTTGGAAACTTAGGTGATTTCCCTTTTTCTTATACGTTGATTTAGTAAGAGAATGAATCATCCTATTAACTTTCCTCCTGGAGAAGCAAGGAAAGAGGAGAACAGAATGAGGTGGCATTTGACAGAAGCCAGCAGCTTTCTGGGGCATCGGTGGCTTGTGCCAAGGATGAGGTCCCTCCAGGAGCTTTGGGAAGGGTTCCCAGCTTCCTGTCTCTGCAACGCTTTATCCTTCAGGGTTCTGGGACTATAAACCTCAGAGGGAAACAAGCAAGGAGGGTGTCATTAAAAGAATATTAATGGTAACTGGGCATGTGCACATGCTAATCCCAGCTATTGGGAGGCTGAGACAGGAAGATGGAGAGTTTACGGCCAGCCTGTGCTACATAGCAAGACCCTGTCTCAAAATAACAATAAGAAGGGCTAGGAAAAGTACTTGCTTGGACCCCACAAAGCCTGGATTAGATCCCCAGCACACTTGGAGTTGGAGGCATGGCTTAGTTGGTAGAGCACTACTCAATAAATGAAAGTGTCAGGTACTGAGTTTAAGTCTGGTCTTGGTTCTAAAAAGAAAAGAAAACATAAAAGAAAGATAGATTCCTAGCACTAAAACAAAAGGCAAAATCAAAACCAACAAATATACTGCTGTGAAATTCATATGCAGTAATGGCTCTTTTGAATACATTAACATAAAAATTTATCCCGTTAAACTAGACAGCGAAGCTGGGCACTGGTGGCTCAAACCTGTAATCCTAGCCTCTCAGGAGACTGAGATAAGGATTGCTGTTCAGAGTCAGCCTGGTCAGGAAAGCCTGTGAGACTCTTATCTCCATTAAACTACCAAAAAAAGCTGGAAGGTAGAGTTATGGCTCACATGGTAGAGTGCCAGCCTTAAGCAAAAGAAGCTCAGGAACAGTGTCCAGGCCCTGAGTTCAAGTCCCAGGACTGGTGTACACACACACACACACACACACACACACACACACACACAGAAACAAAACTAGACAGTGTGACAATAGTTATCATAGATGGGCATCACTGGCTCACATCTGTAATCCTAGCTACTCAGTAGGCTGAGATCTGAGGATTGTGGTTGGAAGCCAGCCTGGGCAGGAAAGTGTAAAACTCTGACCTCCAATTAACCACCAAAAAAGCCAGAAGTGGAGTTTTGGCTCGAGTGGTAGAGTGTTATTGTTGAACAAAAGAAGCTCAGTGACAGCGCCCAGGCCCTGAGCTCAAGCCCAGGACTGGCATTAAAAAAGAAGAAGAGGGCTGGGGATATGGCCTAGTGGCAAGAGTGCTTGCCCCGTATACATGAGGCCCTGGGTTCAATTCCCCAGCACCACATATATAGAAAATGGCCAGAAGTGGCGCTGTGACTCAAGTAGCAGAGTGCTAGCCTTGAGCAAAAAGAAGCCAGGGACAGTGCTCAGGCCCTGAGTCCAAGGCCCAGGACTGTCCAAAAAAAATAAATAAATAAAATAAAAAATAAAAAAGAAGAAGAAGGGCTGGGGATATGGCCTAGTGGTAAGAGTGCCTGCCTCATATACATGAGGCCCTGGCTTCGATTCCCCAGCACCACATATACAGAAAATGGCCAGAAGTGGCACTGTGGCTCAAGTGGCATAGTGCTAGCATTGAGCAAAAAGAAGCCAGGGACAGTGCTCAGGCCCTGAGTCCAAGCCCCAGGACTGGCAAAAAAAAAAAAAGAAGAAGAAGAGGCTGGGCATTGGTGGCTCATGTCTGTAATCCTAGCTACTCAGGAGGCTGAGATATGAGGATTGTGGTTCAAAGCTAGCCTGGGTAGCAAAGTCCATGAGACTTTTATCTCCAATTACCCACCAGAAAACTGGAAGTGGAACTGTGGCTCAATGTGGTAGAGCACTAGCCTTGAGCAAAAGAGCTAAGGGACAGCACCCAGGCCCCAAGTTCAAGCCCCACTACTGACAAAAATGAAATTAAGAAAAAGTGGGGTTGGAGGCATGGCTCAGAGGGTAGAGTGCAATAATAATAATATTGGGGGCTGGGAATATGGCCTAGTGGGAGAGTGCTTGCCTCGTATACATGAAGCCCTGGGTTTGATTCCCCAGCACCACATATATAGAAAAAAATGGCCAGTAGTGGCGCTGTGGCTCAAGTGGTAGAGTACTAGCCTTGAGCAAAAGGAAACCAGGGACAGTGCTCAGGCCCTGAGTCCAAGACCCAGGACTGCAAAATAATAATAATAATAAATAAAATTATAAAAAAATTTGGTTACTCATACCCTGTGAAAGGGCCTCTCCAGGCTGGTGACTGGTTCATTATTACTCTTCCTGTCCTTTCCATGGTATACTAGCCTTACCTTGGACTCTGAATGGAGGCTGAGGTCTCCAGGAAAATGAGGT
This sequence comes from Perognathus longimembris pacificus, assembly GCF_023159225.1. NCBI lineage: Eukaryota > Metazoa > Chordata > Mammalia > Rodentia > Heteromyidae > Perognathus > Perognathus longimembris. Next base: position 28,613,119 of record NC_063177.1, read on the forward strand.
TACCAGAGAAGGAGGGGAGTGCATGAGATCTTTCAGATAGCTGGAAACAGTTTCTGGGTCTGGTCCTACATTTCCCAGAGTGTTTTCCTTGGTTTCCTTCGTGTGTCATCCCCCCCTCACCTCCCAGTAACTACTGTTCATAGCTCCCCTTGGGAAAAAGAACTTACTCTGGGTCAGATATTTAATTTATGTAATTTAATCTGGGATTTAGGCCAATCCTATGGGCCAGGGATTATTATCTATTAGGAAGTGGGAACTGTGAGGGAAGGTGAAGTAACTTGTCCGAGTAAGACACCCACTTCTTTGGGCAGAATTGGGTTTTAGTTTTAGTTGTTTGAACCTTTTGCTGTGATAGATTGCACACATACCCAAAAGTCAAATCTAAGACAGTTAAATTCCTACAGACCCATCACCAAGCTCCTTTACTCCTTGTGGAGACGCCCCGGTAGATCTATTTGGGGGTGGATTGGAAGAAAGTACCCTTCCTCCAGGGTCTACAGTCTGGTGAGCAGGGTGTGAGCTAGCTTCCAGCCCTGTTTGCCTCGGTAGAATAGCATCTTAAGAAATAAACAGCCTGAATGCTTGTATAACTCTATGTGGCGATTCCGTTTACCTAACTCTCCCTCTTCTCAACGAGCTTTTTGCATAAAGAGAGCAGCCTGTAGCCAGACACCTGACAGCGTGATGATTTCTCTGATCCTCAGCTATTTGGGATGGGTGGGGTATCTTATAAGTTGAAGATTTATTTTATAGTTAAAACCAAGGAGGAAGGCATCCCCTAAAGAAGCGGCGACCAAAGAGCCGCTTCTCTTGCTGTTCCTGGTTTCTGTGGTCTGCTGTCCTGATCTCTCCAGGGGTTCTCCCCTCCCTTCTGTACCCAGGGCAAAGGAAGCACTTATCTGCCGCCGTGAGGCTGTCTGAGAGGAGAGGGTGGAGCTCAGGGTGTGAAGGCCTGGTGTGAACTCATTCTTGGCTGCCACCCCGCAGGAGTGGCTGGGGCGTGCTGCCTTGGGCTCCTGGTGGCTTAGTTCATCTCAGGGGTGGGCTAGCCAGGGCTTGGGTGGGAGGTTGGCTTTTGCTCCCGGAAGAATGATTTCTTTTAGTTTCAAGTGGGGCCTGTGGGTCACCAAATGGGGAGCTTCTTCAGGGCAGCTATTGGATTTTTGTTTTGTTTTGTTTTTCTAATTACCGTGTCCTTGTCTGTACTTGTTACAAAGCTTGGCTTTGGTGCTCCAAGACTTGTTAAACAGATGAACATTACACAGTTGAATGCAGCATGCTGCAGACCTGAGAAATGAAGGGCTCAGATTGAATGCTCCCTGTACTTCATTCAGGCAGGAGATGTTTAGGCTAGGTGGCAGGGACAGTCACACCTTGACATCCCAGCAGGGTGACACAATCTAAGTTTGTTTGTAGTTCATGGGATATCTGATGGGGCTGGAATTTGAGGCTTTCTAGATGACTGCAGGAGGGAAAGGAAGAGGTAGAGGCAGCTCCTCGGCTTTGGCTGGAAACCAATGGGCACCTGTTAATTCCCTTTCTGTTTTTTAAGATAGGGTCTATGAGTAGTCCAGGCTTGTCTGACACTCACTATGTAGTCCTAGAGGGCCCCAACTCACAATCCTCCTGCCTTAGCCTCCAAAGAGCTGGTCACCACACGGGCTTCTGACTGCCATCGTCACTTCAATGACCAGAGCAAGATCACAGGGTGCACGTGCCCTGCAAGGGGGCTGGGACAAGCGGAGGAGTAAAAGGCTGATTTCACAGTATGGATGTATTTTTTTTTTCTCGCCACTGGTGTTAGACCATTGGAGTGCCTCTGGCTGAGTCACTTGCCTTGTCACCAGGTTTTTCCACAGACAGGAAGGGACCACCTGCCTCTTCCTTTAGCTCTGGGAAGGAAAGAGGCATGAGATGACACTCAAGAAGAATCACATAGCAGGGGTGTGTGTGTGTGTGTGTGTGTGTGTGTGTGTGTTGGTAATGAGTCTCAGTGCTACCCCTTAGCCTTTTCACTCAGGGCTGGCACTCTACCACTTGAACCACACCTTTACTTTTTGGTGGTTAATTGGACATAGGAGTCTTACGGATTTTCCTGCCTGGGCTAGCTTTGTACTTAGATCCTAGTGCCCTGCACATGGTAGGGTTTTTTACCACTCCATAATGACATGTTGGTCATGTGACATTCATTTATTCACATTACCTCATCTGTCCAACCAGATTAGTAAAACCAGTCCAAATCAGTTCAGATTCCACCAAGTACAAGGGACAGAAACCAGCCTGTGTTATTTGAAGCCCTGAGGGAGATGAAGAATGAAGAACAGGAAACACAGCTGGCCTCCTCAGTGCCTGGAACGGAGGCAGCTGCTCTCAGAGCCTCTGCTTGGTGCACCTGCAGGACACTGCTGCTCCTATGAATGTAGATCAGCTGTTGTTGTCCCTCAACTCCCAAACATACCCACCCTCTTTCTAGTAACGTTAAGAGACCAAATGGTATCTGAACTTTGATTTGAATTCCTGGGAAGAGAATCAGATTGGCTTACATGGGCCAACTGTGTGCTGCTGGTCCAATCAGCTGTGCCCAGGAAGAAGGACATGCTCCTAATTGCACCACATGGGATTGGGGGGGGGGTGCGGCTTGCCTTGTGAATAGGGGTGGGGCAGTCCTCACAGAAGTATGTGATCTGGGCAGATCCATCAGAAATGTGTCCAGGCTTACCTGATCCTAGCTGTGTCCGGTTGGTTGGATAAAAGCTATGAGAATTTTGAGTCCTGTAAGGTGAATATGTGTAAGGTAGTACGTAAAATGAGCTGGTATGCTGGGGTGGGGTCTCTCATTAGGTATGTTGGAGATTGTACTGCCTTAAAGGGGGGTTGAGGGAGTCTTACACTCTAAGACTTGAAAATTCTTAGTGGAGGCAGGGAAGGTCCTAGAACAGTGATGTGGTCAAGGCTGTTGGGCCATTGACAAAAGGTAAGCTAGGTTTATAATCCATTGCATAGCATTATAAAAGAGAGAGCAGATATGTATCTCCCATCTACATCCCATCTACCAGTGCCTATATGCTTGAAACAGAGAGAGAAGAGAGAGAGAGAGAGTCAGAGACAGAGACAGACAGAGTCAAGATAGATAAATAGAGAAAGAGAGAGAGAGAGATGAGTAAAACGGATGCTAGCCTAGTTTAGTGCTTTTGTTCTTGTCCCCATCCTGCCCCATCTGGCTGTGAGCTTGTGAACAAACAGGTCACCTCTCCTCTCTCCCTACTTCCCATTCATTCACTTTCCTGCTTAGTTGGGCTCCTTGTGATGGGCCTTCAGGCAGATTCTGCAGATCCTGGAAGTTTCAAGGCTTCTGGAACTCCCATCCTGGGCCAGGCCCTTGGCAGGCTCTACAACAAAGCTTCTGGTTTGGGGCCAGAGTCCCTCCTGTTCTGAAACTGCAGAGCCAGAGTGAAGAAATGAACAAATCCTTCTGACCACAGAGCATTTTGAGGGCTGAATTATTCAGAGCCTCTGTTCCCTCTGCCTTTTCTTGAGATGGCCTTGTGGAGTTGGGGGGCTGGAGGAGGAGGAAGGCAGTCTCAGGATCGCCCCACAGAGCCCCCACTGTCAGGCCTCATCCTTGTCCTGGTACCCTTTGTCCTTGTGTCTCTGCAGTTTCCCTGCAGCTCTGCCAGGTTCAGGTTGAGGATGGAGGACAGCCCCTCCTTTTCCTCCCTCTGCCGACCCTGCTTGGCTCCAGGATACAGGGATAATGAATTACATAAATTAGTCATTCCCATTAGCCGCCAGCCCAGGGCCCAGTGCTGGTCCAGGAGGCAGAGTGGTTCCTGGGAAGGCTAGATGGGCCTGGCCAGTCTCCTCCCCAGTGAGTCTGATCCAACCCCAGCCACCTGGACTTGCCCCTTAGCCTTTCGGAAGGGGCCATTAATCCTCTTTCATTCCCTCCAGGGACTGGATGAATATCAATGCTTCTTGAAGCAGTGGGGGGCCTTGGGTGGGGGTGCACATGGGCCCTGAGACGGGTTTGAGGTAGAGCATCTGTGTGCTGAGGCCGCTCCACCGTGCCTGCCTGGGCTTGGCTGGCCAAGGTGCACCGTGGCCATGGCAACCCCTGGCCGCTGACAGCTGGGGCAAACACAGGCTTTCAAAGGGGGCCTTGTTCCCTGTGGGAGCCCTTCAGTTCCAGCCTGCTGGGGCTTTTCAAACCTAGGGAGGGGAGGGAGGCGGTGGGGCTTGGGCTGGCCTGCTTCTAAGGAAATGTCACCACTGCTTCCCCCTTCACCCTGCAGCCCCCCTCCCCCCCACATAGTTCCCCGAGGCCCCATTTCCAGAGCTTCTGGAGGTTGAAAAGAGTAAGCAGAGGAGCGTGCTTGGTCTCTAGGCAACAACAGGCAGTGTGTGTACAGTTGAAGGGAGGGAAGGAAGGTCACGGTCACGCTGGCTACCAGGTCCCATGCCCTACATGGAGTTCAGCAAGCTGGCCAGGGTCACCTGATACAGATCTTTAAGGATGGTCTGTTCTGCTGGCACACAATATCACAGCTGTCACATCTCAGAACATAGAACCATTACATTACATGGAAGGTGACCCTGGTGTGGCACTTGGCATTCTCAGGTATTGGGTCCATTTTAGTGAGAAAGCTGGGTGTGGGTGCTGGGGTGGGTCATTTGCTGGCTCAGGGCACACTTCATCCCAGGATTTACTCCTGCCTTTTGACTTTAAAGTTACCCACTTGTAAAAATCAAGAAGGATGGCACCTCTGCTCTCTAAGCACCTAGAAGGCATATGAGGTCTAGAGAAGGAGTAAATGCTGAGTGCCCTGTTACTCACCGGGAAAGATCGGGGTTCACATCTAGAAACATGCCTTTGAAGCCGCATAGCCTTGTCTGAAGGCACGTTGGGCAGGGGTAGCCTCCTGTGCAGGTGGATGAGGAGGTGGATCTGTGGGATCTATCAGGTTCTCAGGTGCTCCCAGGAATCCTTGAGAAATCTGTGGGGAAAGATCCCACAGGAAGCAGGGCCCAGAAAGGCTCCTCCTGGGCCTGCGATCATTTGTTCTCAAGTCACTGTCAGCGTCCCTATGCGGTAGATTGGAGGTCATGGCTGATGACTCATCCTCTGTCTGCTGTTGTGGTTGGAGATGCGGGATTCCTAGGCCCAGCCTCTGACCATTCACACCAGAAGGAGAGCATGAAGAGTCTCATTCCGGGGACCAAAAATCAGGTGGCTGGGCTCTCTTCTCTCCCCATCTCTTCTATCACCTCCTCCTATGCTGAATGTGGGTGAGTTGGTGCTATTTAAAGCCTCTTCTTCATCTCACGTTGGGGTGGAAAGCACTCTCAGGCACTCTCTAAAGTTTGATGAAAATCAGAGGCGCTGTATGGAGCTCTGTGGGGAGAGGGGAGAAGCAGCTACAGCTTCGGCATTGGTGGACACTCACTATAGTGGAGGGGAGGGACCAGCCAGTACATTAGAGTACATTGTAATATTCCTGTTGACTTGCAGAATCTTAGCTCTGGCTGAGGGGCCTGAGGTGTGCACCGTGGCTCTAGGTAGTGGTTCACCTCCTCATGGCACATGTGACTTTGCCATTGGAGGGTGTGGCTCAGACAGGTGTGAATTTCCTAAGCACCCCCCCCCCATGTTTCTACTGTGCACTTGCAGTGGAGTGCAGTGCAGTGGGCCACAAATGGGGGCATTTTTGCCTCCTGGGAGACAATGGCAGTGTCGGCAGCCTTGTTGTTTTTTTGGTTGTCACAAATGGGGATGATGGTGGAGGTGCTACTGGCATTGTGGGCAGAGGCCAGGGGATGCTATTAAATATCCTCCACTTTACAAGACAGCCCCCTCAACAGAGTGCCAGTAGTGCCCAGTGTCAAGAACTCCTGCTAGCTGGGAGCTGATATCTCACATCTGTAATCTTAGCTACTCAGAAGACTGAGATCTGAGGATCATGGTTTGAAGCCAGCCCAGGCAGGAAAATCCGTGAGACGCTTATCTCTAACGAACCACCACGAAACCAAATGTGAAGTTGTGGCTCAAAGTGGTTGAGTGTTAGCCTTGAGCAGAAGAGCTCAGAGACAGTTCCCAGGCCCTGAGTTCAAGCCCCAGGACCAACAACAAAAAGAAAAGAAAAGAGAACCCCTGCTGTAGTGTCTGGACAAGACCATGTGGAGATGTGTTTCCAGTGGGCTTTGAAGAAAACGAAGGGCATGGTTAGCTGGAGAGAAGTGGGCGGGGCTGTGCAAGGAGCTCAGCAAGTTTTGGGGGTAGAATAATGTGGTTTGGCTTTGCTAAGAGCAAAGAGGCTCACGGTTTCATGGAAGTCACCTGAGATCCAAAGAAGGGATTTTTTTTTTTCAGCCAGACCCCTTTGGCTGTCACTACTGACCCCTCTTTTGTGTCTGCTTTGAGTGTCAGTAACCCTCAAACATTTCCTCACCCCCTGTGAGTCCAGAGTAGGTGCCCCTGGTAGGCACCATCCATTCCAGATGCCCAGTCTCCTTCTGGCTGCCCTTCTCCTAGTGGAGAGCTACTGCCCAGGAACTCTGTTTCTCCTGACTCTAGCAGCTTAGTTGATGGCTGCATGGCCCTCCTGTCATTTTCCCCCTCCATCATTAGAGGGAGGATGCGGAGAGGGAACCCGCACTTGCTCCATCCATGCTAGTGAATAAGTGAGTGAATCTTCCCAGTGGAATGGGCGATCTGAGACGGACCACACATTGCCCCCTTAAGAAGTCCTTCATTCCTTGTGCTGTAAACGGAGTGAGGGACTGAAGGTCATCCCAGGAAGAAAGTCTCTCTACTATCACTAATTTCTGGGGAGTACGACAGGTGTTGTGAGGGTTACCAAAGGAAGTGGAGACTGTTTGAATTTGGAGTTCTGGCTACAGAAGTGGCCATGGAGGTAGTCTTTGCCATTCTATGTTAAACCCAACACATCCCTTCCTCTGAGCCTTCCAGCTCTTAGCTTCTTAATTCTCACAGTAGATGTGAAATCCTCTTTTCTTTTCTTTTTTTTTTTTTTTTTTAAATAGGTCGTGGGGCTTGAACTCAGGGCCTGAGTGCTGTCCCAAAGCTCTTCAGCTCAAGGCTAGTTGTGCTCTACCACGTTGAGCCACAGTTCCACTTTTGGTTTTCTGGTGGATAGAGATAAGAGTCTCATGGACTTTCCTATCCAGCTGGCTTTGGACTGTGATCTTCAGCTCTCAGCCTCCTGAGTAGCTAGGATTACAGGCATGAGCCACAGGCACCTGGCATCTTTTTCAGAAATCAAAAAGTGCTGCGTAAATGTGGTGGTGGTGGTGGTGATGGTGTGTGTGTGTGTGTGTGTGTGTGTGTGTGTGTGTGTGTGTGTGTGTTCTTCAGGGCATAGTCTGAGGCCCAGCTGCAGTGTGGCATGAGCCGAATGAGGAAGTAGGCAGTGTTCTCATAAGTCATGGAGATATGGTCGTAGCTAGTATTCCTCTGAATGTTTGTAAGTGCTCCGAAGCTGCTTTTCTGTCTTTTGTCAAGCCCCTGGGACAGAAAGGGCTGCTGTTTCTGTAACTTAAGGAAGAAGGCTGGTGTGTTCCAGGATCAGCCCCGAGTGAGGGAAAGGTGTTTTTCAAGGGCTGCATTGGAGGCCAGCTCAATGCCAAGGCCTTCTGGCGACTTATAGCCAGTGCGCATAGTGCAGGTCCTGCTGCACTAATGGCTCTGCTGGATGAAGTTCCTAGCATCAGTCTGATGGGCTGATAGACTGGTAGACATGTGCAGGTAGAGCCTTGCTCTAGACCAGCAGCAAGCATATCTTCTGGTTAGAATGAAGAGTTACCAGGCACTGGTGGCTCACATCTGTAATCCTAGCTACTCAGGAAGCTAAGATCTGAGGATTGTAGTTCAAAGCTAGCCTAATCAAGAAAGTTCATGAATCTCTTATCTTTAAGTAACCCCCCCCCCCAAAAAAAAAAGGCTGGAAGTGGAGCTGTAGCTCAAGTGGTAGAGAGTTAGCTCATGGACATCACCCAAGCTTTGAGTTCAAGAGTCAGGATGGGCACACACATACAAAAAAAAGAAAAGAAAAGAGGTAGAGAGACAGAGACAGAAAAAGAGAGAGTTATAAGCCCAAGGACTTCTTGAGTCACTTGCATTTGTTTTTTGCCAGTCCTAGTGCTTGAACTCAGCGCCTGGGCACTGTCTCTGAACTTTTGCTCAAGGCTAGCACTCTACCCCTTGAGCCACAGCATCCACTTCCAGCTTTTTCTGTGTATGTGGTACAGTAATTGAACCTATGCCAGGCAAGCACTCTACCACTAAGTCACATTCCCAGCTCAGTCACCTGCCTTTTACCGAGGTGGCTCCGGTGCACTTGAGAAAGTAAGGAAGCATTGAAGTCTGAGGGCTGATTTAGGGGATAGCATGGAGCTTCTTACATGCAGATGCTTTACAGACTGACTTAAAAACAGTTCTTCTCAGACTGAGTTGAAGGACAGGTTTCTTTTTAAAGATTTATTTTTTTTCCCCCATTTGTTCAGGGAACAATGTCCATAGCTAGTCTGGGCAAGTACAACAACATCCAAACTGCTTTATACCCTGTTCAGAGAGGCGAGTTCCCAGATCATATGCTTGCACATTATGCTAATGCCAACTTGCTTAGAAAAGTTTCTGGAAATCTTTCCTTTTCTGTGCTTTTTAATTTCTTTTTCTGCCAAAGACCCTTCATTAGTCATGTATGGGTGGTCTGTGGATTTGCTTTTAATGGTCTTGGTCTAGAGCTCTGTCTCTGAGGTCAAATAGGTACAGGTTTGAGTCCTGGCACTGGTTTGTATTTGCTGTGTGTTCTTAGGCAGTTGTTCAGCCTGTCTGATTCTTCATTTTGTCATGTCTAAATTGGCCATAATAGTGCCTCTGCTGCACAGAATTCATGTTTGCTAATTGGATGTCAAGTGCTGGCAGCAGTATTATTGTTACTGTTTACCGTCTTGGAGTATCTGGAAGTGAGGGCCTTGGCCTCTGTTAAGGAACATCCTTGTGTTCAGACACACAGAGGTCTTTAAAATGGTAGCAGATGAGTTTAGCACAGGAACTTCTCCCTTCCTACTAATTCTGTTTGTTTGGGGCTGCAGGGAATGAGTTTTTCTCTTTATGGATCCAAGCAAAACAAAGCATCAAAACTGGAACAATGTTGGAACTTACTTTTTTTTTTTTGCCAGTCCTGGGGCTTGGACTCAGGGCCTGAGCACTGTCCCTGGCTTCTTTTTGCTCAAGGCTAGCACTCTGCCACTTGAGCCACAGCGCCACTTCTGGCCATTTTCTGTATATGTGGTGCTGGGGAATTGAACCCAGGGCCTCATGTATACGAGGTAAGCACTCTTGCTACTAGGCCATATCCCCAGCCGCAAGTGTGAGATTCTATCTGAAAAAGTAAAGTAAATGGAAAAGGACTGTGGCATAACTCAGTGGTAGAGCACACGTAAGGCTCTGAGTTCAGTCCCCACTACTACCAAGAAGATTAAATAAATAAAAAAGGCATGTGTTCTAGAATCAACTTTGCAAGGCGTTAGTTCTTTGGTTGTTAGCCTTTTTTTTTTTTCCCCGTGGTTCTGAACTTCCTTAGATAATCTAGAGACAATCCACCCTAAAAAGTGAAGACTGCCAGGCTCATGCCTATAATCCCTACAATCTTAGCTACTCAAGAAGCTGAGGGCTGGAGGTTTGTGATTTATGGCCAGTCTGGGCAGAAAAGTTTATAAGAACACCCACCCCACCCCATCTCCAAAATATCCAGTGAAAGGTAGGGCTGGAGGCATGACTCAAGTGTAAGAGCAGCATGAGTTCAAATCTCAGTACTGAAAAAAAGAAAACGTGGATGCTCCTGCGGACGTATGAAATTGTTTGTTCGGTTCTGCTGGGGGTTCATAGGCCTCACAGAAACCTCACAGGCCCGTGGCTGAGAACTTGCTGCCAGGTTAAGTTCCGCGTGGCTTGTTTCTGCTATCTAGTGCACCTCTGAGAGCCCCTCAGGAGAGAATACAGCTTCTATGCACAGGCTTGGGAGTGTTGGGGTTCCAGGGTCTGTATCCTTCCTCTGCTGCTTTCTGGCTTGTTCGTCTTGGGCACAGTTATTTATCCTCTCTAAGCCACAGGTTCCCCATTTTTAATGTGGGGATAACAATGGTATCTGTTCAGAAGTGACGCTGTGGCTCAAGTGGCAGAGCGCTACCCTTGAGCAAAAAGAGCTCAGGGACAGTGCCCAGGCCCCGAGTTCAGGCCTTACAATAAGCCAAAAAACAATCTTAATAAAAATTAAAAGGTACCTCCTACACATCCATGTTCATTGCCACACTAACAATAGCCAAGCTATGGAAACAACCCAGATGCCCTACAGTAGATGAGTGGATCCCAAAAGTGTGGTTCCTACATGCAATGAAATTTTACACAGCCATTAGGAAGAATACTATTATGTCATTGGCAGGGAAATAGATGGCCTAGAACAAATCATGCTAAGTGAGGTAAGCCAAGCTCAGAGACAAATGATACGTTTTCTCTCCTATGCAGGACATGATAAAATATAGAGGACTCTAGGCATCCACACACAGTGAGACCATAGGAGGTTACCCTTAGGGGAGGAACACAAAGGCACAATGCCTATGTGTACCTGATCATATAAAATAATATTTACGAAATGAACCCCAGGAAATGGAAACAAGAGTTACTTCTTTGCTATTTTTGTTTTTGTCTTGTCTTGTTTGTTTGTTTATCTGTCTTTGGGAAGGAAAAGGGGAAACACAGAAATGGAGGGACAAAGGGTGAACAAATGCAGCAGTGGTACTAAGTAGACACTGGGTTGAAAATGAACTATACAACTTGTGGCTGGGGGGAGGGAAAAACTGGGAGAGGAGGAAGGGGTGATCTTAACCAAAAAAAAATGTACTCTTTATTTGGCTTATGTAACCCTGCTGTATATCATCTTCACCTTTATAATAATGTTCAAACATTTTTTTTTTTTTGGCCAGTCCTGGGCCTTGGACTCAGGGCCTGAGCACTGTCCCTGGCTTCTTCCCACTCAAGGCTAGCACTCCGCCACTTGAGCCACAGCGCCGCTTCTGGCCGTTTTCTGTATATGTGGTGCTGGGGAATCGAACCTAGGGCCTCATGTATCCGAGGCAGGCACTCTTGCCACTAGGCTATATCTCCAGCCCCCTCAAACATTTTTTTTTAAAGAATTGTACCTCCTGTTTTAGGGTTGTTGAACAGTTACACGAGATAAGGCTTGCAAAACACTGTGTTGCGGGGCTGGGGATATGGCCTAGTGGCAAGAGTGCTTGCCTCGTATACATGAATACATGAAGCCCTGGGTTCGATTCCCTAGCACCATGTATACAGAAAACGGCCAGAAGTGGCGCTGTGGCTCAAGTGGCAGAGTGCTAGCCTTGAGCAAAAAGAAGCCAGGGACAGTGCTCAGGCCCTGAGTCCAAGGCCCAGGACTGGCCAAAAAAACACACACAAAAAAACACTGTGTTGCATGAATTCTTGTGTTAGCCTGTAGAATACCTGCTTTTGGTAGCAAGAACCTTTTTGCAGAGTGACAAGTAGTTGGCATTCTTTAGATGAGTCTGGGAGCAGATCCTGGGAACGTGGAGGGTAGCCGGAGAGGTCAGGGATCTTTGGAATGAAGCTCATGGAAGCCCTTAAGACTATTGCTCCTGTCCAGCAAGCCAATGTAGTAGTTATTGTTGCTTGTGACTCCAGCTGTAGCCGTAGCTGCCTGAGCAACTTCTCTGACACCAAACACCCAACCCAGAGCATGTGGGGAGGGAGGGGGTGGCAAGGCTGAGCGGGAGGAAAGGACATTTGTTCTTGCCTTAATTAACTTTAGCTTTTTCTTGCTACTTAAGTTTTCTGTGTCGCCAGCAATTAGAGGGAGTGTTAACTGGGGTCAGGGCAATGGCCAACTTGTGGAGGACTTTGGGGACCATGCGGAGGAGGGAGAAAGAGCTTGGCCTCCTGAGGCCCAGGCCCTGGCTGCCCCTTGCTGCCTGCCCATTCCCACCTCCTTACAGCCCCTCACCCTCTCGCCTCCTCTGTGCTGTGAGAATGGCAAGAGTTAAAGGATTCCCAACTGTGGCCTCCCCCAAGCTCTTAATTACATTAAGGCACAAAGCGGCCGAGCCAGCCCGGGTGCGTCCTCCCTGGCTGTCCCAGGAACAATTGAGGTCTGTTCTCACAGCCTGCTTCCCCGCAGCTGCGCTTCCCTTTCATCTCCGCCTCATTCCCAGGGACGTGGGGCTCTAACCTCCTTACTTCTTCCCCTGCTCTTATTGGTTTTCTTTCTTCCTTTCCCGGCTGGCCCTCGAGGCCCTGTGGGTAGCAGCCTCCCAGCCCATTTCCTCTGTTCCTCTGTTCCTGAAGCAGCTCCATCCAACCTTGTTTTGGGTGTGCCTCAATGCTTGGGGGGAACCACCAATGCCCTTGGCTGTTTTGCTTCCGATTTACATATTGTCCTGGAGGGGGGTGGACTGCAAAGGTGCTCCCAATTTATAACGGTACCTCCCATTTGTTTAGGATTTGCTGGTTTGTAGAAGTGCCATCCCATATATTTCTCTTGGATCTATGAGGTCTTGATAAAGTAGCTAGGACAGGCAAGTAACCCTGGACATAAGAGTAGGGGAGACAGAAATGGCAGTCTGGAGTGAGTGTGTGTGTGTGTGTGTGTGTGCGTGTGTGTGTGCGTGTGCGTGTGTGTGTGTATGCATGCACCAATATTAGGGCTTGTTGTTGTTAGTTGTGGGGCTTGAACTCAGGGCCTGGGTGCTGTCCCTGAGCTTTTTCACTCAAGGCTAGCCCTAGCCACAGTGCCACTTCCAGTTTTCCGGCAGTTAATTGAACATGTCTTACAGACTTTTCTGCTGGGGCTGGCATCCAGCTGCATTCCTCAGATCTCAGACTCCTGAGTAGCTAGGATTACAGATGTGACCCACCTGTAATCCTGCTTTTTTTGTGTGTGTGCATGCACATGCACCAGTACTAGGGTTTGAACTCAGAGCCTGGGTGCTGTCCCTTAGCATTTTTGCTGGGGTCTGATTCTCTGCCACTTGGGCCATAGCTCTACTTTTTCAGCTTTTTGGTGGTTAATTGGAGATATGTGTCTGTCAGATTTGTCTTCTCTGGCAGGCTTTGAACTTGTATCCTCAGATCTCAGTCTCCTGAGTAGCTAGGGTTATAGGTGTGCACCACCAGTGCCTAGCTTTATCCCCTACCCTCTTTTGTTTTGAGATAGGATTGCACTCTGTATTCCCAGCTAAAGGCCTGTGCTCTTTCCCTGTGCTCCTCTCCTTGGCTTTATGAGTGTGACTGTTTTTCAGCCTTTTCTAGGATCTCATCAGAAATGCCACCACAGGAAGCCAAGTCAGAGGACTCCTTTGGTGACAGGTGTAAGGGACACTTAGAGAACTCACCTCTCCTCTTGACTCTGTTTGTCCTTTCCCAGCTTCAAGAGATAAGGATGTTACTTTTCCCCTTCAGGATTGAGGTCTTAAAAACTTCTACAGAAGGAAGTTCTCTAGCCTTCTCCATGTTCGGGGGCTCCCAGCCTGGCTCCATCACAGGTCTCCTGACTCTGCGATGAGGACAAGAAGCTGGATCTGGGGTTCCCGCGGTCTGCTGGAGGAGCATCTGGGTCCTCAGCCCCAGCTGAGACCTCAGGGGGCCCGGTGCAAGCACCCAGAAGCACTGGAGCTTTTCTCAGCCACCACAGCGCCTGCACTTAAGTGTTCTTTGGAGACAGCAGCCATAGCTCCTATTCTTCTAACCCCCTTCTTTCCTGTCCTCATTCTCCCTCACAGGGGCGTTCCTCCAAGGCTCCTGAGCCCCCTAAGGTGAAGCTTGTCTCTTTGATGTCCTGTGATGGGGGAGGGGGCCACACAGGAGGACTTCACTGGTGCTGGATGTCTCTAGGAGATGTTGAATCCCACAATGTAGCTGTGCTTTGCCACCTCTGGGGCAGAGCATCTGACTGTACTGTTTCACTTTAGCATCGTTTGCCAACATCCTTGAGTGCCCTTGAGAGGAAATTGGGCTTTTCATTTTGTCCCCTGGAGAATTTCCGCCCCTTGGGAAGGTAGCCCCCAGGTTTGCTTGAGCCCAGCAGCTCAAAGGGCCTCTGGACTTCAGCTGGCTGCCAGTGGCTTTGAGGCACCCCAACAGGTTTCCATCCTGACACTGACTTGGGTCAGAAAACAATCCTCTTGTCCCTGGGTAGTTCACATGCTCATTAAAGAAAAACTGAAAATGCTTCATTCCCAATAACAATCGATCGTTGAAATTATTTTAATTCTACTGCTGATACCATTTGGTTGCTTTTCTTTTTTCTTTCTCTTTCTTTTTCTTGTCAGCTGTGGGGCTTAAACTTGGGCCCGGGCACTGTCTCTGAGCTCTCTTTGCTCAAGGCTAGCGCTCTACCACTTTGAACCACATTATCACTTCTTCTTTTCTGGTAGTTAATTGGACATAATATACTTTGGACTTTCCTGCCCCAGCTGGCTGGCTTTGAACCTTGGTCCTCAGATCTCAGCCTCCTGAGTAGCTAGGATTACAGGCATGAGCCATCAGTGCCTGGTTCTCTTCCCCTCCCCCCTCCCTCCCTCCCTTCCTTCCTTTGTGTGTGTGTGTGTGTGTGTGTGTGTGTGTGTGTGTGTGTGTGTGTGTGTGTGTGTGTGTGTTAGTACTGGGGCTTGAACACAGGTGGTATCCTGTAGCTTATTCACTCAATGATGGTGCTCTACCCACTTGAGCCACAGCTCCACTTCTGGCTTTTTGGCGGGTCATTGGAGATACCAATCTCATGGACTTTCCTGCCTGGGCTGGCCTCAAACCATGATCCTCAGATCTCAGCCTCCCAAGTAGCTAGGATTTCATGCATGAGCCACCAGTACCAGGCTCTATTTTCTTTTTTTATTCTTGTTTTTTATTTTGTTTTGTTTTCTTTTTTTAAATGTGCCCAGTTTAAAAACCAGTTGTGATCTTACTGACTGTGTGCTCTGAATCTGGCTTTTTCATGTAGTACTCCAGGCTACATTTAAGATGAAATGGTGTGTTTCAGAATATGTTGTGGCTATACCATTGCTTAATATCACTCCCTACTCGTCTTTATTTTAAGTCTCAGGACTTTATGGAGCATGAAAGTCAGGAGGTATTTGTTGGGTTCTACGGGTGTAATATTAATCCAGGGCTTGGGCCTCTGCCAAGGCCCCTCTTGCCACAGTGCTAGGAGGAGGGACCCAGCTAAGGTACAGGTCTGGGGCCTTGGTGGGACAGAGTGGGACCCTCATTTGAGTGTCACCTGACTGCTTTGGGAAGGGTCTTTGTGGTGGGATGATGGAATACAGGTTTAAGTTGGTTCTCGGGCCCAGCAACACACTGGTTGAGCCTCACTTCCAACTTTAGCCCTGGCCTGGTAGCCTAAGTGCCAGGAACATGCTACTCTGACTTGCTCTCTCCTTCCTTGAGCTGCTGCCTGGCTCCTCCCCCAAAGGCTCGTGGGTATTTTCCCAGGTGCTTTTCACCTCTGAAGGAGGACTGGACTTACAGCTACTGCTCAGGGCTTGGGGCTTGCTTAGCTGCCCTGAGCATAAGATAGACACCTGCTTTTCCTCTCAGTATCCCTTAATTACACTTGATGATAATGATGAGTAATAATTACAATTAGGATTGTCCCTTGTTCTTGGAGACCCAAGGCCACTTCCAGTTCTGTTGCTTTATGTACACTTTTCCTTTTCTTCTCTGATCTAGTAGAAGGGAAAATTAAATTACTGGGTAATTAAAGGGTTTTGAGGACTGAGAGCATGGCTCAAGTAGTAGACTGCCTTGAGTTCAAACTCTAAACCCCAGTTCCTCCAAAGAAAAGAGTTTTGAATAGTAATATGAAGGAATATGAAGAATTGGAAGGCCTAGGTTCTGGTGCTAACTGTGTCCTGTTAAGTTTCCTGTCGCCTACCTCTTGAGGCTTGGTTTCCTTGTGTGTCCAACAAAAAGCAAAAAATACCTGACTTGTAACGTTGCTAGAATGATCAAGTGAAAGTACTTCTGTAAAACGGTCTGGCTCATAGAAGGTGCTCAGTCAGATGTTCAGGGTCACAAAGTACACCAGCCTCGAAGGCAGAGCCGTATATATCCCCTGCCTCGAAGGCAGAGCCGTATATATCCCCTGCTCGTGTTCTTTCAGAGCCCTCACTGTGTCTTTTTTTTTTTTTTTTTTTTTTGCCAGTCCTGGGCCTTGGACTCAGGGCCTGAGCACTGTCCCTGGCTTCTCTTTGCTCAAGCCTAGCACTCTGCCTCTTGAGCCACAGCGCCACTTCTGGCCGTTTTGTTTTTTTTTTCTATATATGTGGTGCTAGGGAATCGAACCAGGGCATCATATATACAAGTCAAGCACTCTTGCCACTAGGCCATATTCCCAGCCCCCTTCACTGTGTCTTTTACCAAGCCAGCTCCAGGCAGGAACTTTTCCTGCCTGGCTGACCAGAAGAACCTGGCTAGCCCTCTAGAGCTGCTATTGTTCCAGTCCCTGTGGCTGGGATGTCATGCCAAGTCAGGCCCTGAGTTCTTACAGCCTGCTCACCCCGAGTGAAAGTAACCAGGGCCCTTTCCTTCTGACTTCTTTCTCCCTTCCTCCATCTTGAGAAAGCAACTCTACATAAATGCAGGCGGGGCAGGGGAGAGGGTGGAGTCAACATTCATTTGTTGCTGTATCTTTTCGACTACACTTGTGGCCAAAAAGTTAACAGGAAGCTAAAGAGAGGGTCATCTGGGGACAAGCTTTAACTCTAGGTCATGATGGTCCAATCTGAGATTATATTGTTGACTGTTTGCAGCCTCTGTCCAGCCAGAGCTGGCCTGGTTGACCGTACAAGGGAGAAGAATCCTTTCCAGCCATCTGCCCACCACCTGGTGTTTGGGGTGCTGTTCTTTCTGAGGCGTGGAGTGGGTGGCATTGGTATTACCCGGGCGTTACTTAGAAATGCAGAACTTTGGGGCTGGGAATGTGGCTTAGAGGTAGAGTGCTTGCCTAGTATGCATGAAGCCCTGGGTTTGAGTCCTCAGCACTACATACTCAGAAAAAGCCGGAAGAGGCCCTGTGGTTCAAGAGGTAGAGTGCTAGCTAGCCTTGGACAAAAAGAAGCCAGGGACTGCAGGTGCCCATTTGCATCACCTGGAGAGCTGCTTTAAAATATATATTGGTTTATGGACAGGAGGCATGGCTTGAGCTATTGTGTGCCAGCCAGGAAAAAAAACCCAAAAACTGTACTTGTTTCCAAGGACCTACCCCCAGACCCATGAATCAGAATCCCTGGACTTTGGTATTCAAAAGAGATTAAATATCCAGTCATGGTGGTCCATGCCTGTAATTCCAGCACTCCAGGTGGATGGTGAGTTTGAGACCAGCTTGGGCTTCATAGCAAGACTCAGTATCAAACCAATGAATAAAAAAGTGAGCGAAAAACAGTTCCTCGGATGACTAATGTGTTGGACAGGAGAATTGATTTAGATTCCTGTCTTTGGGCTGAGGGGTCCTGAATGAGGGTAGCCATGATGGTAGTGCTTGTGGTTTGTTGAGCACCTACTATGTACCGAGAGCTGGTGCTGTCTGTCTTCAGGAGGAAGAAGGCTGAGGCTGGGGGGGGGGGGTGGGGAGGGGCTGGAATTGTGTACTCTGGGATTGTTGATGGGAACTGACGCACTAATGGGTTAGACAGGTCTCATTCTCCTTGGGAAAATATAGCTGGGGATTCTTTCCTGGCTCAGTTTCTTTGGCACTTTCAGTCTATGGCATTTTAGTATTGGATTTCAAGAAAAAAGCACAGTGGCTTTTAGTCGTCAGAGTCAAGTCTCTTCAAATGAAGGCGGTGGTGGGGTGAGGTCAGTGGCTGACAATCTGCAAACAAATGAGGACAGAGAAGTCTGAAAGAGAGGAGGTCTTTCAAAGGTCATGAAGAAGTGTTAGACTTTGGGACCAGAGAACCTGACTGGACTCAATTTTAAGCTAACTCTATGGATTCAAGCAAGTCTGTTTATATGAGTTAGAGGAAATTCTCTGTTCTTCCTAATTCTGCTCACATAAGTTCTAAGATGAAAAGTGAGAGCTGGCTCAGGCCTCTAAGCCTAGCTAGCCCAAAGACAGAGAGATTGGGAGGAGAGCAGTTCAAGGCCACTCTGAGCACCAAGTTAGTGAGATCCCTTTGTCTCAGTAAAAAAACAAACAAAAAACCCATCCCAAATTAAGTGTGGGGGTACATGCCTGTAATACTAGCTAGGCAGGAGGCCGGAGGGGGGACAATGACAGGCTGAGACCCTGAAACCAGTGTTCCACAAAAACATGAGAACTGACCTGAAAATAAAAGCAAATGCTGGGGATATGGCTCATGTAGCTTTCTCAGGTAGAGCGCTTGCCTAGTAAGCACAGGCCCTGAGTTCAAACTCCAGTAGAAACAACAAAAAAAGATGAGACATGGAAAATGATGCATAGACCAGAAATGAGCTGAACCCCAGGCAAATAAGTCTCTGGCTCCTAGGGCAGCTAGGAGAGCTGTGCTAGAAATAGTGACCCGCCTACTCTGGAGTCACCCAAACAGGGGACCCATAGAACGCCGAGCAGAACTCCCTGGGGACCCATGAGCCTACAGAGACTACCAAGCAATACAGAGGAAACAGCTACATATTAAGAAATATCTATCCCCTCTTCCCCCTGCCCTCCCCCACCCCCAAAAAGAAAGAATCCTTTGTTTTGAACCAGGTCCAAAGCTAACTCTTATTGTTGGTGTTGTTCTCTTGTGCTGATACTAGGACTTGAACTCTGGGCTTTGTGCTCTTTGGCTTGAATTGTTCACTGCTGGCATGCTACCACTTCTGCTTCCAGTCTAGTATTTTTGCTGGCTCATTGGAAACGGACTCTCCCTTACTTTTCTTCCCTGGGCTGCCTTCGAACTATGATCCTCAGATTTCAGCCTCCTGACTAGCTGAGTCATCGTCACCAAGTTCAAATCTAACTTCTAAGTTCAAATAAGGATTTGAGAAGCAGCCTGAGGCTTCCGTGGAACCCATGCAGGTGGCTCTGGTATATCTTCCTTATAAAGTCATGGAATCCCTTCTGTGTTTAGGGACTGGAATGAGTTAGGATAAACTTCTTTTGTAATTTCTTTTTAAGAAAACGCTTGACCCTGGCATAGTATGGCAGTGTGTACAGAGGCTTTCTGTGCCTTTCACTGCATTGCTGATCCCCATACCCACATGATATGGCTGCAAAGGAGGATAGGTTGCCCCCATTTTATAACTGAGCAAAAACAGGCCCACAGATGTGAGTATTGAGGTCCCATAGCAAATTAGGGGCAGTGACTGGCTTTGGCTCTGAGCACAGCTCTCCTCGTTTGCACTAAGATCTTCCTCCTGACTACTTTGGCCTTCTAAGATCTGAGGCTACAAGTTGTCAACAGCCCTAGATAGATGGAACTCGTACAATACAGCCAATTGCCAGTGATGTGGATTTGTATTTTCAAACCCTCTTTCCTTTTTAATGATACAACCAAGACACAGCCATATCTTTTTTAGTATAAATTTCAAATAACATATCGGGGCAGGGAATGTGGCTTAGTGGTAGAATGCTTGCCTAGCATGCCCTGGGTTCGATTTCTTGGTACCACATAAACATAAAATTAATAAAATGAAAGGAAAAATGGCCATTAGAAATAATATAAAGACCCCTTTGACACCCGTACCCCACCTTGTACTCCTCAGAGGAAGCCACTGATGGCAGTTGATGTGGGTCCTCCTAGCCTTTTTAAAAGCCACATTTTGCATATTACTGATAGATTATTATACTCCCTAACTATCTTATTCACTTTGATTGCCAGCTATGTATGTGAGCATGGAGAGAGCAAACCTTCTACTATTACCTTCAACAGGATAAAACCAGGCTGGTTAACCTTAGGCAGGCTGGTGGTTAGAGCAGCGAGCCTCAGACTGGATGTGCACGTGGATCCTTCATAGATTTTGCTAAAATTCAGGTTCTAGTGAGTTTGGTGTAGGCCCTGCTTTGCTAATGAGTTGAGGTCACAGGCCATTCTGTGAGCAGAGGCTTTGGAGGACTTGGGCTGTAGCATCAAACAGCCACTGGGCCCTGAGTTGCTAGCTCAGTGAGCTAAGCAAGCAAGCCAGCTTCCTGCGCCTGACTCATGGGGTTGCTGTCAAGACAAAATGAGCTAGGACCCGTGAAGCATTTAGTCCAGTGCCTGGCACATAGTGAGTGCTCAATAAATATTAATTATTAATATCATCTAGAGACAGGTAGCTGGGAACATGGCCAGAATAGTACAATGTGAACATAAAGTGGTCCAGGACCAACAGAAAATGCTTGGTGGTTGGCTGCTATTTGGTGATACTGTACTGATGCACACCTCTGGTGTTCATTTGATGTCTTTGTCATCACCATCATCAAGATGTTGCATATGCCTCGTGTGGCATTCTGCTTAGCTACTTATGGGGAAACTGAGGCCCAAGGAGGTTGGATGACTTAGTCAGATCTTCACATCTAAGAAGCAGCTGAAGTAAGTGTCTGTGTAGGATGGAAGTCCAGCATTTGTTGTGAGCACTGTAGTTTGACAACCTGAGCCCAAGCTCAGCTGGTCTCTAAGTGGGTAACCAGAGTCCTTGAGTTTCAGGGAAGTAAAAAAAAACAGACTTCAAACTTTTCTTTGCTCCCATAACTGTCAAAATCATTTTGAAAAAAATGCCATGTTCTTAATCCACATATATATAGTTACGATAGAAAGTTATAATAAATCTGTAAGTATATTTATAAATGTGTATGTCCACAAAAATATATTTAAATACAAATAAATATATTTGTGTATGGATATATTTATTTATAAGTATATGAATATATTTAGTATACCTTTTGGTAAGACTTTTTTTTTTTTTTGGCCAGTCCTAGGGCTTGAACTCAGGCCTTGGGCACTGTTCCTGAGCTTCTTTTTGCTCAAGGCTAGCACTCTCCCACTTGATCTACAGCACCACTTCCAGCTTTTTCTGTTTATGTGGTGTTGAGGAATCGAGCCCAGGGCTTCATGCATGCTAGGCAAGCACTCTATCGTTAAGCCACATTCCCAGCCCTTAGCAAAACTTGTTTTGTTTTTTGCCAGTCCTGGGGCTTGAAGTCAGGGCTTGAGCACTGTCCCTGGCTTCCTTTTGCTGAGGCCTAGCACTCTACCACTTGAGCCACAGCCCCACTTTTAGCTCTTTCTATATAATGTGGTGCTGAGGAATCGAACCCAGGGCTTCATGTATATGAGGCGAGCACTTTACCAGTAGGCCATATTCCCAGTCCCTTAGCAAAACTTTTGTTAGACTGTTTCCAGGTTTTTTTTTTTTTTTTTTTTTTTTTTGTTGGACATGGGGCTTGAACTCTGGGCCTGGGCACTGACCCTGTGCTATTCACTTCAAGGCTAGTGCTTTACCACTTGAGCTACAGAGCCACTTCCGACTTTCTGGTAGTTAATGGAGACAAGAGTCTGACAGACTTTCCTGCCTGGGCTGGCTTTGAACCATGATCTGCAAATCTCAGCCTCCTGTGTAGCTAGGCTTACAGGCGTGAGCCACCAGCTCCCAGCTGTTTCCAGGCTTATTATATGTCATATACTTGTTTGAACCATATTTCTGTCAAAACCTTAGACCTGCAGGTCCAGTCTAGACAGTGATGAAAAGTGCCTACCATAATTCCTAATCAGCAAAACTAGATCTTGGGGTCAGAACAGGCAAATAGCCATGCTTTGGGTCAGAAAAAAAATCTGACTCTTTTTTTTGGGGGGGAGGGGTGTTAGTACTGGGGTTATAACTGAGGGTCTAGGCACTTTTTTCCCCCCAGATAATTGGAGATAAGACCCTTCATAGACTTTCCTATCTAGGCTGGCTTCAAACTGTGATCCTCAGATCTCAGCCTCCTGAGTAGCTAGGATGACAGGCGTGAATGAGTCAGGGTGCCTAGCTGTGATGCCATTTTTTTTTAATTTCAGAAATTGTTTTGCTAGCTGCCAGGGGCTTATGCCTGTCATCCTGGCTACTCAGGAGGCTAAGATCTGGAAGCTAGTTGGAGTAGACAGGTTTGCTAGACTCCATCTCCAAAAATACCCAAGGAAGAAACAGGGCTGGCAGCATATCTGGAGTAGTGAATGTCAGCGTAATAAGCATTAGACCCTTAGTTCAAATCACGAGTCACACGTAACACACACACACACACACACACACACACACAGTGTTAAACAGGTGTCCTGATATCAGAGTCCTTGCTTCCTAAGTCCTTAATCCTTAGCAGTTGGCTAGATAAAATAGAAGCCAGGCTCTTCCTCAGTGTCATGAAGTCATGAGGAAGCTCTTTGGCTTCCTGAGATTTCTCCTAGGAGGGCAACATTCTCTGATTCTGTGTGTGTGTGTATGTGTGTGTGTGTGTGTGTACTGAGGCTTGAATTCAAGGCCTTCTAACTCTCACTGGCATTCTACCACTTGAGCCATATCTCCAGTTGTGGCTTTTTGCTGATTAATTGGAAATAAAGAGTCTCTTAGATTTGTCTGTTCCAGCTGGCTTTGAACCACGATATCTTCAGAACTCAGCCTCCTGAGTAGCAAGGATACAAGGTGTGAGCCACCTCTGCCAGGCTCTGGTTTGTCTCTTTGTTTGGTGGCTTTCGCTCCAGGGCAGGGAATGGAGTAAGGCTGAGACCCTGGGATGGGCCTTTGTTTTGGGAAGTAGTTAGAGAATAGTGAAGACAGAGTCATCCGTCCCACAACTGATGGGTTCCCTGGTGGTCAGCCATGACTAGACACCCCTGAAAGTGCCCAGGCTCCCAAGGCTCCCCAATGAAATCTGATGGAGACGTCATTGACCTGGAGGCCTGGAGATGCCCAGGGGTTTTGTTCTGTCACACACTCTACTGCTCTTTCTAGGGAGGCTTTGCTGGGAGCCGGGTACTGAGCCTGCTCTTCCCACAGGCTCCTAGTGGCATGGGATACCATGTTCCTCCTCTCACTGCGGGGAGGGGGTGTGTACCTGGAAGATGCCTCTGCTGAGATTCAGAACAGGACAGTAGTTTGTGTCCCTTCATGGGGAAGGCATCAAGGCTAAATGCATGGGCATGGGTTAGGAGAGCTGAGCTTTCCTCCATCCTCTGCCTCCGAGCATGTCACTTGTGTCGTGTCGTCCTTGATCTCTGTGTGCTAGCTACACAGGCTGATGTGGCAATTGTTTGGCCTTGTGGTCCTCAGGCTTTGAAGCTGGTTAGACCTGTGGTGTGAAGCCAGGCTTTGCCACTTGCTAGTTGAATGGCCTCAGGCAAGTTACTTAACCTTTTCTGTGCTTGTCTCCTGTTTAGGGGGGGGGGGGGAGAATGTGTATCCCCTCCCCCCAAAGGATGGAGGCCAAAATAGTTTCTGAGTAGCTGGCCCACACAGCACACTTGGTAAGTATCATGGTTGCTCTCCTTGGCTTGTGTTCCCTGTACAGTTACAGTCAGGAAAGGACCCCATGCGGGGTGTTCCAGTGCCACTCTTCAAGGGCAGAGCAGGCTGGTGCCTGGCCCTGGCCCTTTCCCAGAATGACAACGGGTGTGAAGAGGTCCTTAGTACGTGTCACCTGATGAATGTCCAGAGCAAGCCAAGAGGCTCTTATGACTGCCCTTGAGCCCCTGCCATCTGCTGAACTTAGTACTGCTATCTTCTGCCCTCCACTCGGGGATATTTCAGGTCACTTGCCTTCTTGGGACTTTCAGGGGGGATCAGCGCTGGGACCTGTGGCCTAAGGGTGGATGCAAGTGTGGGCGCTGGTTGGCACCCAGCTGCCCCTGTTCTTTGTTTGGTCCCTGTCTGTGTCCTTCCTGTGACATGGCCTCAGGCCCCCTGCTCACTTGTTTCCAGACTGCCACAGCTCTTGTCTTGTAGGCTTAGCAGAACCTTGTCTCCACTCCACCATTCTTTACCTGTGGACTTTTCTTACAGTCTGTGTGTTACTCTTGGGCCCTCCTCCTGCCTCCAGAGACAAAAAGCGGGACCTCCCTGGGGTCACTGTGTTTCCAGGAATCTTGCCAAGCAAAGAATCCCTTTGTGAAATGAATAGTCCCTCATTCTGGATTTCTGTTCAGGATTTTTGTTGTTGTTGTTCAGGATTTTCTGTAGAGTAGAGCCCCGCAGGCCAGTTTGTAGGCCTGAGGGCCCAGGGAGGCCAGGCCCGCCAGCCTCATCTCTGCCAATGCACAGGGCTCGCAGTGTGGCTTCTAGATCTGCTGATTACCTTTCATCCTTCCGCTGTCTTCCTGGCGGGATTCCGCCTGCCAACATCCATCACACCGCTGGTCCGGAAGGTGGTGACAGGTTTGTGTTTCTCCCTCCGTTTGTTCCCTTTGCTTTCCCCTATCCTGTCTCCATGGAAACAGGTGCAGCCTTTGTGTTGCCTTTGCTTTGGGCAGATCTGTGCTCCCCACCACCTCCCTTCTTTTGGATCAAAGAGGAGGTGGGCTTATAGCCAGGACTGCCGAGAGACCTTTGACCTGGGAGAGGGGCCACTCCTCTAGCAGATGACCCCCCGTGGGGTGGCTCCTGACCTGACCCGGCCTGGCCTGCATGGTTCTTGCTTCTGCATGATGAGGCCCTCAGCCCCCACTCTGTTCACTGTATTCTCAGAGGCAGCTGCTGGCCATCTGGTGTGGGTCCCTGGGTAGGGGGTCAGTGTGCTGGCACTAGCTCTGCCTCTTCAGCATAACCTTGAGGGTGAGGCCTATGACCTGCTTTCCAGGCCTGGGCTTCTCTTGAGAGGTTGAAATGGTGATGGGGACTCCTATTATTTTAAGGAAAATCCACCTCTGAGTAAACTCTGTAGCCTTTGTCCTTTGATTGTTTTATGATCAATAGCACATTTTGTGTTTGAGTCAAACCTGTGGGTTGCCAATTAGAAATAAAGCACACAAAACTAGCACCTTTCTTTCGACTGAGCATCTTGATTATAATACAGCCTTTTGCTTCCCCCAGAGTGCTCGGCCCTCCCTGGCTAATGATACTTATCTGGGAGCCCTCTGTTTCAGGCAAATCACAAGCCAAAAGAGCCAGGGACCAAAGCAGGTCTGCTCTGTGTCCTGAGGTGCTCCTATGTTTCACAGTGGGGAGGGGAAGGAAGGGGCTTCATGAGGCATGCCTGTAGCTTTCTAACCTGCCTGTCATCTCTGTCACTACTGGCTTGGTGAACTTCACTCACCAACAGGTACAACAGTATGGTTGGCTTTCGGCAGTAACCTGAGTGCTAACTTTAACATGATCACACTTGACCCCACTGATTAAATCAGCCAGTGATAAGCCTTGCCCGTTAATAATCACGATAAACCCTTTGTTTTGCTACCTGTATTCTTTGATCATCTGCTAAGATGTTAAGTTTAGCTAAGGATGTGTGGGTCCTCAGATTTGCATTGTTCAAAAGCTTCCCTGGAGACTGGAGGTGGAGCCATATTGTCTTAAGGGAGTTCTGAGCATGGTTGGGCCTGCTTACCTAGTGGCAAATGTCAAGCCATCGAGTCTCCTGCCTGCACAAAGCCATTTGATCCAACTACAGCTTTCATGGGTCTATCCTGTGAAGTTCAACACTTCTTACAGTCAAGAAGTTTCTTCTGGAACCTAACCTACATCTCCTTTTGCTTTGTTTTGTCTTTAAGAGAAACAAACAGCTGGGAACCAGTGGCTCACGCCCCAAATCCTAGCTACTCAGGAGGCTGAGACCTGAGGGTTGCCATTCCAAGCCAGCAAGGAAAATCTGTGAAACTCTTAGCTCTAATTACCAAAAAGTTGCAAGTGGAGCTGTGGCTCAAGTGGTAGAGCACCAGCATTGAGTGAAAAAGTTAAGGGACGGCACCCAAGTCCTAATTTCAAGCTGTACAAGCAGGGCAAAGAAAAGAAAGGGGGGTGGAGAGAAGGAAGATAACTAGTAGAGAGCATATATCCTAGCCAGGCACCAGTGACTCACACCTGTAATCCTAGCTACTTCAGAGGCTGAGATCTGAGGATCAAAGGCAGCTGGGCAGGAAAGTCTGTGAAACTCTTATCTCCAATTTACCACAAAAAAACCTGGAAGTGGAGCTATGGATCAAGTGGTAGAGCAGTAGCTTTGAGCACAAAAACTCAGGGATAACTCTCGGGCCCTGAGTCCAAGTCCCAGGACTGGCCAACAAAACAAAACACCTATCCTTAACATTTTACTCAAAGATACTTAAATCTCTCATCAGCCCTCATCAAACACAATGCCAGAGCTTCCTGTTGGTAAAACAGTGAAATCAGTAGCTGCCTCCTTGGGCTGGTGTGAAAATCAAATAAAGACTATGGGGCTGCACCTTGCCAAGTGCGTACATATGGTTCATTTTCCGTTACTCCAGTTGAGTGGGAGTACATTTCTATCCTGCTTCTGTTAGGTCCGCCAGGGCCGTTTTTCTTTGCAGTCTCTCCCAAATAAAGCACCGAGCCAGTGGATGGCCTCTTCATAGGCCTGTGTCCCTGGGCCTCTAGAGGCCAGGTGGGGAAGCTACAGGCCTCGCACTTCTGCTGTCTCCCAATCCCTGAAATAGGATACTTGGAACACTGCTGCCTCCCCTGGGGAGACCTGGCATGGGGACCAAGGCCCTGCATAGCATTATCCCTGTCCCTAGACTTGCGGGGACCTCCAGAGCACCCAGTTTGGGAATGCTGATTCCCAGGCCTCCTGTGACCTTATCTAGAGACCAATTTCTCCTTTTCTTATGACAGCAACCTGGAAGGAACCCTGCCATCCCAAGGGTGAAGCTACAGGGTCTCTGTGACTGCTTAGTCACAGAGAATAAAGTCTTGAGGTCGCTATGATTTCCCTGGATTTTACCCATCCTCCCTTTAAATGAGGGGTGCCATGGAGCATTTTTACCCCGTGTCTCAGTCTTCTCTCTGGCACTTAGGAAGTAAGTGCAATAAGATGCTGAGTACTGGTGGCTGATACTTATAATCTGAAATATTCAGAAGGCTGAGAACCACACCCAAATTGTTAAATCAGCGAGACCTTTAAATCAATCGCAAACCAGCACTGGTGCTGTGGCTCAAGTGGTAGAGAAAAAGCCAAGCAGCAGCTCAAGTCTCCATATCAGCAGCGACACAAAAATGACAAGCAATTGGCTGAGACTGAAAGTACAATGTCAAAAAAAAAAAAGAAGGAAGGAAGGCGGAATGATAAATGCAGTCGCCAGAAACTGTGGTGGCATGGGGGTGGGGAGGGCTTTGGAGTGGCTGCAAAGGGTCTCTTTCTCTCTCTTCCTGCTTGTTTTTGTCATAGTCATGGGGCTTGAACTCATGGCCTAGGCGCTGTCCCTGAACTTTTATGCTCAAGGCTGATGTTCTACCACTTGGGCCACAGGCCAACTTTCAGCTTTTTTGGTGGTTACTTGGAGATAAGACTCTCATGGACTTTCCTGGCCCTGGCTGGCTGCAAAATGCAAATCTCAGATCTCAGCCTCCTGAGTAGCATGAGCCACCAACACCCGGCACCACTGACAGTTTTTTTAATTTCATTTCTTATTTTGGATTCAATGATCTGGTCTCAATTAGTAAGGATTTTGATGTTCTGCAAGTGGGGTGAGAGGAAAGTTCTTGTTTTATATATGTGTATATTTTGGAGCAAAATAAGTTGAGGAGATTTAAGGTGTACCAACATGCCGTTGATCCTCTAGCTGATTGGTGATGGTTCCCTTTTGGTTTTTCTAGTTCATGATGGTTAGAGAGTAGACTACAACCATCATTTTTCTTTTTCAGTTCAGTAAGTAACATGAACCATCAACACTTTTGCTATAGAACAAGGCTTTGCCCAACTGTGGGCTAACCCGAGTATTCTGAGCATATTTAAGGCAGGCTTTTAGAACATGCTATGGTTGTTGGTAGGCTGTGTGTATTCAATGCATTTTTGCCTTAGGATAGTCTCAGTTTGCAATGGCTTATTGGGAAAGCCTCATTGTTGACTGGGGAGCATCTGTATTTGTCAGATAGGTCAGTTCTCTTATCCAACCTCTTTCCCCCAGTGTTCTCACCATCTAGGGTCTAGAAGCCTTGTCTGTTGAATGATGATTTCTGTCTGGGCAGACTCTGCTTGTTTTCTTGCAGTGGACTCATGTTCTTTTTACCCCATGCCAGGAACTCCCTCTGAGGCTCTCAGATGTAAGTGTTAAACCTGGTTAAATTTCCTGGTCTATCATAACCCACATATCCCACATGTGCAGAAACTCTATCCCTGTACTGTCATCTTCGCCAGCCCTGTGGCATTTGTGATTCTGCAAGCCATGTGAACAGTCTTCATCAACAGGGGTGTCATTGTGTCTGGGCCTACTCCCTGCAGATGGGGACAGAACCCTTCTGTGTGGGCCAGGATTTCCTGTGCCTCTCTCTGAATTGTCCCAGTAGCTCTGCCTCTGCCCATGGTTTACAGTGACCTCTACAACCCACTGCCTCAACCTGCCTTCATTATGTGTCACCCTCCCTCCCTCCCTCCCTCCATCCCTCTCTCCCTTTCTTCATCTCACCTCCTCCCTCCCTTCCCCCCTTTCTGTATACTCCTAATAGAATTAACCTTATCGTTTCAATCATTTATTTTATTTTTTAAATTTAATTTTATTGTCAAGGTGGTATACAGAGGGGTTACAGTTACATATGTGTAAATCATTTTATTTTATTTATTTTTAGAAATTTTATTCATTTCTTTATTATCAAAGTGATGTACAGAGGGGTTACAGTTTTATATGTAGGGCAGTGTGTACATTTCTTATCCAGCTTGTTACTTCCTCTCTCATTCTCTCCCCCTTTCCTCCTCTCCTCATTTCCCTCCCCCTGTAAATCATTTTAAAATGAGGCACTTACTGTATTCACATTGCTATACATCTATCACCACCATTCTTTTCCAGAGTTTTTTTTTCATAATTCCCCTCCCCTCAAAATGCTCTAATGTGCTAATTAAGCAATTGTCCCAACTGAATGTGGTTTACACCTGTAATCCTTGCTACTCAGGAGGCTGAGATTTGAGGATTGTAGCTCAAAGCCAGATCAGACAGGAAAGTTCGTGAGACTCTTAGCTCTAATTAACTACCACTACCACACACACACACACACACACACACACACACACACACACACACACACACACACACAGAGCCAGAAGTAGAGCTGTGGCTCAGATGGTATAGCCAGCCATGAACAAAAAAGCTAAGTGCTAGCATAAGGCCCTGAATTCAAGCCCCAGTACTAGCAAAAAACAAACAAAGCAAAATAACAGCAACAAAACCCCATAGCACCTCCTGTTCTCTGCTGCCCCAGTCCTTGGAAGCCTCTATTCTACTCTTCTACTTTTTATCCTTATAAATTTTCTTATTTGAGGTGCCTCATATAAGTGAAATCATACAGTATTTGTGTCCTTTTAAGTGTGGATGGTTTTGCTTAATATTTTCAAGGTTCATTCACATTACAGTATATATCAGAATTTCACTCCTTTCTGTGGCCCATTGTTCCAAATACTTACACTGTGTACATTTTGTTTATCCATTTATCTGTTGATGGACCCTTGGGTTGTGTTGTAGACACAGCAGCAGTAAACAAATACTGCAATGCACGAGTCTTTGTGAGCCCCTCCCT
Organism: Perognathus longimembris pacificus; assembly: GCF_023159225.1. Taxonomy (NCBI): domain Eukaryota; kingdom Metazoa; phylum Chordata; class Mammalia; order Rodentia; family Heteromyidae; genus Perognathus; species Perognathus longimembris. The sequence goes on from NC_063177.1 coordinate 28,642,814, forward strand.
GCCTTTAGTTCTTTCGAGTCTATAGCCATTAAGTGGGATAAGAGATCACGTGGGATTTTTCTTTTTTTGTCAGTCCTGGAGCTTGAACTCAGGACCTGGGTGCTGTCCCTGAGCTTTTCTGCACAAGGCTAGTGCTCTACCACTTTGAGCCACAGCTCCACTTCCAGTTTTCTGGTGGTTAATTGGAGATAAGAGTCTCATGGGGTTTCCTGTCAGGGTTGGCTTTGAACCACAATCCTCAGATCTCAGCCTCCTGAGTAGCTGGGATTACAGGTGTGTGGCACTGGTGCCCAGCACACACATGGAAATTCTGTGTTGTACTTTTTGAGGAACCGCCGACTTTCTTCAAGGTGGCTGGACTGTTTTTCATTCCTGCCAATGATGTGCTTAGTGTGTTTAAATCCCTAATTTTAAATGACAGAAATAATGGCTGGTCATATGTGGAAGTACCCGATGTTGTTTATTGGTTTCTGGCATTAAAAGATAAGTGGGTGATTTCCCCTTTCTTTTGGTTTTCCCAACTGCTCTGTATTTATAGCTTTGCAGTCACGGGCACCTTTCTGCTGCACCAGATCACAGTTTGTGTTGGGAAAGCAGAGCCAACCCAGCCTTGTGGTAGGGCAGCCAGCAGCCCAGAGCCACCTTCATACAATCCCAGTTCTTCCCAAATGGCTTTCCACTCCCAACACACAGCTAAATAAGCTAAGCTGTGAAGGAGGGCCTCCCAACTGGCTTTAGCAAGGAGGCACCGAGCCAGGCCCACCCTCCCCTCTGGGAATACCCCACAGGTAACTCAGAGCTGGTGGAGTAGTGAGCAAATAGCTGGTGGTGGTGATGGTGGTGGTGGTGGTGGTGGTGGTAGTGGTGGTGGTGGTGTGTGTGTGTGTGTATGTGTGCATGCTACAGATTTGAAGTCATTAGCAAGTGGTCTCTAGAAGGTTTTTTTGGGGGGGCAGGGGGAGAGGGTGCTGTTTTCCATGGCGGCTAGCCTAGGCCTTCAAGGCACACAGTCCCTTCCCAGGCTTGTAAAGACCCAGGCAGACCTGGCAAAAGGCCACTTGAGAAGCCAGGGGCTAGGAGTTGTCCTGGCTAGGAGTTGTTCTTTCTCGCTAGCACCTTGTTCTGCCCAGCCCCAGGCAGCTAGCGGGAGAGTACACAGAGGCCTGGAAAACCCATAAACTGCACAATCAGCCCAGGCATCTTGGCTGCTTGACTCTGTTTATTGCTTCCTGTCCCCGAAAGCCCTTTACTAACAGAGCCACCCTGAGGGGCGGGTGAGTGGGACCTGGTGGGTGGCCCCGCTCAAGCCAGGCTTCCAAGAGCAAGGAGGGAACAATGCCCCATAACAAGCCCAGCCCTTGCCACCTGGCTTTGCTGCCACCCAGCAGAGCCAAGGGAGGGTGGCAGAGGGCACAGGAGGGGTCTTGAGAGTTTAGGAAGACCCCCAGCCTTTCCCCAGGGAGAGCTGTTTACTTTGTAACTGACAAAGGACAAGCCTCTCATTCCTCCTCATTTCCTTGAAGGCCTGGGGGTTAAACATCAAAGAGGGCGGGAGGCAGAGTAAACCCTCTCTCTCCCGTGCCCCCCTACCCGCTGGGGAGGGGGAAAGGGCTTTTCCCGGCCAGCTGGGGACAGTTCTGGGCCCGAGGGCTTAGGAGGCTTGCTCAAAGCCTGGTTGATTATTGTTTGCATTGCATTTTTAGAAACAGATTTTTCCTTGGTGACTGGCTTTTCTCCCCTGGTAACCGTGTCCCTCCTTCCCTTTCACCACCACCAGCTGTCACCCTCCTTTCCTCCCTCCCTCCCTCAGAATTAACCAATTCCTAATTCATGGCACAGCCTTCCCCACCACGCTCGGGCTGAGAGGTGACCCTTCTGAACAGCTACAGCCTGACAAGTTGGGGGGGAAGTGGCTGTAAAGACTGTTGTGGATGAGGTCGAAGAGGGAAACTGGTTTTTTGTTTGTTTGTTTTGGCGTTTGTGATGATACTGGGGCTTGAACTCAGGGCCTTGCACTGCCCTTAGCTTTTTTTGCTCAAGTCTGGTGCCTTACCCCTTGAACCACGGCTACCTTTCCTGCTTTTTGATGGTTAATTGGAGATTTAAAAAAAAATCTAAAGGACTTTCCTGATGGACTTTTTGTATGAAGGGCCATTGTTTGTATGTTATTTATTTATTATTTTTATTTATTTGCTTATTTTTTTGTGCTTGTTAAGTAAGGACTCTGTCACCGAATTACATCCCTAACCCTTGCTTTTATTTATTTTTTTTATTTTTTTATTATTTTTTTTTTTTGGCCAGTCCTGGGCCTTGGACTCAGGGCCTGAGCACCATCCCTGGTTTCTTCCCGCTCAAGGCTAGCACTCTGCCACTTGAGCCATAGCGCCGCTTCTGGCCGTTTTCTGTATATGTGGTGCTGGGGAATCGAACCTAGGGCCTCGTGTATCCGAGGCAGGCACTCTTGCCACTAGGCTATATCCCCAGCCCCTGCTTTTATTTTTTGACACATAGACTTGTATAGCCCAGGTTGACCTTGAACTTCCTATGCAATCCATGCTGGCTTCAAACTCATCATCTTCCTGCCTTGTCTCTTGAGTTCTGGGATGACAGGCATGCCTGGGATGACAGACAATGCCTGGCTTGCCTGCACTTTAGAAGTGGCCTAAGCAAGCTTGTACCAGGGACTGGTGTGTGTCCGAGCCTGTGCTCAATTGGGCAGGTTTTTTTTCTTTTCTTTTTGTCAGTCATGGGGCTTGAACTCAGGGCCTGGGTGCTGTCCCTGACCTTTCTCCATTCAAGGCTAGTACTACCACTTTGAGCCACGACGCCACTTCTGGTTTTCTGGTGGTTAATTGGAAATAAGAGTCTCATGGCCTTTCCTGCCTGGGCTGACTTCAAACCTCCATCCTCAGAGTAGCTAAGGTTACAGGCGTGAGCCACTGGGCGCAATTCTGAGCTGGTCACAACCTCCCAGCTCCTTCCTAAAAGTGAACTGTTACAGACTTGTTCAAGAACAAAGGCCCAAGCTCAGCCCAGCTTGTTAATGATTTTCAAGTGTGGCTGCTTCCTCTTGCCTGGCTTGCCTCATCTGGCTGCTGCCTGTTGGCCACAGTGGTGATAATGTGGAGAGAGTCCTGACCTGGTGGGAGGGAAGCCCTGTGTGGGGCAGGGACCTCTGTGGCAGAATGGGACTAATCAGTCCTGAGCCCGGGCGCCCCCATTTCTCTTCTATCTTCCTGCTCTCCACCCACCCACTGCAGCCCTGCACCCAACTCACCTGATTGATGGGAGATCTTTTGCTAGGCTCACCCCCTATGGCTAGCCCTTCTGGGCAAGTCACTCTCCTTGCCTCTGGCTGAGGCACAGAAATTCATCATTGCTAGGGGGGTGACAGGGTAGTGAGTGGTTTTGTCTCCATCTGCACATCAACAGTTTCTGCCCCCTGGGTTCCCATGGAACTCTGTTACTTGATTAGTATAGGTTTTCTGCTGATAGCCGGGCTGAGCATGTGATCACCGTTGCAACTCTACTGTCAAGGATTCATAGACCTAGAAGAATGAGTTGGTCATATGTTTGTCACCAGCAAGCAATATCTGAGCACTAGCTGAATCCATCAGGTTTGAACAGTGATCATTCCAGCAACTGCTGGCTGTTCTTCATGCTGTTTCCTTGACCTCCCACCTACCCCCTTAAGTTTGCAACCTTTTTGTAGGCTTGGACCATTCCATCCAGCCCAGCCCCTCATGAAAACATGGAAGGAGAGAGTTTATCATCCACCCATCCCAGGCTTGCTTTCTGAGAGAGAGAGAAAGACTGGGAGAACATAAGCGCACTGGTACAAGTTGAGGCTTGTGAGGTTTGGCTGTGCCTTTGTTTGATGACTGTTGACTTAGTCCAGGTGTGCAGGCCCAATGTTTACAGAACCCAGTTGGCTTCGATGGCTGAGGCCTCCAATGAAGAAAATAGATGTTCAAGGGAGGAGGGAGGTGGCACGGGTAACCCAAAGCCCTTTGTGTAGGACCTGGAGCCAGAGAAGAATATATTTCTGCATAATTTTCCCAAACCAGCCGGGTGGGAACTCTTTGTGATGTGTGCCTGCAGTGTACATTGGCCTTGAAACTCATTTCCTACAAGTGTGGACCATCTGGGGACTCAGAGCAGAGACAAAGATATCAAGGGTAAAAGGAATCCTTGCTTAGTCTTCCTGTCCATTTTTTCAGATGGGAATCTGAAGGAAGTAGGTGGATTTGATTAAGGTCTTTTGACTAATTAGTGATGGGAGTTCAAACCAGTGTCCAGATCTCCACACTGCACCAGCCTGTAAGATCTTGGTTCCCATACTTTATACTGGAATGACTGAGGGTTGAGGGGATGTGCTTGATAAAAGGCAGACTGCCAGACACTGGTTTACTTGGTTACTTTTCTTGTTTTATTTTTTGGTCGGTTGTAGAGCTTGAACTTAGAGCCTGGGCACTCTCCCTGAGCTCTTTTGCTCAAGGCTAGTGCTCTACTACTTTGAGCCACAGTGCTACTTCCGGTTTTCTGGTGGTTAACTGGAGATAAGAGCCTCACACTTTCCTGCCTGGTCTGGCTTTGGACAGCGATCCTCAGATCTCAGCCTCCTGAGTAGCTAAGATTTCAGGCGTGAGCCACCAGCACCCAGTGAGACTCTGATTTAACAGTGCAGTAGAGTGTGTGTACTTCAGGGTCTCAGCCACCCTCGGAGATATGCTACTAGAATGCAAAGAGCATTTGGGTCTTAGAACCATAGAAAAGCACATTTGCAATTCCTGAAGTGACATTGAAACAGAAAGGCGAAAAGGCAGCACAGAAGGCTTAGAGCTGAATGGAGGGGTTAAACTCAAGAGCCTTGACACATCCCATCTGCCCTGGAAGACTATATATGGTTAGATGCAGCCCAGTCCTGGACCGCCTCTAATGTGACTCAGTGTTCCATCTGTAAAATGGCTAGGATAACGGAAGGAGGTAATATAATAATTGTTTGGAGTTCATTATGAAATTAAATAACCTGGAGCATGAGAGAGTCTTGGATAAGCACCCAGGAAATGACAGGCTCTTGATTACACATAATTGCTGAGAAGGGGGGGGGTGGAGTTTGAGGGCAAGTTTCTACTTTGTTCTTCTTTTTGGCTGTACTGTGTCTTTGAACTCTAGGCTTTGTGCTCACCAGTCAGGTGCACTATCACACAAAACCTGTTCCTAGTGCTCCCTTAATTCCTTTAATAATGGTGTTCTGCTGAGAGTTTCACTTGAGAGAATAGGTTGTGCTTCTAAAGAGAGTGTTCAGGTCCTGCCATCCCCGAGGAACAGGGATGAAGTGACTAGGGGTGTCTTGGTGGTTTGTACCCAGCACAGGGGGCCTTTCTGTGGCTTTGATCCATCCTCACCATGCACATCCATGCAACCTGGGAAGATGGCAGCCATCAGACAGAATGGGAGCTTCCGCTCCCTGCTTTCTAGAAGTAGACTGAAGCCTTTGGGAGGCAAAGGCAACCGGTGATGGGACCTCTTCCCCTGTTGATTTGGAGACCAGGGCTGGCCTGCCACCTTCCCTCGCCATCCCTCAGAAGCTGGGCTTACAGGCAGCCCGAGGAAGCCAGGACCTTGGCCACGTGTGCCACTGACTGCTTTTGTCAGTTTTGTTGTAGGTCAGGTCAACTTGACCTCATCAGCGCTGTAAAACGCCACCACAGGAGCATGGTGGGGGAGAAAGGGAGGGATTCTGGGCCTCCTAGGGGCCTGCCAGCAGCCGGATGGAAGGAGAGGCTTGTAGGGTGGCGTGTGTGCATGTGTGTGTGTGTGTAATGCATGCAGGAGAGTGACTAGTTTCACACCTAGCTTCAGAGTTGGCTGTGAGGAGGAACAGCCTGAGTGCCTGCACTGTATGTGTGGCGTGTGTGCTGGTGTGTGCTGGTGTGCGCATTCACACGGGGGAGGAACGCTGGCCTGAAGCGTCTCAGGATCTGGGTTTAAATCCAACTCTGCAGCCACAGCAGTGAGAACATGAGCCTGCTCCCACCTCCCTAATCACCGCACTCCCAAGCGAGTGCCCACATGGGGATGTGGGTAAGTGTCTTGTAGGGAGGGGATGCCAGCGGTTGGCCTCGGGGTGCCTCTGGCTGCAGAAGGGGAACATTATAGCTACAGGGCCAGGGCGAGAGAGGAGGGGGGAGCAGCCATGGCCGTGTGTGTGTGTGTGTGTGTGTGTGTGTGTGTGTGTGTTACATGTGCATGCTCTAAACAGTTCCATCTGCTGTCTGGGCTGGGCCCTTTCTGACAGTGTCCTGGCTCTGGCGGGAGGGTGGCCTCTAGTCACAGCTGCTGTTGCTCTTTTGAAGCTTGGTCCTGGGCAGCCCCCCACCCCCTTCTAGCCTCTGCTCCCCAGCCTGAACCTGCATTCCTTAGCTGCCAGAGCTGCACTTCTGACGTTCAGCCTGTGCTCCTGCTGCCCAGGGCTGAGAGCCCCTCCCTCTCCAGAAAGCGGGCCCCAGCGTGAGCCACCAACTGTCCCAGTAGGGGAGAGAGGCCTGGCTCCTAATATCCCATGACTTCTCTCCTTCTGTGAACAGGAAGGGGCAGAGGGGCTGTTGGCCCAGTTCCCTGCTCTTCCCTTAGAAGTCTTGAGCCCCCCAGCCCCCAGCCTGAGGCCTCTGTGCTGTACTGTTCTCCCGCAGGGCTGGATTCTAGGCTACGTCCCGACCCCTGGCTGGACCAACTTACAGGTATAAGGGGTCCCGTAAGGAACCAGTCACCCAGTTAGCTACAGCATTAGGAAATCTAACTGCCTGAGCTGGAGACTCTCTCTCTGTCTCTGTCTCTATCTCTGTCTCCTGCCCTCTCCTTCTAACCTCTACTCTCTTAAAATACTTGGAATTGAATTCAGGGCCTCACACTTGCTAGGCCACTTGAGCCATGCTTCTATTCCCTTTTAGCTTGTTGTTCAGATAAGGTCTCCAGCTAACTTTGCTGGCCTTGGAAAGAGAGTCTCCTACCTTCACCTCTTGAGTAGCTGGGATTATAGGTATGTGATACCACACTTGGCTTGGAGAGCTCCGCTCTCAGCTGTTCTGCCACCTCTTACTCTAGACTCAGCACTGTTTTGCATTAGGCTCTCCAGACCTGGGTCTGGAATAGCTGTTGCTTGGGCCATCCCCTTGCCAACTGGGCCTTCCTTCCTCCCTTCTCCACCAGGAGTGAGCATGGCGCTAGGCCAGGGTGGAAGGTTGCTTAGTGGAGGGGGTAGTACTTAGGTTCCACTGATGCCAGACTTGAGAAAATCTGACTGTCTGACCCTACGGGAGTCCTTAAACTTCTCTGAGCCTTAGTTTTCATGTCAATAAGATGAGTATAGTAAGGGCTTTACTTTGGAGGTTTGAGGAAACAATACATGCTAAATGCTTAGACTGAGTGCCAGCCGCTCACGCCTGTAATCCTAGCTTCTCAGGAGGCTGAGATCAGAGGATCATGGTTCAAAGCCAGCCCAGGCAGAAAAGTCTGTGAGACTCTTTTATCTCCAGTTAACTAGTAGAAAACTGCAAGTGGAGTTGTGGCTCAAAGTGGTAGAGCAGTTCAGGGACAGTGTCCAGGCCCTGAGTTCAAGCCCCACGACTGACCTAAAAAACAAAACTTTTAGGAGGTACATAGCACGTAGCAAGTACTCATAGATATTTGCTATGATGACTATTGAAATGTATGTAATTCAAGGGACCAGAAGTATAGTCAGTGGTAGAACGCATGCTTATGCGTAAGGCCTCTGGATTCTATCCTTAGCACACACACAAAAGTAACTTCAATTGTAGATAATATACATATGCAAAAAGAATGTACAAATCACTAACCATGCTATCTTTTGATGCTCTTTGAGTTCTTTACATACTTTATCTTTAATAAATGAGCATAATCAACATTATAAGGTATACAGAATTTCTAGGGCAGTTAATTCTGTTTCTATGGCTAAATTCTCTCTGGAAGAAACCTCTTTTTTTTTTTTTTTTTTGGCCAGTCCTGGGCTTGGACTCAGGGCCTGAGCACTGTCCCTGGCTTCTTTTTGCTCAAGGCTAGCACTCTGCCACTTGAGCCACAGCGCCACTTCTGGCTGTTTTCTGTATATGTGGTGCTGGGGAATTGAACCCAGGGCCTCATGTATACTAGGCAAGCACTCTTGCCACTAGGCCATATCCCCAGCCCCCTGGAAGAAACCTCTTTGCTATCTGTTTCCTATCATTTCTTTCAGGAGATTGCTTCCCCCTGCCCCCACCTGCCATGCATGCACATGTAACCTTTCCCCATATCCTATATACTCTAATTTAATGACTGGGTTTCCTGTTTCATGCTTGGCATTGTTCTCTTAGGTTTGAGAGAGAAGGGACTTAATGAAATGTCTTACTTTTGTTTACTTTGAATAATCTTTCTTCTTTTCTTGTGGTGCTAGTACTGGGACTTGAACTTAGGGCCTGGGTTTTATCTCTGAGGTGTTTTGTTTGTTTGTTTTACTCAAGGCTGGCTCTTCACCATTTGTGCCATAGCTCTACTTCCAGCATTCTTTGGTGGTTAACTGGAGATAAGAGTCTCACAGATGTTCTTGCCCAGGATGGCTTTGAACCACCATCCTTAGACCTCAGCTCCTGAGTGGCTAGAATTTCAGGTGTGAACCATCAGTGCCTGGCAATATTCCATCTTCTATTTGAGGATGATGTCATTTCACCAGCCTCCTAGAGGAGGCTGGGTAGAGTGTTCTCAGCCTTCTGTCATGTTATTCCAAGTCAGGTCCTTATGCATATATGGAACATAGTGCACATAGGATCTATAGGTGAAGTCCACAGCTGGAATTCACGGATCAGCGAAGTACAATGCGTGTTATCAGGTAGAGTCAGGGATTGGACATCTGGTCTGAGGGCCCTCCTCTGCCCACCTTGAGCACCCCTATTCATCTTAGCTTCCTAGATTCCCCAGACCTGCTCCTCTGCCAAATGGTGAGGTGTTAATTGCTTACCCAGCCCAGGGCCCCATTGCTGCTTGGATGTCAGAGCTCAGCTCTAGACCTCAGCTCCCAGCAGTCAAAAGGGCCCTCGTCCTGTGTGGTTGCAGGGGAGGCCCGGGAAGGGCAACCTGTCCCTTATTCCCCAGCAGCTGGTACTGCGCCAGTGTGAGCTCATGCCTGGAGCCAGCCCAGCTCCTTGCCTGTACCTGAGCAGCTGATGGCCCTTTAGTCCACACTGGTCCATTTCACTAGGTCCCAGGCACACATGTCATCCTGCCAGACCAGCGAGGCTCCCCAGAACTGTGGCACCTGGGTGAGGAGAGGGAAGTGGGGAGAAGCACCCCTCTACTGCATCCAGGTCTTGGTTTGAGCTCTTGGCTGAGTTGGTAGAGTTTGTTGATGGAAGGAGGAATTGTTGTGGAAATAGACTCTGCATAGCCTAGGTTATGGTCCTAAACAGTTTGTTGCTCAGGCAACTTAACTTTAGCAGGGTGGGGAGAAAGGTTTGTGCCAAGAGACTTTTTGTGAAGCTTCTGTCTTTTTTTTTTTCCCCTACTCCTTTGCTTCCTGAATATAATCACTCTACCTTATAAAGCCGGAGGCTCATATCTCCCTTCTCCCGGCCTCTGCAGGGGTCACGTGGACCCTTAGGATCCAGTGCACCGCAGTCAGGAAGGAGCTTGCTCTTGCTGCGTGCTCACTCTGTGCTTGGCATAGGAAACACAGCACCTGATGGATGCAGACATGAACCGGGAATCAGACCACTTAGGTTCAGATTTCAGCTTGCCACTTACCTGTAGTGACCTTGACAAGTTCTTCCCCTTTCCCTGCCTCATTTTTCTGCCTATAAAGCAGAGGGGACAGGAGTAAGATGAACCCTCACAGGGGTATAGACTGGAAGTAGAGTTAACCTAGGCACTTGGCATAGTGCCTGGCTTGGAAAGAGGCAGCTGGACAGGGTTAACCATTGCCCTTATTTGCCTTTATTACCATCAGCTTTTTGTTTGTTTGATTGGTAGGGAGTCTCCCTATGTAGCTCAGATTGGCCTTGAACTCGGCAATCCTTCCACAGCCTCCAAAGTGATGGGATTTCAAGGCTTGAGCCACCCATTATCTTACTAAGGAGAGCTCAACAAATGACGTCACCCGTACCAGAGGTGCTGCCCGGGCTCATGAGCCCAGCCTGTTTCTTTTTTCTTTTCCTTTTGGGGATTGAATCCAGGACCTTGCACATTCTAGGCAAGCACTCTACCACTGTGTTGCATCCCAAGCCCTTGGTTCTTTTGAGACAAGATCTTACCATGTAGCCCAAGCTAGCCTTGAACTTTTGATCCTCCTGCCTCTGCCTCCTGAGTGCTGGGATTATACATCTGTACCACTACATCCAGTAAATGGGGGGCAAACACAACAACAAAAACTTTTTTAATGATCTAGCCTTACAGATCTGATTAAATGATAGGTGCTGTGCGGTGCAAAGCCACATTCTGCACACAGTGGCCGTGGGGTGGCAGGTGCTGCCCTCCAGTTTTTTGTGGTTTTTTTTTTTGCCAGTCCTGGGCCTTGGACTCAGGGCCTGAGCACTGTCCCTGGCTTCTTTTTGCTCAAGGCTAGCACTCTGCCACTTGAGCCACAGCGCCACTTCTGGCTTTTTCTATGTATGTGGTACTGGGGAATTGAACCCAGGATTTCATGTATACAAGTCAAGCACTCTTGCCACTAGGCCATATTCCCAGCCCCTGCCCTCCAGTTTTTGGTCCCTACAACGTGTCCAGGTGGGTGGGTATGGGCGCCATATGTCCCACTTTCCTGTGTCTCTCTTTCCTCCCTAGCAAGGAGAAGTCAAAACCTCAAGTTTAACAGGTGAGGAAGACATGAGTGGCTCAGAGAGGCCAAGGGCCAGTCCCCAGCCACACAGCAGGATGTGCCAGCATTGTGTCTTTTTAAAGAGACACGTGTCCTCTCAAGTCCAGTCTGGCTCTTTCTCCAGTGGCTAGGCCAAGGGTCCTTCCTGGTTGCCTGGGCAAGGGAAGGCACAGGTGTGACTGCCCCGCAGCTTTCGAGACCCCAGGAGAGGGAAGAGGCTGACTTTGTGGTAGCCCCGCGAAGCCGTGGCTGGTGGGGCTGAGCATCCATTAAGTTGTTTCTGTGCCTTGGGCAGGAGCAGAAGGCTCAGCATTTAAAGGTCATCCAGCTTTTGAAGCTGCAGCGACATTAATAGCTTGGGAAGAAAACAAGCCTGGGCAGGGGCAGGAGGACAAGGCGGCTCTGTGAGGGCTGCCCCTCCTCCTTGCCCTGGTACACACACACACACACACACACACACACACACACACACACACACACACACACACACACACACACACACACACACGAGAGCCACTTGCTGTCTCTTGCTCTCTCCCCTCTTTCATTCCCCCTTTTTGGGGCCTCTTTAAGCCCAGAAGCCAAGGAGCTCAGCACACTGCCCCGTACCCCACCCCCATCATGTCTGAGGTGACAATTGGACTAGGATGCAGCTGCTTGGGCCCAGCAGCCTCTCAGCTCACTCTGAGGTTTCCTGGGGACTTAACCATGGTTACACAAGCCTCCCAGGGGTCATATGACCTCATTCTGGCCCCGCTGGCATTTGCATCCTGGACTCCTGAGGAGACAAAGTCAGCCTGGGCCTTAGCTTCCAGGATGGGAGATGGAAAAGTCTGGCAGGGTGCTGTGTCTCACACCAAGCCTCATCACTGGCCCCCCCAGTCTAACTTGTTTGCCTATAGGGCCAAGCTGCAGGGGGTGGGTATCCTATGTCCCGAAGGCTGGGTGGATGTCATAGGACAGAATCCTCAGGTGGCTTAGCAAAGTCTACCAAACACATAGCCCCCACCTGGAGATCTCAAGCCCTGGGGTGACTGAATGGCCCCTTTCTCCTTTGTGGGTCCCCAGGCAGAGCAAGGTACACGCTGGGGTTCTGGGAGAGAAGCCAAATCTGCCCTTTCACGGGAGCAACCTGGACCTCAGTCTGGATCCACCTAGTGGCCTGGCCAGGCAGTGCCACGGGACTGCCCCTAGATCTTCAGCCAGAGCCCAGTCCCCCTAAGGCAGAGGTTCCAGAGGAGCCCAAGAGCCAGGTCAGTGCTCCGCCATGGTCAGAAGAGGAAGGCTGGGCCTGGCAGAGCCGGGCTGGAGGACCAGCTCCACTCTTCCTCATAGAACCATAGCCGTGGCTCACCGGAGGCAGGAATGTGCTGGCCTCCCCGCCCCCCACCTCCTCCTCCTGCTTTCTGTTCTAACTCCCACCTGGCATGGGGGACTGGTCCTCCCTGGAGCACAGCGGGAGCTCAGGCCAGCCTGCTGGAGCTGACACGGGTGTAGAAAGGGGACCAGCAGGCGTCAACCTTGTGGGTCAGGGAAGAGAAGGCAGGCAGGCAAAAACTGGTGGGGCCTGAACCTTGTCAGCCAACTGCCCCCGCCTCAGTCACTGTGGGAAGGGGGCTAGTTGCACCTCTTGAGCCTCCCAGCTGGAGGGAATGGAGACAAGAAAGGACTTTAGGAAACCCAGTTACTAGCCGGAGGCTGCTGGCCCACGCCTGTAATCCTAGGCTAAAAAGTCCCCATGAGACTCTTATGTCCAATTAACCTCCAGAAAACCAGAAGTGGCGCTGTGGCTCAGTGGTAGAGCACTAGCCTTGAGCCAAAGAGCTCAGGACAGCGTCTAGGCCCTGAATTCAAGCCCTACCACTGACCAGAAAAGAAGACCCAGTTCCTGCTTCCTCTGCCCTGCCTTTCCTCCTTCGTTTCCCACCTGACCAGCATCCAGTCACCCTGCTGGGCACTGCTCTAGCTCTGAGGACCTTGTGGTGAACAAATGAGGCACAGGCCTGCCCTCTGGGAGCTCAGGCCTAGTGAGAAGATGGTCAGTGACAAATGTGCCACCCAGGTGCCTGTCACACAGAACAAAGACCAGCAAAGGTCAGGCGATTCTGGGAAACGGTGGACAAAGCTGCCCCCCAGCCTGAAGGGGAGTGGACCACAGCAGATGCTGAGTAAAATAGAACCCCAGGATGAGGGGTGGTGTATTTGGCTCTTGATGGACACAGGGTGTCTGGAGAGAGTAAGGGTCTGATAGGTGGGTGTCTGTGTGCACACTTGTGTGTGTGTGTTCAGCCTGTGATGGCAGGGGCAGGACCGCAGGGCCTGGTAGGCCACAGTAAGGCTCTGGGCCGTGTTCTGAGAGCATGGAGGGTCATTGGAGGCTTTAGGGCTGAGGGAGGATATGCCACCAGGACATAAAGGGAGGTGAGGCGGGCAGAGGCGGGGGGGGGGGGGGGGGGAAGGATGTGGGGTGGTGGTAGTCTCCTGGTGAGGAGTGGCCAGGTGGTGTCTTTTGCTGTTGTTTGTGGTACTGAGGTTGAGCCCCCTACTGTGAAGCTACACCCCCCAGCCCCAAAGTCATTTTTGTTTTTTTGTTTTCTTTTCCTCCCAGTCCTGGGGCTTGAACTCTGGGCCTGGCACGATCCCTGAGCTTCTTTTGCTCAAGGCCAGCGCTCTACCACTGGAACCACAGTGCCACTTCCAGCTTTTTCTGTTTATGTAGTAGTGAGGAATCAAACCCAGGGCTTCATGCATTTGAGGCATGTGCTCTACCGCTAAGCCACATTCCCAGCCCTGAAGTAATTTTGTTGTTTTGTTTTGGTTTTTTGCCAGTTGTGGAGCTTGAACTCAAGGCCTGAGCACTGTCCCTGGCTTCTTTTTGCTCAAGGCTAGCACTCTACCTCTTGAGCCACAGCACCACGTCTGGCTTTTTCTATATATATGGTGCTGAGGAATTGAACCCAGGGCCTCATGTATACAAGGCAAGCACTCTACCACTAGGCCATATTCCCAGCCCCCTGAAGTCATTTTGAAGGTGGGGAAAGCAGGATTTGTTATGGATTGGATCCAGGGTTTAAGACCTTGAAAGCTCTCAAAGATGACTCCCAAATGTTAGCTGAGCAGTGGAGCTGCCATGAACAAAGGCAGGGAAGGCAGGGAGGAGCAAGCTATGGCTTGGCGTATCATGAGACCTCCTTTGTTTGAGCTGCTTTGGACAGACACATCTGTGTGGAGGCGACAGGGAGACTGTACAGGGGTGGAGTCCAGGGCTGTGCCTACAGGAGAGATCAGAAAGGGTGAGCACCAGGCTGAAGCCAATATGGATCTTTTCTCTCCCTTCCTTCCTCCTTTCCTTCCTCCTCCCTCCCTTCTTTCTCTCTCCTTCCTTCCCTCCCTCCCTCCCTCCCTCCCTCCCTCCCTCCCTCCCTCCCTCCCTCCCTCCCTCTCTCTCTTTCCCCCTCTCTCCCTCTCTCTCTCTTTCTCTACGCGGGGCTTGAACTCAGAGCCTGGGCACTGTCCCTGAGCCTCTTTGTGCTCAAGGCTAGCACTCTACCACTTGAGCCATACCGACACTTCTGTTTTTTGAGTGGTTTACTGGAAATAAGAGTCTCATGGAGACTTTTCTGCACAGGCTGGCTCTGAACTGTGATCCTTAGATCTCAGCCTCCTGAGTAGCTAGGATTACAGGCATGAACACCAGTGTCCAGTTCCTCCCCCTCCCTCCCTCCCTCCCTCCCTCCCTCCCTCCCTCCCTCCCTCTCTCCCTCCCTCCTTTCTATGTCAGCACTGGGGCTTGAACTCAGGACCTAGGGATAGCTATCCCTTAGCCTTTTCACTCTAGCATTCTATCATTTGAGCTTCTTCCAGCTTTTTTTTGGTGGCTCATTGGAAATAAGAGTCTCATGGACTTTACTGTCTGGGTTGTCTTCGAACCTGGATCCTCATATCTCAACCTCCTGAATAGGATTCCAGGTATGAGCTCCCAATGCCTGGCCCAGTGTGGATTTAAAGCCATGGGTATGGATATAAAGGCTCGGCTCAAGGATTGAGTGTAACTGGGATAACATAACAGTCAGGGGCCTTCCCCACCACCCCACTATACAGATCCCCACAACATTCCTACCACAAGTAAGTTTGATCCCTGTTTCTACCAACAAGGAAGCTGAGGTTCACAGAAGTGAAACTTTTCCCACATCGCACGCATTACTAGAGGGAGAACTTAAACTCAGGCCTCTGGCTCCAGGACCCTCACACCTTCTGTGCAGACCTGACCTTCCGGAGGTAGGAGGCTGGCTGGCGTGACCTTGGGCAAGGCCAGGTGCAGCGCACAGGGGCAGCCTGCTTGCCTCCCTGGGCCAGGCTCACAGTGACTCAGGCCTTGGCCGCCACTCACACTAGGAATTAGAGTTTGGCTGTGTGCCACCCTCTGCCAGGCCTGGATCCCCTTCTAGTAGAGGCAGAGGCCTGCCATGGGCCTGGCTCCCTGGGACCTGGGGGAGGACAGGTGTGAGGTTTCTGCATCCAGGTCCTCAGGTTACCCACCCTGTGCACTGGGGGAAATCTAAGGGGCTCTGCAGGCTTGTTCTACTTCCTTCATCAGCAGCCAGTCAGGGGTCATCTCTGTCTCCCTGCAGCACTCAACAGTGGGGTTCAGAGAGATGGTTTCCCCAAGGTCGCAGAGCCAGTTCTGGGGCTGTGCCAACAGACCCCCCTCCCATGTGGTCTGGGTCACGTTTCCTCTAGTGGAATGTCCCCTGCCTGGAGCACACGTGGCTTTGCTTCGCAGGCCCCTTGGCTCTTAGCCCTGTAAGCCTTACTTGGCATTTTTTACTCTTAGGAAGTAGGCATTGCTAATTCTGGTCTCTCCTTTCTAGCTAGCTGTGTGACTTTGGGCAAGTTACCTGTCTTCTCTGAACCAGTCTCCACAGCTGTTAAATGAAGAAGCAGAGATAGGGAGTTGTAGTAAAGACGAAAGAAGTTGTAATAAAGATCCCAAGTGATCACCAGTGGCTCGTGCCCATAATCCTAACTACTCAGGAGAGTGAGATCTAAGAACTACTAGTTCAAAGCCAGCCAGAGCAGAAAAGTCTCCAATAAGCCAGCAAAAAGTTAGACATAGGGCTGTGGTTCAAATGGTAGAGCCAAAAAGCTAAGGGGTAGCATCCAGGCCTTGAGTTCAAGCCTTCATATAGGCAAAAAAAAAAAAAAAAATCAACATCAAAATGAGAGCTTAGCATAATTCATAAACCTAAGACAGCTGCATGCCCTCATTTTTCCATAGGTTTTAAGCTGCTTTTCTTTCCAGTTTCTTTTCAATTCTCATCACATCCTTTCTTCCTTTCTCCACTCCAGGAAGAAAGTCTCCACTTGGCGAAGGCCTTTGTGCTCTTCTAACTCTTTGCTAACCAGCCTTTCGAACAATAGCAGAAGAAACCTGAGATACCTCCCTGCTCTGCGGAAGGGTTAAACTGGTTTTCACTGAAGCAGTTGCAAAGGCAGCCCAAAGAGGATTTGCCCTGCCCTGCTCTGTCCTGCCCTGCCGGCTACCCCCTCAGCCCAGGCTTCAGACTCTTGTTTATGCTTAGCAAGTGGGGTGGGCCCTCGCAGTGCTATGGAGCTCATCATACATAGCCAGCCTTGCTTTGGAGAGCCCCAAAGGCAGACCTGTGGAAATGGCATATTTGTATGTTCTACCCTATCTATATTACTTCCCCAGGTTCCCTGTTACTCTTCTCTTCTTCCTTCCCCCCTCCTTCCTTCCTCTTTTTTTTTTTGTTGTTGCATTACCGAGGATTGAATTCAGGGCTTTGCGCTTGCCAGTCAAGCCCTCTACCACCACTTGGGTCACCCCCCTCACTCCCTTTGCCATCTGTTTGCTTTTCAGATAGGGGATCAAGCTTATATCCTCCTGCCCCTGGCTCCAGGGACAGCCTCGGACTGTGATCTTCCAATCAGCACTTCCTAAGTAGCTGAGATCACAGGCGCGCCACCACACCCACCTTGTGGGTGGAGAAAGAGGTTGTCCTATTTGCACAGGTTGGCGTCAAACTGTGATCCTCCCGATGGTAATCTCCTGGGTGTAATCTCACCTCCAGAGTAGCTGGGATTACAATCATGAGCCGCTGTGCCTGGCTTCCCATTACTGTTTGCAATCCTCACAGTTGCCCTTTTGTGGTCAAGTCTATGATTTTCCGTTGCTTGCTTTGTACCTCCCTGGTCTTGGGTCTCAGTCTCTTCACCATACCACGGAACAGGGGGTGGGGCTGGATTGGCATTGTTAGCCATTTACATGTTGTGACACACACACAACATGACATTTTTGCACTGGGGTGGGCGCTCGTACATGGAAGAGGCTGCACGTTCGCACTCAGAGGATGGTCATGTTTCCATTGCAATGAGACCACATCAGCAACACCTAGAGAGGCCACGTGGGGCCACAGCACAGAGGGTAAACTGGCCCTGCCTCTTGGGCAGGGCAGAGCTTGAGCAGCAGCCTGGGTCTGGCCCAGCACATATTCACTGCCCATGGGAGGGTTAAGCAAGGCTCTTGGGCTTCTGCACAGTCAGAGACTCAGAGCCTGGGGGACCTGTCCAGAGGACTGCTCATGGGAAAAATATAAGCCCTGCCATTTTTCTTCTTCCTCTCTGGGGCAGTCTGGGCCCTGGCCCCTTTCTCTGAGTGATTGTTCATGACAAGGTGAGGTGGGTCCTTGTCTTTCTTACTGAATTATCTGAGGGTCAGGGAGATGGTCACTTTCCTCCAGAGGGTCTTCCTTCATACAAGGCTGTGACCACCATGTGTGATGTCTTCTGGGATCTCCTGGCCTCAGAAGTCTCTATTGGAGGTCTTGGGGTGGGTTCCTAGAGCCCAGGACCAAAGCAGCCACGAGGGTGGAGCCCTGCCTCGGAGGGCATCAGGGCAGAGGAGAGGCATCCTGCCCACCCCCTGCTGTGCTGTGGAGGTGGGAGGTGTAAAGGGGGTCAGGGTAGCTGGAGTCAGCTGTGGGTGATTGTGCTTACTGGGCTGCCTTCCCGTGCTCATTCTCCTGACCAATCTGTGGGCTCATGGCTGAGGCCATCCTTCTGTTTCTCCTTGGGAAATGGCTTTGGCCTCCCTCGTCTGTGGCTTGTTTCTCTGCGTGAAGATGTGATAGATGGAGTCGGGCAATAAATCATGCTTCCCCCAGTCAACACATTACCACCGAAGCATTACACATGATAAAGTAATCTCTGTGTTCTGACACGGGAAGATGGCTACAATACACTACTAAGCAGAAAAATGTGGTGGCATAGAATGTGGAGTTTGACCACGTTTGAGTAAACTTGCGTACAGTAGTATATGCAAAGAACAAATGGAGACACATTGATGTTGTCATGTTAACATGCTTTTCCAAGTGGGAAAGGATTGTAGTTCTCCCTTCCCTTCCCTTTCCTTTCCTTCTTTTCCCTTCCCTTTCCTTCCCTTCCCTTCCCTTTTCTTTCTTTTTTTTTTTTTTTTAAGCCAATCATGAGGCTTGAACTCAGCCTGGGCACTGTCCCTGAGCTCCTTTTGCTCAAGGCTAGTGCTCTACCACTTGAGCAACAGCCCCACCCCCCCCCCTTGGCCTTTTGCTGTGCTTTAATTGGAGAGAAGAGTCTCACACTTTCCTGCCCAGACTGGCTTCGAACCATGATCCTCAGATCTCAGCCTCCTGAGTTGCTAGGATTGCAGCCGTGAGCCACCATTGTCCAGCTTAGGATTTTAGTTCTGTATCTTCAGTGTTCACTGGCTACTCAGAACTCACATTCTTTTAGTTTTCCACTTTCAAATCTAACCCACCTCTGGAATTAGGCAGACATCCAGCAGTTTGCAGAACTGGAGTCCGTTGACAATTTCCATGTCCTTCCAGGGAGGCAGAGATGAATGATTAGCTGCTAAGCATGGTGGCACCTGAGTATGAGGTCCTAATGAATCATGAAGGGACCAGGAATCAGTGACAGCAATGTGTCCTCTGCCCCTGGGTAGAAGGCCCTCCATTGTCCCTTCCCAGCCCTCAGTCTTACCTAGCTCACACCCTCAAACGTTTGACTGCTCTGACTATGACAAGAAGCATGCCACTGGTTTGCACACAAAATGTTTGTCCATCCCCTGTTAAGCGGGTGGTTTTCAATCCTAGGAAAGGGAGAATAGGTTTGTACTTGTTGTTATCAAATCGGAGTATCCCCTGATGGAGCAGTCCCTTAAAATGCAGTTGATAACAATCCAGCACCAGTGGCTCATGCCTGTAATCCTAGCTACTCAGGGGGCTGAGATCTGAGAATTGTGGCTTGAAGTCAGCCCAGGCAGGAAAGTCTGTGAGACTCCTATCTCCAATTAACCACCAAAAAGCTAGAAGTGGAGCTGTGGCTCAAGTGGTAGAGTACCAGCATTGGGCAATAAAGCTAAGGGATGTGCCCAGACCTGGAATTTAAGCCCCTTCCTGTACCAGCACAAATAAAGAAAATTATTGTAACTGTCTTGGGATAAGCTGGAGAAAGGTGAGACTTTATGATTTCGACACCAGAAGGTATCTAACAGAGATGTGACCTAGCCATAATTCACATGTCTAGGTCTGAGGGGGTGTGGTTTTTGGTTACAGAGTTCAGTCCCTAATTCTGCCTGACTTTCCATTCAACATCTGCATGGCACCACTGTGTTGAGTCTGGGGGTGCCTGACCAGGTTGCCTGGGGCGGAGGACCTGGGTTTGATGGTGGGGATTAAGAGCAGAACTGAAAACAAACATAGTTTTTCAAGACAGCCTTGAGAGCTCAGAGGCATGGCCTAAGTGGTGGAGCACCTGCCTAACAAGCACAAGGCTCTTGAGTTCAAACCACAGTAGTGCTCCCTCCTCCAAAAAATAATTTTCTTTGTCAGTACTGGAACTTGAACTCTGACCCTCGGTGCTGTCCCTGGGCTCCTTTTGCTCAAGGCTAGTGCTCTACCATTTGAGCCACAGCTCTGCTTCCGGTTTTTCTGTGCTTAATTGGGTATAAGACTCTCATGGGCTTTCCTGCCTGGGCTGGTTTTGAACCACAATCCTCAGATCTTAGCCTCCTGAGTAGCTAGGATTACAGGTGTGAGCCATGGGCACTCAGCTTCAATTTTTTTTTTTAAGACAGCTTTGAGAAGAAACTTCTGGATTAAAAAAGAGTATATGCAAGGACACTCAGTGCTCTGTAAAAATAAATCTGCATTCCTGATAAATTAAAAAGAAAACAAATAAAGCTTGTCAGCCTAACATGGGGAGGGGGGAATGAAGGCAGGGGAGATAACTTTATGTATCCTGCTTCCTCTACATTTTAGGGCCTGATCTAAGCTCTCCAAAAGTGGGGTCTGGGTCTGAGTCACCTCATCAGATCCAGGCCCTTCGTGAATGCAAATGATGTTTCCTTTCTCAGGCTGAAAGGTCCCAGTGATACTGAGGAATTCCCTGCACTCCCTGGGGTTCCATATAAGAGCAAGACCACCATATTGGAAGAAATATGGTGGTGATGCAGGGGAAGTGGTAGAAATCATCGTGTGGAGAGACAAATGACTAGCCGGCACTGAGCCCTTCCACTCCCATCTGGTCCTCAGGGGTCCTTGTAAGGAGAGTAGCAATCGTGGCTCATGGCTAGGGTAGTGACATACTTTCTGAGTTCAAATCCTGGCTCCTCCTACTCCCTTTGAATCTGTGCTTGGTTTTTCCATCTGCAAAATGGGGGTGCCAGCTCACACTTCAGAGTGTTGCCATGTGGTAACCCATATCAAGGTTAAGGGTTTTGGGGGTTCGAGTGGGCCATGCCATCTGTAGCTCTAGTTCATGGGAAAAGAACTATGGCCTGTCTGGGGGTGCAGCTCAGAGGTACAGCCTTTGCCTAGCTTGCACACAACCCTGACCTCCAATAAGAAAGGGAGGCGGGGATGCTAAGTGCCATTGGAGAGAAAGCAGGGAAGAGGTCTCCCCCTGGGCTGGGGAGGGGATTCCCTCTCCCCGTTCTTCCTAATAACCCCCTGGCCACCCCACCCCCCACCCCAGGGAGCTCTCGCTTGCTGTCTCTGACCACAGCTTCTCCCTGTTTCAGGTGGGACCCAGCTGGATCCAGCCGTCAAGATGCCCCGCGGGTGTGGATGACCGATGCCCCGCATGCCGCCACCTCGCTAGGACCAGGACCCCTCCCGAAGGGGCTGCCCGGGGCCTCCCCGCCGCCAGCGCGCGCGCTCTCCATACCCGAGCCCGGGCCTGGCGCTGGAGTGAGCTGCCCGCGCCCGCCGAGCAAGCAAGCCGGGGACGCCGCGCGCGGGCACCGCTCGGCTGGCCTGCAGGAGACGTCCTCCAGAATGACCAGCCTGTTCCGCCGGAGCAGCAGCGGTGGCGGGAGCGGTGGGAGCGGGGCCGCCGGGGCGCGGGGCCCCGGGAGCGGGGCCGGGGGAGGCAGCGCCGCCGCCCCGCAGGAGCTCAACAATAGCCGGCCAGCTCGCCAGGTGCGGCGCCTGGAGTTCAACCAGGCCATGGACGACTTCAAGACCATGTTCCCCAACATGGATTACGACATCATCGAGTGCGTGCTCCGCGCCAACAGCGGCGCCGTGGACGCCACCATCGACCAGCTGCTGCAGATGAACCTGGAGGCCGGGGCGGGCAGCCCCTACGAGGACAGCTCCGACTCCGAGGACAGCATCCCTCCCGAGGTAGGCGGGAGCCTCCCACCCACCGCAGTGCACACTTCCGACAGGGCTGGGCCCCCATCCGATGGTTCCGACCTGGGAAACTGCGGGGTCAGGAAGCCACCTTCTGCTAGGAGCAGAAGTCACAGGCAGTCACTCGACAGATACCAGCACTCACTCAGTGGTCAGGGTCAATCCAGGAGCTTGTTAAACACTCAGGTACTAGGGCTCCACTCACATCACTGATTCCAGACCTGGAGTCTCCTATAGTGTGTGTGTGTGTGTGTGTGTGTGTGTGTGTGTGTGTGTGCGCGCGTGCATGCATGTGTGTCCATGTGCTGGTACTAGGGCTTGAAATGTTTGTTTTTTTAATCAAAGCTGGCACTCTACCACTTAAGCCATACCTCCATTTCCCCCTTTTTGTTGTTTAATTGGAGATAAAAGTCTCACGGATTTCCCTGCCTGGGCTGGTTTTGAGCTTCAGTCTAAAGGTCTCAGCCTCCAGAGTAGCTCAGATTACAGGTGTGAGCCATCCTCTTTACAGTGGGAAACCTAGACCTACATATGGCCTCGGGGATCTCAAGCCAGCCCTGCAGGCCGCGTCTGTCCATGAGTCAGAGCTGTGTCCTGCATGGTGAAGCCTCTCCGCTGGTCCCCAGCCTCTTCCTGCCCATGGGGAATTCTGTCTCCAGGGGAAGAGAAGCGATGTGGGCAGTGGTACCTGTCCCTGAGTCACCTGCATCACCTGCAGCTCCCAGGCACATAGCAGGTGCTCAGGGAATATTCATTGGATGAGTAAACATTGCTGCTGTTCTTGTACAGCCTCCTAGCGCCTTTCCCCCCCCTTGGAAACCATTTCTTTGACCTGCCTGTTAGTCAGCCAGTGGAGGAAGTATTAGGAAATCCAGACCCTCCTTCATGGAGAGATAGGATCTGTGTGCTTACATATCTGTGCATGGTGCCCACAGCCCCGTGCTTCCCCGTGGGCTTCCCCAGCTCTGAGTCACCTTGGAGGTGTGCACCAGTTCCCCTCAGGCTCTTACACTCCTCCAGGTTGGGCACCTTCTCAGCACCCCCCCCAGCCCTCCCCCAGCCCCCACCTTTGGAGCCCTGCCTAGGCTCATCAGCAGGCAGCTCCTGAGCCAGCACAAAGTGCTGCAGAAAATTTATGAGCAGCAGCTGGAATGACAATAACTGCTGACTAGAAAAAGCCCCTTCCCTGAGCCTGATGGATGGCGGGCTGGCCCAAGGGGTATCCTTGCCACAGAGAAATAACTCCTGTCAGATAAATGGCCCAGACCTTGCCCCACTCAGAGCACCTGGCAGGCATCCATCACCCACAATGAGGTGAGCTATGAGGCCACCACGCCTCCTGCACCTTTAAAGCCAAAACAAGTTCCTTGTGGTTGGTGGGAAAAAGAGAGCCACCAGGAAGATGCAAAGGAGAGGGCTGTCTTTTTTTCTTTGTGCCAGTCCTGGGGTTTGAAATTTGGTCCTGGGTGCTGTCCCTGAGTTTCTTTTTGCTCAAGGCTAGCACTCTACCAGTTGAGCCACAGCACCACTTCCAGCTTTTTTTGTTTATGTGGTACTGAGGATTCGAACCCAGGGCTTCATGCATGCTAGGCAAGCACTCTACCACTAAGCCACATTCCCAGCCCCTGTCACTTAGCTTTTGTGCTCAAGGCTGTCACTGTACCTTGTGACCCACACCTCTACTTTCAGCTTTTTTTGCTGGCTAATTGGAGATAAGAGCCTCACAGACTTTGCTGTCCAGCTTGGCTTTGAACCATGATCCTCAGATCTCAGCCTCTTGAATAGCTAGGCTTCATCCTGGAGGCCTGAGCCACCAGCAGCTGCTGGGTGGGCTCCATAAAGCATGTGAGAAGCCAGATATCTGGGCCTGGGGGGATCTGCTTTTCTGGAGCCATTCCTCTCCAGGATCCTGCCTGGTGGCTTTGCTATGGAGGGGGTGTGTTTCTGGGGGCTGATGCCACAGAAAGCCCCAGCAGGCTTCCTCTGGGAACAGTTCCCCCAGCGCTCTTCTTCTCATCCAACTAGACCAACCCCAGCCTGAAACCCCATCTTTCAGGACTGGGGTGGGGGTGGGGCTGCAGGTGGCAGCAGCCAATCCCCGCCTTCCCCGCCCCCCCCCCACCCCGTGGGAAACAGTTCCTATTGAACTGCCACCCTCTGCCAGGAATCAGGAATCCTGTGGAATTTGCCATTGAGCAGGAACAGCACTTATACAGTCTCCCCCCGACCCAGCCCCAGCCCCACCTCCTCCTTGTGGAAACATGGGGTAAGCAGAGCAGCAGCACGAAAAGCAGTGACATTCTTCTTTCCCTGCAGAAGCATCTGTTTAAATACTTTCCGCCTCAAAGGAAAGAACGTTAGCGCATTCCAGAGCAGGAGGCCTCCTTGGGTCGGGCTGGCTGCATGTGCAAAGAGCACTGCGGCAGTGTGCACATGCCAGTGCTCCTTTGTGTGTGCATTTGTGCATGCTCACTCCCCTGGGGTGTTCCTGGGGGCATTGTGTGCCAGGCATGGCTGGCTGAGAGCAGAGACGTGCCAGCGCAGCCCAGCCCAGACTTGCAGGGGCAGCTTTAGCCACACACAGCCTCTGAGCCTTGCCCTGTGCCTCAGTCTTGGGGCAGATGGGAGCGGAGCCATGGGGAGGAGCCGGGAGGAACAGGAGGCCAAGGTGTGGGAGGAGGGATCTCTTGTTCCAGAGGCTTCTGAAGAAGGGTCTAAGTCAACCCAAGTGGCAGAAACCCAGGGTTCGCCCCTCTTTCTGGCTCCTGAGTGAAGAAAGAGTCCAGAAGGACGAGTGGGCTCTATTTAATGTGATTAGTTAGACATTGCACCTGAGGGAGAGACCGTAGTCCAAATTGAAGACTCAGATCTAATACCAGTGGGTGACTTTTGCTGTTGCTTTATTTACTTGGACCTCAGTTTCCTTATCTGCAAAATGGATGTGACAATCCATGTCCTACCTTGCCAGATAATAGACAGGAATGAGGGTAACAAGGGTGTTACCATCCGCAAAAAACACACGTATAAAAAGGATACAACATGGGGTACTGATGGCTCATGCCTGTAATCCTAGCTGCTCAGGAGGCTGAGATCTGAGGATGACAGTTCGAAGCCAGCCTTGGAAAGAAAGTCCCTGAGACTCGTATCTCCAATAAACTATTCAGAAAAAGCCAGAAGTAGCACTGTGGCTCAAGTGGTGAGCGCTAGCCTTGAGCACAAAGAGGCTCAGGGACAGTGTCCAGGCCCTGAGTTCAAGCCTCAGGACCAGCAAAAATAAGTAAATAAATACATATAAAAATTAAAAAGAACACAAATTACAGGGAAAATCTCACAGCGTGAATGCACTTCATTATCAGATGAAGAAACATCCTCAACAGAACGAGCTCTTTTCTTTCCTTACCCATCCCAGAGTTCACACTACTCTGACTTCCATCTCTGTGTTTGGCCTATTCTTGTGTGTGTGCATGCACACTTGCATGTACCAGTACCAGACCTTCAACTCAGTGCCTGAGCACTGTCCCTTCACTTTCTCACACAAGGCTACTACTGTATCACTTGAGCCACAACTCCACTTCTGTTTTTTTTTTGTTGTTGTTGTTTAACTGGAGATAAGTCTCAGGACTTTCCTGCTCAGGCTGGCTTTGAACCATGATCCTCAGATTTCAGCCTCTTGAGTAGCTAAGATTACAGATCAGAGCCAGTGGCACCTGGCTGTGTTTGGCCTCTTCCTGAACCTTCCTTGGAGGGCTAATTCTGTCATGAACATTCTTGTGGAGACGTGTGCTTTCTTGTCTGCTGAGTCCACTGGATTTTAGGGGCTGAGGTGGAGTTCATAGATAAAGGCCAGTTTTCCAGAGGAGCGGTTGTATCAATTTACACTCCCATCAGCCCAGCACAGGGCTCCTTATAAGGAACCACACTTGATTTTGTCTGAATGCCATTGAAATTTAAGGATAGATTCTAATATTTCTTTCTTGGTTGTCTTTGCTTTAGATCTTGGAAAGGACTCTGGAGCCCGATAGCTCTGACGAAGAGCCCCCGCCTGTGTACTCTCCGCCGGCCTACCACATGCACATGTTTGACAGGCCTTACCCTTTGGCTCCCCCAACTCCACCTCCTCGGTGAGAACTCATCTTGCCTCAGAGCAGAGGAGCGGGAAAACAGACCAGAGGGCCGCTTGTGTGCAAACACCGGGTGAAACTTGGCTGGACATCTCAGTTGAGCAGGTGTCTCCTGTGGCATGAGACAGTTGAGCTAGATGACAAGGAGTTACTGAACTCCTACTCTGGGCTACTTAGTAATGGGACAGAGTTAAGGATGGCCTGGCCTCTGCCTTCTGGGAGCTAATTAATAGTCAAGGGAGAGGCCAGAGTAAAAAGAACCAACACCTAGGATCTACACTGATATTTCCCTTCCTCAGCCCCACGGGAACGTTTTACTAATTAATCACTGTGTTCCAGATGGGAACCTCAGACACAGGGCCATCACTAACGGATGGAGTGGCCATCTATTTGTCGTTGCTGGAGTAGAGCAGTCCTAGGGTTTAAACTCGGTGCCTCTAAGCAAGTGCTCTACCACTTGAGCCACTCCCCTAGCCCTGTTTCGCTTTCATTTTGGTTTTAGGTAGGGATTCACTTTTGCTATCCTACCTTCTCCTGAGTGGCTTTCACATTTGAGATTACAGATGTGCACCACCACACTCAGCTTTGTTGGGAGAGTTCCTTTGCCATGGGAGCAGTTCTCTCTTTCCCTGGGATAGTTTGGTCACTAGAGGCAGGAGAGTAGACTGTGAAGTTCCTCAGGGACTCTGTCATTTGACAGCTTAAGATGAACCTGGCTGTCACCAGGGTCCCGGGTAGAGAGAGCTGCTTGTTTTCCAGAGCCCATGCTGATGCTGTGCCGCTGGATCTTGACATTGAGGCCAGCCCAGGCAAAGTTAGGGAGATGCTATCTCAGAAACAAAATACAGCCAGGTGCTGGTGGCTCCTGCCTGTAGCCCTAGCTACCGAGACGGCTGAGATCTGAGGATCACAGTTCGAAGCCCGGGAAGGCTCTTATCTCCAACTAACCACTATAAAGCCAGAAGTGAAGCTGTGGCTGTAGTGGTAAGGTGCCAGCCCTGAGCCTAAAAGCTAAGGGAGCGTACCCAGGCTCTGAGTTCAAGCCCCCATACAAACAAAGTAGAACAAAAAGTCAAGGGACATGGCTCAAGTGTTAGAACTCCAGTCCCTGAACTCAATTCCTAGTCCCACCAAAATAAAGAAAGAAAAGAGAAAAGAAAATGACATGAGTGGAATAGGGGTGCAAATTGTGCTGGAGTGGGAAGTGGGGGGTCAGTGAGTGGGGCTGGGTAGGACCTGACAGGATGTATATAGCATGGGATGGGTGGGTCACAGGGCCTAGCTTTTCTTTTGCCTCTCTGCCTGCTGCCTTCCTTCCTTCCTTCTTTCCTTCCTTCCTTCCTTCCTTCCTTCCTTCCTTCCTTCCTTCCTTCCTTCCTCCCTCTCTCCCTCCCTCCCTCCCTCCCTCCCTCCCTCCCTCCCTCCCTCCCTCCCTCCCTCCCTCCCTCCCTCCCTCCCTCCCTCCCTTCCTTCCTTCCTTCCTTCCTTCCTTCCTTCCTTCCTTCCTTCCTTCCTTCCCTCCTTCGCCTTCCCAACATGCTTTTATATAAATGTCCAGAGACTGTTAGGTTGCTCGGTAGAATAGTTCTGCCTGCTTCTCAGAAGGGAGAACTGAGCGTATGGGGAGAGTGAATGGCAGTGCTGATGTGTTGTGGAGACACGGCAGAAATCTAGACTGAGTTGTAGAGTCAGAGAGAGGCAGACTGCTTTTCCCACCCCTATTCTTCAGCTAAACCTCTGACTTATTGTCTTTGCTATGTGGCCTTGGGTTTATCCCTTAAACTCTCTGAGCTTCATTTGCCTCATCTGTGAAATGGGATTTTTTAAGGGGGGGTCAGTTGTGGGGCTTGAACTTGGGGCCTGTGTGCTATCCCTGAGCTGTTTTGCTCAAGGCTAATGCTCCACCACTTTAAGCCTCAGTGCCACTCAGAGATAAGGATCTCACAGACTTTCCTGCCTGGGCTGGCTTTGAACCACGATCCTCAGATCTCAGCCTCCTGAGTAGTCAAGATTACAAGTGTTGTGCCAAGTCGCGAAACGACCACCAAGAAGGCCACTGAGACTCAGACGTTCCGAAATGCAAAAGCAAGGCAAGGCTTTGTCCTACCCACCAACACAGCGGAGGTTAGGAGGAGCTACGATTCCACAGGGCTTATAAAGGCAAAAAACAAAGTTACAACAATCAGGTGTTCAAGCAAGCAAGATTAGGACACAGGTACAAATCTGATTGGCTCAGGGTTTGAGGCATTCTAGGGGTGGTCAGAGTTAAGCATTCCCAGCGGTTAGAGTTCTAGACCGACTGGGCCCTAATGGGCTTGTCCTGGGTCTGCTCACAGGGCCTGCTTATCTCAGGTTCACGTGGTAAAGTGGGGTTCATGTGGTAAGGTGGGGTTCACGTGGTAAAGTGGGGCCTGACTTCAAAGTCTGGCACTTCACAAGCATGAGCCACCAGCACCCGGCTGAAATGGGATTTCTGTTTTGCATTTCAGCACCGTTATGAGGACTGAATATGATTTTGCATGTAAAATGCTTAGTGCAGTACCAGGAACAGAGCAGACCTGTAATCAGTGGTTATAATCAGTAGTTTATTGCTCTTCCTGCCCCCAGCTGCACTAGCTGGCTGGCCTTCAGCTTTGGCTCTGACCCTGAACACTGGCACCAGTGGCAAGGCCTCCTCAGAGGCCAGCATTCACCAGCGGTAGAGCCTTGTCTCTGGGGCAGGGGAGCTAGCTCCAGGGCCTCACTCAGATCTGTGCATAGAGGACATGCACTTCCAGCCTTTATGGAGTCCCCTGGAACACAAAGAGGAGCCACCCTGCCTGGTGGAGATCAGAGACTAGGGGAGCCACAGACACAGGGGCAGGGAAGGTGACTAGCCAAGCTGTGACCAGAAGGCTGCACATATTAGCATGAACCTGAGGTGTTCCAGGCAAAGGACTGGCAACCGGAGAGGGGAAGCTACCTGGGGAGCTCCTGGAAGTATGGAACAGCTAGATGAATCTGGACAGGCTGGAGGCTCCTCCAAGGAGCTTCCATCTTACCCCATAGCTGTAGAAGCTGCTGAAGGGCCACATGAGCTAAGAGTGGTGTGGTCAGGTAGTTTTAGGAATCCCCCTCTGAGCCTTGGATCGTGGTCACATTTGAAAGGGAACATGGTCTGCTCCCCTTTCTGCTGTCTGATCCCTGGAATGAGCTTTAGAGGGCGCTTGCCAGGGGAGGCAGGCCTGGCACGCCAGGATCTCTGTGGCGAGGTTTCGCCTAGATGATCTATCTGTAGGCTTGGGACAGGGCCTGGCCCACGGGGATCTCACTGTGTCCCCAAATCCTGCCTAGTCTCGGAAGTGTTTCTCAGTCAGATCGGACATTCTCTGAGCACACTTGGGGTTCCAAAGGTGCCTGCAGCTCTGTTGTTGGAGGCTTTAGGAGTTGGGGGGGGGCAGGGGATCTTCCCCAGCCTCAGCCTCCTTCATCTTCCCACCCACCCTGACATTCCTCCATCCATCTGCGTGTCTCTGAAGCCTTGGGGACCTCTGCATAGGCCGCCTGCTGTTTTTCCATTGAAATGACAGCCTTGGAAGTTTTTGTTGTTTTTTTTTCCCCCACTGCCTCTCAGCTCATTTCTGACATTCCTTTCTGACCACAATGGAGTTGCCTGGGCTGCCTGGGCTTGGCTGCCCCACACCCCTTCCTGCTCCGGCAGCTGTGGGTGACCTCATCTCTGCCAGGGCCAGGCCTGGTGGGGGTTGGGCCTCCCAGGCTCAGTAGCTATTGAGGGAGACTCAGTAGACAACAGGGGCCCTTCCCACCTTATCCCACCTATCTGGGCCTCTCAGTAACAAAGTAGCTTAGAGGGGATCGGAGGACAACCTACCCCTGTGCTCCCCTCTTCTGTAAGACTCCGAGGTATAGTTAAATTGGGGTTGGCAATGTGTCCCAGATAACAATCCTGAGGCCTAAGAAAGGGTAATGCCCCGAGACGATTTCTGCTCCCCATGGCTGGAGGTGATCTTCTGTGCCCTGAGAATGCCAAACCACCCTCCCCTCCCCCCCAAGACTTGGCAAGAAAAGAAGCCTCCCCAGTTGCAGAAGTGGCTCCGGATTGGGAGTCCTCAGCCCGCTTCTTGTCTGTATTGTAGCCGGAGGGAGGGTGGCCCGAGCTTGAGGGGTTCCTTTGGCTCCAGGCCCTGAGCGGCTAGCACTTAGCAGCTGGTTATCCGTCTGCTGCTGCCCCCGCCCTCCCCTCACCCCCACTCAGCTAACCAGCCCAAAATAGAAAAAGGAAAGGAAGTTATTTCCACATTGGGAGGCAGCTGGGGAAAAGCTTTTCCCCAGCCAGGGGGCAGGCACGGGATTCCTGGAGCTGGGGAGGCCAAATCAAAGCCAGGCTGAGCCTGGGAGAGCAGCCCCCACCGCCCCCGGCCCGGCTGCCTTCTCAATGTGTCATTTCCCTGATTCAGCAGGACGCGTGGCCTGCGGTTGCCACGCTGCAGGCTGCCGAGTTACTGGAGGGGAGATACTGGCCGGGCTCCAGCTGCCCTTAGGCCTGGGCTAGGGCAGGAGCCTGCGGGTCAGGGCAGGTGCAGGCTGGCCTGGCCCCTCTCTCTCTCTTTCCTGGCCCTGCTTTGAGGATGGGCCTCTGCCCTGGCCCAGGTCCTTGTCACACACCTTGCCTGGGAAGAGTGGGCCCTGAGCACCCCTCGCCAAAAGAGCCTTCCAGGTAGCTCACACCTAGAATCCTAGCTACCCAGGAAGCTAAGATTTGAGGATCGTGGTTCAGAGCCAGCTGGGACAGGAAAGTTTGTGAGACTCTTAGCTCTAATTAACCACCAAAAAAGGCAGAAATGGAGCTGTGGCTCAAGTGGTAGCGCACCAGCCGTGAGCAGAAGAGCTAATGAAGAGTGCCCAGGCCCGGAGTTCAAGCCTCAGTACTGTTGTGTACAAGCACATATGCATGTGCATGCATGCATATGCACACACACACACATACACACATGAGACAGATAACCAACTGCTAAGTGCTCAGAGAAGGCTGTGCAAGATGCAGCTTATGAGGGGTCCCCTACATCTTGACAGGGAAGCAACAAGGTCTAGATGGGAAACGAGTCCTAGAGGGAACTAAGAGTCTTCCCAAGCCCACCTTGTTGGCTATGTTTAAGAGAGAATGGGAACTCAAATCTGCTCTGTTCTCTAGGGGTCCTGGTATCTCCCCTTCCCAATAAACCACCATACATCAGGCTGGTGTTTCTGTGTTTATCCCTTGAACCATACATGTTACTCAGTAGCCACAAGCTTGGTGCTATGAGGCATGAACACAGGAGGAAATGACCCCTGGCATCTGCATAGGACATTCGCTATCCTCTGTGTGTACATCCATGACATCAATGTTAGCACTATGAGGGCTAGAGGCCTAGGATGGCAGTGAATGATGGAAGAACAATGACAGCCTGAAGCCAAGGCCAAGGCCCAGCCCATTGAGAGAGGGCTGTGATCTTCCCAAGGAACTGGTGTCATGGGACTCCAAGTCTGTGGTTGAGTTGACTACCATCCCCTTATTACTCCTCACTCCTACCCCAAGGATTGATGTGCTGAGCTCAGGACCCCCTGCAAGCCAGAGGCGCTACCGGAACTGGAACCCACCTCTGCTAGGCAAGCTTCCTGATGACTTCCTGCGTATCCTGCCCCAGCAGCTGGACAGCATTCAGGTAACCGCTCCCCACCCTCCATGACTACCTGCCTGCCCAGCATCTCTCTTTGCCCACACGATCGGTTTGAGTCGGTTTTGCTTCCTGATTTTTAAAGCTCTGGTTGAGCTATTTCGGTTGCTCTCAGTTTGTAGGAGAGGGGCACTGAACCGAAAGCCTCGCCGCTTCCTGTCTGGGCCTGGTAGCTTCCTGTTTGATCCAGGGAAACTGATGGCTGGAGACTGGCTGAGGCCATCACCTTGGGCTAGAGGGAGGGGGGCATGGGCAGCCAAGAGCAGAGAGCCAGGATACTTCTTCTCCTTTCCTTGGGAAAGGGCCGGAGGCAGCCTCTCCCCTGATGCTGGCAGGTCCCACGATGGCCCTGCAAGGTGTGGCTCATGGGAGGCTGCTGATGCAAGGAGAGGTAGAAATTTAGGAGTCTGTGTGCCGACGATTGAGCATTTGCAAATCTCTTCAGAACCACCGAGGCTGTAGATGGAAGAATGAGGTGATCTGAGGTCAAGAGGAAAAATAGGTGTTAAACCCTTGCTGCTCCTGTAGCAGAGAAGGTTCTGACCCCTTGTGGTGGATTTGAGCTGACAAGTGGGTCCCATTGCGTGATGTGGACCTCAGGATGGGGCTGGAAGATCCGTGGGAAGGGTATGTGTGTGTGCACATGTGCATAGATGTTAGTGTCCGGTGTGCCATCAAGAGTAGGCATTCAGCCAGGTGCTGGTGGCTCACACCTGTAATCCTAGCTACTCAGGAAGCTGAGATCTGAGGACTGCGGTTCAAAGCCAGACTCATTATGTCCAGTCAACCAGCAGAGCTAAGGGACAGTACCCAGGCCTTGAGTTCAAGCCCCAGGACAGTCAATAAATGAGTAGGCCTTGGGCAGCATGCTTGCTTCCTCTTCAGGGTAACCCTGTGAGTGGAGAGGGAGGCATACCTCCTGTTCCTGCACCAATGACTAGTGACCAGGACAGCCGCTGGAAGCAGTACCTGGAGGACGAGAGGATTGCACTGTTCCTGCAAAATGAGGAGTTCATGAAGGAACTGCAGCGCAACCGGGACTTCCTCCTTGCACTGGAGAGAGGTGGGTACCAACTGGGTCCTGTAACCACTGTCTTGTGGCTGAAGAAGGAAGTGAGGTGAGCTTTTTAGTCTTGGAGCTCAGGTTGTGTTGGAGGTTGTGCGTCCTGCTGAAGTATGGCCCTCACCAGGTTCTGTCAGAGGTCACCAGAATTCTGTCGACAGGATCAGAAACACCTTGGGACTCCGAGAGAGAAAGGATGGTGTACCCACTGAGGCCTTCCCCGTACCCCTACACAACTGCTCTGTGATGAGCACTGATCTTTGCCCAGGGCCATGGGGGTAAGAGCACAGCTCCAGCCACAGGACAGAAATAATGGTAACTGTGCCAGAGTGGAAGGCTCCCACAGTGGAGGATGTTAGGACAGAGTATTTGGGTGGGACAAGCTGCTTTTCAACGAAGCTGCCTTTCCCCTTCAGGAGGAAGAGTGTTTAGGGTAGGGTGTGGAGAGAGGGTTGTGGAAGTCAGAGAGGTGGAGACTGTTCTGTGTTGGTCTGGGAGGAGCAGACTGTGTTGTGAGGATGTTGTGTCAGGCTGCCCCCAGTCTGCAGCAAAGTTGCTGGTCTTTCCTTAGACTAGGGGAGCTGAACTCCACCATCCCTCCGGGAGCTTCTGTCTGCCATATGAACATTCTAGAATGTTAGAACCAGGCAGTTGTTTCTATTATCACTGGTTCTCCAAGAGCTGGTAGCCCAGCTCTTGTCTGCTTGTCTGTTTTGTGTGCATGTGTGCAATCATGTGAGATTCTAGGGGTTCAGCTTCCGGCAATCCGTGGCATACTTTCTGGGAGCCCTGGAGTTTACTTACTTCCCTGACAGGAAGGAATATGTTCCTTTTCCAGATCGCTTGAAGTATGAGTCCCAGAAATCCAAATCTAGCAGTGTGGCTGTCGGAAATGACTTTGGCTTTCCCTCTTCAGTCCAAGGTAACTTTGCTTTCTTACCAGAGAACCCTGGAGGAAACGGGGAACTTGTGCCCCAGCTTTACTTTGCTCATATGGAATTAAGGGTAGAGTGAATAAACAGATTGTGGGTGGGGGCCTGAGATGGCCCAGCAGGCTGGAGGGGACATTTCCTATGAAGTAAGCATCTGGGGTTCTTGCTAATGCCACACCTGGGAGTTAACACAGGCTGGCTGAACTCCCCCTGTGTGGAAGGGGATTCCATGAACCATGTAATGTCCCTTGGTAGCAAGTGGGGATTTGTGATCCTTGATCTCTATCCTGGAGGAGCTCACTGTCTTGTATGAAGATACATCCAAGCAATGGGAAAAAGCAAACCAGCAAAGCCAGCAAGATGTTTGTTAACTTAGGAAATGCATGGAGAGGAGGAGGGCAGGATTAATCTGGGAAAGGTCCAACTGTTAATCTCCTAAGTAACTAGGGGTTATCTGCCATGGACCAGGCCCTGCCCTAGGTGTGGAAGCACAAGGAATTTGGAGCATTGAGTCCAAGAGAACCAGCCAGGCCCTTTGTCTCAGAAGTCCTATTGGCTGAGACAGGCCAAGGGCTGGGCAGGAGTACTGGTGGGATTCATGGACCGGAGGGTTGAGCTGGGGCTGGGAATGTGGGGGCAGAGGCCCTGCTTTCACACTCAACATCTGGACTCTGCACCTGTGAGGACCCAGTGGCCTTTAGCCAGTCACTGCACTCCCCCCCAGCCCCCACATCCTCAGACAGACTCAGCAGCTTTGCCTGGAAGTGCCCTTCCATCAGGCCGTGGAGCGGGGTGTGCGGGAGCAGGAGGATGGGGAGTTCACTGATCCCAGCTTGGACAGAGCAAATCCCACAGAACTGATTTGTAAGCAACAGGCTGGGAGCTTAGTCTTTACCAGATGTGCATCTGGGAATTTCCACAGAGCCTCTTGTCCTTGATCCCGAATTAACCAGAGGCACCAGGGCTGCTGAGATGGATCAGAATGACTCAAAGGGGACTTAGCAGGCAAGGTGACTTGGGATTAGCCAAGTTGCAGGCTGGGGAGCAGTGGCTTTAGAAGGGCAGTGAGAAATGCAAGCAGTTCTGTGCTAAGGGAATCCAGAGGCTCTAGTGGCTGGCTGGGCCTGACTCTTGCCATCGCCCTGTTCTCATTCCTTCTCATTGTCTGGGTGGGACAGAGGGTAGCCCTAGAAGGAAGAAGGGGATCTCCTTCCTATCTGGCTCTGTGTTGTTCCTGCGTTGACTCATGCATATCAGGATGCGGGGTGTGGGGGGGTGGGCTGTGCTAGCACATTGGTTAACCTGCTCTGGGTGCAGGGGAAGCTGGATTTGTGGTGTCTGGTGACTTCCATAGTGTAAATACCCAGACCACCCCACTGCTCATTTCAAACTATTAAAATGACTTCACAGAATATGGAATTGAATAGAGAAGTGGCTGGTTGATATTCTCTGCCAGCCGGCTCTCCAAGTCCCATTTTCACAGTGGAGAATAGCATGGCTTGTAAGGGGTGGGGGCAGGGGGGAGTATTTCTAGTATTTTCCAGCTGGGAAAGAGGCCTGCACTCTTTTTTTTGTATGTCCGTGTCTGCTGGTTCTGGGGCTTGAACTTGGGCAGCTCTGCTTCATAGGTTTTTAATTTTTTTTTCTTAATTAATGGTTAATTGGAGATAAGTCTCACAGACTTTCTTGCTTGCCCTGGCTGGCTTCTAACTGCCATCCTCAGATCTCGGCTTCCTAAGTAGCTAAAATTACAGGCGTGAGCCACCAGCACCTGTCAAGAAGCCTCACCCTCTTGTTCAAATGGAAAGACAGGCTGAGCCAGCCACCATAGAGGGCACGGATCCCCCTCCCCCTGCCCCATCGTGGCAGCTGCTTGCTTTCCCTCCATCCTAGTACCTGAGACCCAAAGGGCTCCATCCCTCAGCAGGTACCTCCTCTTTCCAGGAACCAGTGATCCCAACCCTGCTGTGTCTGAAGATGCCTTATTCAGGGACAAGCTGAAACATATGGGAAAATGTGAGTCCAGCTTCTTCTCAGTGCTAATGAGGCAGGCCCTGTGGCCTCATGGGAGGAAAGGAGTCTCCTCCCCCCACCCCCAGTTTTTAATGCCCCTGACTCTTAACAAACTGAAATGACATTTTAATCGCAGGCTGGCTCCCTCAGCCTTCCTGCCTCACTTCCCTGTAGACACAAATTAAGTTTAAATCCTCTTGAGCCAGCTGTCTGCAGAAAAATAATGTGCGGGCATCCTTTTGTCTTGACATCAGTGGGCACATTGTCTATGGCTTGAGGGCTTGGCAAGGCCTGGCTTCTTTGGGCCAGAATCAGAGGAAGGGCCCCATAGCCCTGCCCATCTTGAAAGCCCCCTCCCTTCCCCTTCATCACCCCCACCCACACCCCCAGCCTTACAGCCAGCGTGAATAAGGCTGCTACCCTTTGAGGCTCCTTTTCTGGGAAGCTGGCCGGTTAGTCATGGAAATCCTAGGAACAGCTCTGCCAGGGGAGGGGCAGGAAGATGCCTGGTGGAAAGCAATCCAAAACATGTGGCTGGCTGTCGCAGCTGGTAAAGGAATACCCGGATCTTGGGCTGCTGACAAGGCCAGGGCCTGGCTTGTGGCGGCCTGTGCTGCCCCTGCAGGCCGACCTGGAATCACAGCCTGGCTCCCCGAGGTTGGGAGGTGGTGCCCCTGTCTGTGATTGCTGTCACCTCTCTTGCCTCGGCTCCCACCCCAGGGGCCTGGAGTTGCTCTGGTCTCTGTCAGACCTGGAGGGAGGCCATCTGGCGCTCTAGCTGCCAAGAGAATGCAAGGCTCACAGGTCTTCTCTGCTCCAGCCACCCGGAGGAAGCTGTTTGAATTGGCCCGGGCCTTCTCGGAGAAGACCAAAATGAGGAAGTCAAAGAGGAAACACTTGCCAAAGCATCCATCGTATCCTTCCGCCTGGCACTGGGTGGGGTGGTGGATGCCCCGGTGGGACCCACTGGGGCTATGTCCTCAGCAAGAGGAAACCAGCTCTGCCCCCTCTCAGAGCACCTGGATTCAGGCATGGGTAGTAGACAATGAGATTGTCATATGTATAGTTTTGGATAAGCTGCACCTTGGGGAAAAAATGGATCCTTCCACTGCAGTCAGCAAGCCTTTCCCCATTTCCTTTTGTGGAAATGGT
This sequence comes from Perognathus longimembris pacificus, assembly GCF_023159225.1. Taxonomy (NCBI): domain Eukaryota; kingdom Metazoa; phylum Chordata; class Mammalia; order Rodentia; family Heteromyidae; genus Perognathus; species Perognathus longimembris. Next base: position 28,679,370 of record NC_063177.1, read on the forward strand.
CCGTGGGTCTTCTGCAGACTCTTCTCCAGAGACCCACCTTTCCATGCCCAGTTCCTTGCAAAGGAGAACTTTCCACACAGATGCGCAAACGACCCCTGCTTGTGGAGTAGTTGCCCAGTGTTAGAAGCTGAATGGGCAAGGGGAGTTGGGAGGCTATATCACCAGGTGTGGGAGGAGGCGAGGAGTCAGGGCCTGGATGCTCACTCAGCTGCTCCTGCGAAAGGAGCCTGATGAGGACAGGGTTGGAGAATAGGAGATATGGTGGAAGCCTTGTGACCGAGGGGGGCTGGAGACAGCTGTAGAGCAGGCAGTGGGGTAGAATGAACTGTGCTTACCCATGCATCTCTGGCACAGTTTTCCTGAATGGCCTCGCAGTCTGGGGGCTGCTGCGTCAACAGCCAACCTCCTGGATGACGTTGAGGGACATGCTTGTGGTGAGGAGGGAGGGGAACTTTTGAGCTCCAACTTGCTGTGATGGGTGACCCTTTCCCTCCCTCCCCCCTCACCAAGAGAGCTCCTGAGTTTTATGTCACACCATGGGGATACACCAAGGGCTGGTGGGCTAAGAAATGTGGGCTCCCCTCCACTCGGGGGACAGTGCCTCTGCCTTCCTGCAGTACCTAAAAGAGGGACCAGCTCTGCTTCCACTCAGCTCTCTACCTGTAGCACTGAGTCCAGGCATTGTTCCTGGACAGTGTTCTTTAGAGTTACAATGGACAGGCAGGTCTTTCCTGTGGAGAACCACAGCTCAGCAGCTTCAGTATGAGGACCCAGGGGCTTTCAGCTTTCACCTCTCCCTTCCAAAGGCCATTGAGACCTGAAGAGTCTGCTTCAGACCAGGCCATGCACAGTGGAACCCTGATCTGTATGCCAGAGTTCCCTTGACAGGCCAGGGGATGTCCAGAAACAAGGGCTCCAGGTGTTGGAAGCCCAACACCCATACCCCCCATATAGTGAATGAGAGAATTGAGGTCCACACAAGAAGGAAGGACTTGAACAAGGCCTCAGAGGTCAATGATGGGAGCCAGAGAAGCATTAGGTGCTGTCACCTCTCTCCTGGACTCATGCATGACCACCTAGGGATCAACATGTACCCCCAAAAGGGCATATTGAGTTGGTGCAGCTCTCTGGCCCCCTTGAGACACGTTTGAGCGAGGCACTGCAGAATGGAGAATGAGGCCACCTCCTTTTTCCTTTCAGATGAAGACTTCCGAGGAAGGCGGCAAGAGGTGTCCAAGGTGGAGGAGGCACTACGGGAAGGACAGTAAGAGGTAAGGCCTGCACTACATCTCTCTCTCTCTCTCTCTCTCTCTCTCTCTCTCTCTGTATGTGTTTAATTAGAGATAAGAGTCTCTCATAGACTTCTACCTAGGTTGGCTTTCAGCCTCAATTCTCAGATCTCTGCCTCCCGAGTAGCTCGGATTTCAGGCATGAGCCTCTGGCATCCAGATGACTGGGTCTTCTTGGCAAAGTCTTATGAATTCCTCAACCAGAGGTCTGGTCCCACCAAATTCTGGATCCAGCTTACTTCTCTGTCCCTTCAGGCCCCCTGATGTGGCTCATCAGAGCTACCTGTGTATCACAAAATGTCCCACCTGGGAGCCCTTTCCACGAAAGCTTCCTTCCCATCCTATCCCTCTACCCATCACCTCCTGCCGGAGTTCCTGCAGGTTTCTAGGGCAACAAGGAGTTCCCATGCTGATCTAGAGCTTCTGGAAAAAGAAGGGGGCTCTTTGGTAGCATCTGCCCTAAACTATCTCTCTAGGAACCAGTGATCACAGAAGACCAAGAATCTCTTTTGAAAGACTTCCCTTGTCCCTCTTTCCTCCCAGGTGCCAGCGGCTCCGCCTCGCCAGAGATGCTCTGACCCAGTGAGGGTTGCCAGACAGCAACACCGGTACCCAGCTGAAGGGCCCAGCTGCAGCCGGACAGATGGTGCTTGCATATGAAGGCCCGGGGCTCTCCGGCCACAATCTCTGGCCACAGTCCAGCTCAGCCACTGCCATTTACTGCAGGACTCGGAACTTCAGGGTCATGATCCTGAGATTGGAGGAGGGGCCTGGGGCCCCTAGAGGCAGCAGCCAGTCACAGCCCCTTTTATAGCCAGGCTTTTCGGTGGGCAATGAACACATATGCAGGAACCACCCCTTCCCTTCTTTAAAGGAAAAACAAATCCCAGGAAGTAACAAAGATTGAAGTTTGGGGGAAAGGGAAGGATGACACTACCAGAGGCTCTTGGGCCTGAAGGAGGTCACTGCTCCTGGCAGGCCACGGGCTGCCTGATCTACCCAGTCCCCAGCTTCCTCGGGGCACTCCTCCCTTCCTTTCCAAGGTCTCCTGCATCCCAGCCTTTCCCCGGGCTGTGGACCCTCCCTACAAGCCTCTGCTCTCCCAGGGACAGCCCTGGGCACCACAGGGAGGAACCTGCTGCCTGTCCTGTCTGGTTCATTGAGCTCCTTGTTAGGGACTGGCACTACCTGGCAAGCTTCAGTTCACCCAGCAGGGATGAGGAGGGTGTCCCCCTTCCTCTGCCCTTCTCCCAGAGCTGCAGGACTCAGTCTAGGTAAGCCCTTCGGTGTGGCCGAAGTGCAAAGCCAGCTCTGGAGTCACACTGCAGTGGGAGCTCTGAGGAGCTCGGGCTGGGTAGCTGGATGAGTCTGATTGTGTCCTAAGGGCTGAGGCAGCGGGAAACTCAGGGGTGACTGCATCGAGAAGGGGAGGGGGTGGCAGAACCTAGATGGGGAAGTTGCCAGCTTGTTGGGAGCACCTAGGATAAGTGCTCTGCCCCTGCCGTGAGCCAGGCGGCCACCTGAAAAGGGAACCGATTCTACGAACTCTTAAACGAACTCAACCGGCACCAACCACTGCCAAGGGGCGGGGCCGGGGCGCCTCGCCCGCGGGGCCAGGGACCTGGGAACGCGCTGGCCTTTTCTGAGGGCCCAGAAGCCTGAGCAGGCACGAGGCTCCGCGGCTCCGGCTGCGTGGACCTGGGGGTTTGGGAATAGGGTGGGAAGCTTGGAGAAAGGCCAGCCCTGCGAGAGGGCGATCGCCCATCCCTGCTCCGATCCGGGGGGGACGGGGGTTGGGGCGAGCTGCCCCTTGCTGGGCAGGGCCGGGCGGCGCAGCCCGAGTGACCAAGTTTGGAAGCGCGCGCGTGGGGGATCCGGAGCGCAGCCGCCAACCAAGAGGAGGCGCCGGCCCTCCTGGATCCCTCGCCAGGCCGGTGGCCCCCGGAGGAAGGGAGGGCTCTCCCTCCCTCTCCCCTCCGCCGAGGAGCCTCCTGGCCGCCAGCAGAAGCTCCAGACTAGTCCCAGACAGGGACGGCCGCTCCCCGCGCCTGCGCCCCTGGCGCACGGGCGAAGCCGCAGCTCCGAGTCCGCGCGCGTGTGTGGCTTTGTCACCACCGCCCCCCCCCCCATGTGTGTGGGTTTTTTCTTGGAACTGTTTCATAGCAATTCCTGTAATAAAGACTTGGTGTTCTCTTGGTGCTCTGATGTGGCCAGCGGCGTGGGCCGGACTCTTCCCTTATTCTCCCCACTGTCTGGGGGGGGGGGCAGTTGGGGAATTTGGCCCCCGGAGATGGGTGACGTCCAGGGGCCACCTGCATCAGCTCCATTAACACACAGGGTGGGGAAGGCCAAGGGGCCTGGGAACTGCTGCTCCCACGGCGCCTGCCTCCTTACCGCTGCTGGCTTTATCCAGGGCGCTGCCTGTCTGTACGCCCAGGAAAGGTAACCTGCCTTCTGGTAGGGGAAACAAACAAACCAAAAAGCCCTATCCTGTTGGGAAAGCGCCAGACCAACACCTCCCTAAGTAAACAAAGCTTCCGGATTAATGGTGGCGGCTCGGATTTCAAAGGGAACGCAGCGATCTTCCTTCCAGTTCGTGAATCTCTAGTTTGCCCTGCTCCCCACTCGTCTGCACACCTCCCACGGGTCACCCACGGGGAAGGAGAGCCGCCCACCGCCGTAGAAAGGAAGTGGGTGCCATCTTCAGACAGGGCGACTCTCAAGGTTAAAGCCACATGGTGGCTTCCAACTAACACACCTTGTTTCTGGGCTCTGGGTTATCCAGGCCTCGGCCACCCTCCTCTTGGATGCTACATTCCCATGTTCTAGAACAGTCTGTTCCTCAGGGTCCAGCCTGGCCTCCAGCAGGTGGGTTTGTTAGAGCAGCCGGCCATGTTGCACATGGGTTGGGCTAAGCAAACCAAGCTTCTCCAGCTCACTGATGGGTGTGGACTAGTGTCCAGAGCACAGCGCTACCTGCACACGTGTTAGAAATGCCCGTACTTACCCTGACTCTAGACCTAATAGGTCAGAAACCCTGGGGGTATCGCCCAGCAATCTGTGATGCCCATGCACACTCAAATTTGGGAACCGTAGTACTGGCTGCACAAAAATCTTCTGTGTGCGTGTTTGGTGTACGTGCATGTGTGTGCCAGTACGGGGGCATGAACTCAGGGTCTGGGCGCTGTCCCTGAGCTTTTTTGGTCAAGACTAGTGCTCTACAACTTCAGGTACTTCCAGCTTTTGCTAATCAAGTGGAGATGAATAGTTTTACAGATTTTCCCACTCTAGCTGTCTTCAAACCACAAATCCTCACATCTCAACCTCCTGAGTAGCTACAGTTACAGGTAGGAGCCAGCCAGCACAAAATCATTTTGTAATTTAAAAAAAAATCTCAATGCTTTGCTTAGTACCCTAAACAGTTAAGTCTGAGACCTAGACATGTTTCACATTAGCCCAACTGACCTTGCCCAATTATACCTTTTTCATGGATGATGACACGGCAGTTGAGAGTTTAAGTAATCTGTCCAAGATGGCACAGCTAGTACTGCATGGAGCCAGAAAAGAGGGTCCAGATTGACCCCAAACCCACATCCCTTATTCCTCTACTCCCGCTCTAACTGTGCTCCACACACCCACACTGTTGGCATCACCTAGGGGCCTGTCAGCAGGGTTCATTATTGGGCTCCACCCACATACACTCAATCTACAACTGTGGGCATTGTAATAAGCCCTCCAGATGTGCTGACACATGTTTGAGAACCAAAATTCTACAACCTGATGACTCACATTTGGTTTGTGACTCAGTAGCAAATTACCTGGGAGCTTGTTAGAAACCCAGAATCTCAGATTTTCCCCCAATGTCACTGAACCAGAACCTGATTTTTTTTTTTTGTCAGTTGTGAGGCTTGAACTCAGGGCCTGGACACTGTCCTTGAGCCTCTTTATACTCAAGGCTAGCACTCTACCACTTGAGCCACAGCACCACTTCTGGTTTTTGAGTGGTTAATTCGACATAAGAGTCTCATGGGGACTTTTCTGCCTGGGCTGGCTTCGAACCATGACCCTCAGATCTCAGCCTCCTGAGTAGCTAGGATTGCAGGCATGAGCCAGCGGCGCCTAGCAGAATCTGCATTTTTAACAACTCGTATGAATTTGTATGAACACCACAGCTTGAGAAACTCTTTTTTGGCCAGTCCTGGGGCTTGGACTCAGGGCCTGAGCACTGTCCCTGGCTTCTTTTTGCTCAAGGCTATAGCACTCTACCACTTGAGCCATAGCACCACCTCTGGCCTTTTCTGTATATGTGGTGCTGGGGAGTTGAACCTAGGGCTTCATGTATACGAGGCAAGCACTCTTGCCACTAGGCTATATTCCCAGCCCTTGAGAAACTCTAGAACACCACGTCTTAGATTTGTTGCACATTACAACTATTCCTTCTCCTCCTCCTCCTCCTCCTTCTGGCGGGATTTGAACTCAGGCCTCCTGCTTGCTAGTCAGGAAGACTCGCTAGCGTTTCTGATGCACAAATCTCACTCCCAAAGATTCTGATTTCATTGTCTTGGGATTTAGTCTGAGAATTAGAGTGTAAAATTTCAGATGATTCTTATAGGCAGCAGTTTGAGAACTCTATTTTGGGAGAGACAAAGATTACTAGGTTGATAGGACCCAAGAGTGTAGATAGGAAGGGCCTAATGGCTTCCCCAGACATCTGCTCTTGCATGCCATGCTCATCTGAAAATGTTGGCACTGGTGGCTCATGCCTGTAATCCTAACTACTCAAGAGACTAAGCTCTGAGGACCAAGGTTCAGAGCCAGCCCAGTCAGAAAACTCTGTAAAACTTTAACTTCAATTAACCACCGAAAAGCCAGAAGGAGAGCTGGGGCTCAAGTACTAGAGTGCCAGCCTTGAGTGGAAAAAAAATGAAGGGCCCAGGATCAAGCCTCAGTACAATATACTTACACACACACACACCCATACACACACACAGAGCAAACATCCTATATTTTCACTCCTATGTGGAAGCTAAACCTAAAATACATACTCATGAACATGCATCTACATATATACATTGCATATACACATACATATATTCACACACACACACACACACACACACACACACACACATTCACACACACGGTCCTGCCAGTGTCCCTGGCTCCTCAAAGGCTTTGGTGTTCCTCATCTGTCCCTATCTTGCAAAGAAAGAGATCATAGGGTCTGTAAAACACTGTGCCCAGAAGAACTCACATGGTTATTACCATACTGAGATCTAAACTCTCCCTCTTTTCTTTGAGGTATCTGCTTGAGGATAGGTGTTGGAGAAAAAGAGGAGAATTTGGTGTAAAGAACAAAGGAAGCAGGCAAGGTACAACATGATGACATGAAAGCCAGTCCCTCCTCTGGATGTTTTTTACATGCATTATTGCACCTAATCCCCCGCCCCATGCCCAACAATGATATGAAATCAATATTGCTCTTATTTCACCCCCAAGGGACTGAGGCATGGAGATGCTGAGCTTTCTAACAGTAAGTAAAAATATGTAGATTTGAATTCCAGAGATGATACCTAAATGCTAAGCTATCTGTTGGGAGCTACTAGGGGACAGTTAATAAGACCCAGGAGCCCTGCATTGGTGCAATTTGTAGGGTACCGGAAGGGCCCACCTGCTCTAAACAGCTCAGGGGCCTGTGATTCAGTAGTGTGCCTGTGTCTCTCCCGTTAGTATTCTTCATCTGGTTTTAGAAACATTCCCAACATGAACTCCTCCTGTTCATGATCACAACATAGATTAATTGGCTGGATTTGCAGGCTGGGCCAGCTGGGAGAATTGCGGGAGATTTCTGGAGATGGAGGTTATAGAACGAGGTTGTATCAATCTGCCACCTGGTGGTCATCATGCAGAAGTGGCCGTCACTGGCCACAGTGACCAATCATTATTTTGACCTCAAACCAGATAGAATGGAGCTTCTTCCTGTGATCATGTTTCATGTTCCATAAAATGTTTTTTAAGGGACTGGGAATATGGTTTAGTGGCAAGAGTGCTTGCCTTGTATACATAAAGCCCAAGGTTCAATTCCCCAGCACCACATATATAGAAAAAGCCAGAAGTGGTGCTGTGGCTCAAGTGGTAGAGTGCTAGCCTTGAGCAAAAAGAAGCCAGGGACAGTGTTCAGGCCCTGAGTTCAAGACCCAGGACTGGCAAAAATAAAAAAGAAAGAAAAAGTTTTTTTAAAGAGACACTAAGAAGCTTCAAATCTCACAAAAAAGTGTCATCCTTCCTGGAGGTCTGAGGCCTGAAGCGAGATGTCATTTCTAGAGCACAGAGTCACTATTCATTTCTCTAAAATCGTGCCTATGATTTAAAATAAGTCACACACACACGCACGCACACACACACACACCAAACTAGAAGGGAGAATGCTGTGATGTGTGTGTGTGTGTGTGAAACTGATTGGAGCATATTGTAAATGTATGTCCAAATGTAACAATGTAACCCCCCTCTGTATTAGTAAGCTAATAATAAAATTATACAAGCAGGAGGAGGGATGGAATGCAGGGCCTTATGCACTCCAGGTAAAGGCTCTGCTGAGCTACAGCCAGGTCCTCAGAGTCGCTCTTCTTTCTTGTGTCAAGAGGATCTTGCAGGGCGTCTGCATTGGGCATGTGCGAAGCTCAGCACACGTATAAGCCTGCCTTGCAATGACCTCATTCTTCAATGCATGGTGCAGACACACTACCTCCCGTGCTCTTCAAACGGTCAGTGCAAGAACTCGAGTGACTTGGTTACCATCCCATTTACAGACTAGCCCATGGGCTGTCATCAACCCAGAAGCTTGTTATCGATGAAGGGTTTAGGCCTCACCCCAAATGTTGAGCTAGAAGGTATATGTCTCAAGCTCTCCAGGAGGCAAGTCCTGTTTATACCCCAAGGGGAATTGCTTGGACTTCAGAAGAGAAAGGCCCACACCATCTCTGAATGTCTGCCTTGGAGGGGGTCTCATGCTTGTGTGGTATGCCACAGAACTCCACAGAGTGCTCCTCACTGGCCTTGGATTCCAATAGTAAAAGGTCAGACTGCTGCGCCCAGGCCCATTAATTCCCCCATTTCCTGGGTTATGGAAAAAAAATCCAAAGTGATACAGACTTTCCTGGCTAGGTATAGGCACAAGTGTTGGTTTTGAGCAAGGCACTGGTGGCTTACACCTATAATCCTAGCTATTCAGGAAGCTCAGACCTGAGGATTGTGGTTCAAAGCCAGCCAAGGCAGAAAAGTCTGTGAGACTCTTATTGCCAATTAACCACCAAAAGAATCAGAAGCCAGCCTTGAGCAAAGAAAGGTCAGGAACAGTACCCATGCCCAGCATTCAAGCCCCAGGACCCCTCCCCCAATACACAGAGTGCTAATCTCTCTCTAGCTGGTCTCCTTAGGGGAGAAGAAGGAAAGAGCAAGCAGCATGTGAAACTGTTGTCAGTTTTTGATAGGGTTCAGCTGTAGGACATGGTTGCTCTCAAGTGTGGAGTCAGATATTGGCATCATCACTTATATTTATTTGTTGAGCAGTAACGGTCACAGGCTTGGTTGTTTTTGTTTGTTTTTTTGCCAGTCCTGGACCTTGAACTCAGGGCCTGAGCACTGTCCCTGGCTTCTTTTTGCTCAAGGCTAGCACTCTGCTACTTGAGCCACAGCGCCACTTCTGGCTTTTTCTATATATGTGGTGCTGGGGAATCAAACTCAGGGCTTCATGCATATGAGGCACGCACTCTTGCCACTAGGCCATATCTCCAGCCCCACAGGCTTGGTTTTAAGCACTTTGCAGCTCTCAAATCATTGACCTCTCACCACAAGCCTTTCTTTCTTCTTTTCCTTTGTTTTCTTTGACATGATCCCTCTGTGTAGCCCAGTCATCCCTTAAACCACAGATCCTCTTGCTTTTGCCTCCTGAGTCTGGAAGTAGCCCCATTTTACAGATGACAAGGTTGAGGCCCAGAAGATTATATAAAGCCATCTATTACTGGGCACTGTGAGACTCTTATCTCCAATTAGTTACCAGAAAACCAGAAGTGGAGCTGTGGTTCAAAGTGATACAGAGGTATCCTTGAGAAAAAAACAAAAAACGAACCTCAAGGACAGTGCCCAGGCTCTGAGTTCAAGGCCCACAGCCAAAAACCCCCACAAAAACAAAAAACCCAAAAAGCAATCTATCCATTAGCGAGGCCCAGAGAACAGCCAGAAGTGGACATAACCAGGCTTCCCAGTGGGGGATATTTCCATCCAAGCACAGCATCTTCCCTAGGGGTAATTTGGGGAAGGTCTGAAAGCTAGGCCAGAGGGAGGGCCAGATGTGGGCAGCATGCTCCTCTGTCCTAACTTGACTCTTTCCATCTATCTAGTCACTGGAAAACTCTCTGGGAACCAGCAGTGGGCCACGCAACAAGCTGGGTGTGGGCTGGCAGAGAGGAGAGGCAGGCCCAGGCCCTGTCCCGAAAGAGGCTCCGTTAGACAGCCATAGACAAGTAAACAGAATAGAGAAGCTTCAGGAGAGAGAGTGTGGATTAGCGCGCTCCCCTGGCCTGGCTGGAGGTGGTGGGGGCTGCAGGGGTCAGTGCCCAAGGACAGTGTTCATCTAGAAGAGGGAGCAGTGCCCAGCAGCCTGGAGAAAAGAAAAGGCACTTCTGCGGCCTCTTCTAGTGTCTCCTTCCCTGCCCTTTATCTCCTGTCTTAAGAGTCAGTCAATTAAGAGTCCCTAATTTTTGTGTGCGTGTGTGTGCCGGTCCTGGGGCTTGAATTCAGGGCCTAACATTGTCAGTTAATTGGAGATAAGAGTCTCTGGACTTTCTTGCCCAGGCTGGCTTTGAACCACAATCCTCGAGTCTCAGCCTCCTGAGCAGCTAGGATTACAGTCATGGGCCACCAGTGCCTGGTGTGCGCGTGCGCTTGTGCCGCTCTCTCTCTCTCATCTGAAAAACTCCTATCACTACTTAACTTGGGGCACTATTTACAAAGATGTGGACAGGATACAAAGAAGTCACATGAAATAGGTGGCCTCCATCCCCTAGGAGGGACACAGTTCATGAGCTGAACCTAGTATGAGAGAAAGCCAGAGAGACAGATAGACAGAGACAGAGCTGTGTTCCAAGCTGTCTAGCGGGTCACTGGACTGCACAGAGAAGGAGTCAGAATAAAGACTGACTCTGTGCTCCTTCTTCCTCCTCTCCCCCTGCTAAGGCCTGCCACTGCACACTAACTGGATTCCAGCTAGAAGCAGAGAGCCAGGGGTGGAGGACACAGTGTGCAGAAGTCAGGGTCCTGTGGTATATATCAAGGCGGAGAATGGCAGAGGACCAATAGGAGCTACGCAGCCTGTGCACATACGAGTCAGTTATGATAGTCTGAACCATGTCTCTTCAACTTCCATATATTAAAGTCCTGACCCTCAGTACCTCAAAGGGTGACTGTGATTTATTTATTTTGCTGACAGGGTCTTTAAGGAGACAATTAAGTTGAAATGAACTCAGAATGATGGAGCCTAGTCGAATAAGACTCTTGTCCTCTCAAGGGATTAGGTCCCAAATCTTCACTCATGAAGGCCCTAGGAAGACACGGGGAGGAAAGTGCTTGCCTAGCACCCATGAAACCCTGGGTTTGATTCCTCAGCACCACATACACAGAAAAAGCCAGAAATGGTGCTGTGGCTCAAGTGGTAGAGTGCAAGCCTTGAGCAAAAAGAAGCCAGGGACAGTGCTCAGGCCCTGAGACCAAGCCCCAAGACTGGCAAAAAGAAAAAAAAAGAAAAGGACCACTTCAAGGTGATGTAGGGAAAAAAAAAATCTTCTCTTGAAACGTCTCCCCTATGAAGGTATTAGGTCTCCGGCTTTCCTCCCTGAACGTACTTACTTACATACTTTATTTTATTTTTCTTTTTGAGGGGGGAAGTCCTGGGGCTTGAACTCAGAGCCTGGGCCCTGTCTCTGACCTTTTGTGCTCCAAGCTAGCTCCCTACCAATTGAGCCACAGATTCACTTCTGGCATTTTGTGGTTAACTGGAGATAAGAGTCTCCTAGACTTTTCCTGCCTGGGCTGGGTTTCAACCTTGATCCTCAGATCTTAGCCTCCTGAGTGGCTAGGATTACAGGTGTGAGTCACCAGCACTTGGCTCCTTTCTTAATTCTTCAGCAGCTGAAACTGAGCAGGCTCAGGAAGCAGGCCCTGGTGGGGGAGAAGGGGAGCATGTGTCTAAGGAGGTAGATAGCTCTGGCTTAGACAGAATTAGAAAGTTGTTGAGGTGTGGTTAGGCTAAATTTAGCTGGGAATGGTTTGCTCTCCCCAGAGAAGTCTTCTAGACCTCCCTGGGACTAGGAGCCTGGAGCCTGGAGCCTGCAACAGCTGGTCCAGAGGCTGGGGCTGTGTGCATTCCCATTTCTCCATTCCAGACAAGCCCTGAGGCAGCAATGAATGCACTTTTCACTTCAGCAGGGGTTCTACCATACTCCCTGCCTCTGGGAACAGTTTTGCTCCACCCCCTCAGCCCTTGGGTCTCCAGCACTAGGCCAATTCAGGTAGTTCTATGGGGTTCTGGCAGGGGTCCAGACTGGGCTGGATCCTGGTGCTATTAGTTACCTGTGAGAGGAGGGACTTAACCTCCCAAGGCCTTACTTTCTTTTGTATATTGAGGATGATAACCCACCCAGAGAGTGTGGATTCAGTAGGATAACACAACTGGTCACTGCTCATCAAACAGTGCTTGACTCTCACTCAGGAGCCTCCCTTTAGAATGGGAGGACTTGGGGATGACTTCATACAGAGACCTGTATGTGATTCAAAACATCCAATGCCTTGTGAATATTAAATATTCTCTATTCCCTCTACCAGGAACCCAGGGCCTAGGGCTTCATAGGAAGGTGTTCTACCACCTGAACCAGGCCCCTATTTTCATAGCTGCATAGAATTCCATAGAAGGCATGAGCCATATTACCAGCCACTTTCCATTTGATGAGTTTTTTTTTCCCTTGCCACAACACAACAGTGGCAAGATGACGATTCTTGTACAAATACCATGATGAAATTATGCTTTGGGGTGTGTGTGTGTGTGTGTGTGTGTGTGTGTGTGTGTGTGCCTGTCCTGGGGCGTGAACTCAAGGCCTGGGTGCTGTCCCTGAGCTTTTTTTGCTCTGGAATAGCACTCTACCACTTGAGCCACAGCTCCACTTCTGGCACTTTACTGGCTAATTTGACATAAAGAGATTCATGGATTTTCCTGCCCAGGCTGGCTTTAAACTGTGACCTTCAGGTCTCAGTCTCCTGAGTAGCTAGGATCGCAGGCATGAGCCACTGGCACTTAGCTGTTTTGATTTTTATGGGTTGCTTCCCTTGAAGTGTGAACTACTCAGATACAGTTTATCACTAAGCCATTACTTCCCCCAGACTGAGTTTCTTTCTCCAATCTGCTTGCTCAGGACACTCTCTTTCAAGCTTGAAGATGCAGCAGGTTGGTTCTGCTTGCGTCCAGCAGAGGAGCCACCAACTGCAAGCAGCATCTTTATGAGTGTGGTTGCAGATGGCTCTCTGGGGGAAAAGGGCTTAGGTGGTGAGTGCTACAAACACATAGGTGGAGGAATCAGGCCTGGGGTCCAGCAAGACCTGATTGGGTAATGTCCTCTTCTTGGGCCTCATCTTCCTTTTGCATAATCACCCACAGATCCCGATTTAGGCTCAGAGCCAGATGCTGGTGGCTCTGACCTGTAATTGTTGCTACTCAGGAGGCTGACATCTAAGGATGGCAGTTCAAAGCCAGCCTGGAGGCAGGAAAGTCCCAGAGACTATCTCCAATTAACCAGCAAAAAGCCACAGATGGAGCTGTGGCTCTAGTGGTAAAGTGCTTGCCTTGAGCACGAAAGCGCAGAGGCCGAGCCCAGGCCCTGAGATCAAGCCCAAGGACCAGAACAAAAGAAAAAAAAGGCTCAGTCCAGGCCTGGGGCTGGACTGTCTCTGTCTTTAGTATTCCATGATTTTCCCCTCACTCACCTACCTGTATTTCCTCTGAGTGGCCTGGCCTTCTGGAGAAGACCTGGCTCCATAATGCCAGAAAGGGTCAAGCAAAGCAAAACAAAACCCATACGTGCAACTCCCCTAGATCCATCATTTATGACTCCTGCTTTGCTTTGACTCCTTTCCTTTCGGCTCTGCTATGGAGTGCCCCAGTCTGAAGCTGGCAAGTAGTCCCCCAAAGCGCCAAGTTCATCCATCGTTTGCTTCGGTCTGGCTCTGCTCTCTGGCGGGAGCTGTGACGTCACGTGCGATCCTGGGCTCGGCTAGCCACTTAGGCCCCTTTGCCTTCTCACCGCTTCCGGTTCCGGTTCCAGCGGGGCTTGCATCCCGAGGCGTTTTTGCACCATGGCGGGCAGCCGCCTGGAAACTGTGGGCAATGTTTTCACCAGGTGCCGTCCTCCGGGCTGGGAGCGGACGGAGGGCGTCCCCCCACCCCCGGCCCGGGGGTCCTGGTGGGCCCGGGCAGGGCGAGACCGTCCTCTGCACTGTCCGTGTGGGAACGGGGTTGGCGGGGTTGGGACGCGTGTGGGGCGTGACACGGCGGGGCTGGGGGTGGCGAAGTGTTACGTGGACGGGGGTGGGGGTGGGGGTGGGGGTAGGGGTGGGGGGGTCCGGCCCTGCTTCGTCCTCCTCCCCGGTGGTCTGTGCTATGGGCTGCTTGGTGACTAGGCTGTTCCAGGCTGTGCTAGGCTGATCCAGGGGCTTTGCAGGCCTTTGCAATCGACTGACCCTACGGATTCTGCCGTAGGACCCGGGACCTGCTCCGGGCGTCGGTGTTGAAGGAGAAACCCCTTTGGTTTGACGTCTACAAGGCCTTTCCGCCGCTGAAGGAGCCGGCGTTCCAAAGGCCCCGCCTGCGATATGGTAAAGCCAAGGCTCCCATCCAGGACATCTTTTACTACGAGGATCGAATCAGAGCGTGAGTGCTCAGCCCGTGGAGAGATCAAGACGCAGCAGAACCCCGGAAAGGAAAGGCTCCGGTAGCCGGCTGGTCACCGATAATCAGTCCAGCCAAGGGCTTGCCCCACAGTGCCGGTTTTGTATATCAAGTCAGATTGTGGCATCTCAGCTCCCTTTACTGTGGGACGAAAAGAGTTCTGAGATAAGCCCACTTTGTCCAGCAACTGACAGATCATTGCAGTCATAGACATCTATTTCCTCAGTACCCCGCACTGTGCTAACCCTTGACTAACAACATTATCTCATAGGATTTACTTTAACCTTGTAAGGTCTTTTTTCCCCTTGATGCTGGTTCAGTGGCTTGAATTCAGGGCTTTTTGGCTCAAGGCTGGCACACTCCTACCACTTGAGCTACAGTTCCACTTCTGACTGTGTGTGTGTGTGTGTGTGTGTGCGCGTGTGTGCGCGTGTGTTTAATTGGAGATAAAAATCTCAGACTTTCCTGCCTGGCCAGGCTTCAACTTGTGCTCTTCAGATTTCAGCCTCTTGAGTAGCTAGTAGTACAGGTGTGAGCTTAGAGTGCCCAGGTGCTGCTGCTGCTGCTGCTTCTCCCCTTTCTTCTTTCTCCATAGCACTTCCTCGAGTTAGAAGAACAGGTATTTTCTTGTTCTTTGTGGATCTTTCAGGTGAATATGAGATTTGGGGGGGAATTAAAGATTTTTTTAAGCACCTTGTTTTGCTCCGATCCATTGCATGAACTTGGTCTCAGGATGCTTTTGTTCTTCATTTACATCAGCCTCATCCATCCTGCAGTGGACAGCACTGGAAGGGGTCACTCTCCCTTTCACTGCTAATGTCAGTATATAATTAATTGAACTTTTATCTTTACTTTTATCTTTGTACCTCCCCCCCTTACCTCACCTGGTGGTTTTCATAGTTTTAAGAACTTAATAGCAAAGTAAATCCCAGCTGTGTCAAGAACTAATTTTGTAAACAGTGAAACACAGCAATATTGGAAGACAAAAAAAGAAAGGGAGAATTTAAAAAGTAATCTATTAAATGTCTTTAGAGGCATAACATAAACCCCAGAATCCGTAAAAGAAAATGTTATAAATGTCTGCGCAAAACAGTACAAAAGGTAACAACAACAACAACAAAACAACAAGAAAAAGGTTTATAGTATATTTGACAAAGAACTGATTTCCTATTTACATCACTACAATATTTGCATATAAATTGATAAGCCCATAATCACTGTCTTAGTGTGGGTTTCTGTAGTAAGTTCAACAGACTAAATGGTTTATAAACAAAAGTTTTCTTGTCAGAGCTTTGGAAGCTGGAAAATAGGAGGTCAGGGTGTGAGCAAGGTGAGTTCTGAGAGAGCTGTCTTCCTGATTTGGAAGAGGACTGTTCTGCCATGTTTTCACATGGAGAAGAGCAAAGAGAAAAAGCAAACCTCTGTCTCTTTTCTCAGGACACTATAATCTTAGAGTCTGCTAACCTCCCAAGGGTCTCCAGATTCCATCCCCTTGGGGATTAGAATGTCATTGTAAGAACTTCCAGGGACACAGACATTCAGTCCATAGTGACCATCAAATAGAAAAACAGGCCAAGAATGTGGATAGTTTGCAGAAAGGAAATTCAATTTGCTTTGAAATGTGTTAAGATGGCCAGTCTCTACCATGAAAGAAAAAGCAATTTGAAAGTACAATTAGTTTTAATGTCTCATTTATCAATTTGGCAATGATAAAAATGTTGGAATCTACAGTTGGTCAGCATAGGGTATGCTCAAACGTTACTAATGTGAGTATAAACTGGTACCACTGTTGAATAATTTAGAAGGCTCCTTTCCAAGTAAGTAAGTGCATGCCTTGATCCCATAATCATGTCTTTAAGCTTTTGCACACCTGTACTTACAGGGCACACTGGGACATTGGGTACAGGTAGTCTTTGCAGCATTGTCTTGAGAACAAAGCACTGGAGACAGGGTTCCTGCACTGACTTGATATGGTCTCTTAGAAAAAACTAAGTTCAAGAGGGAAGATGGAGAGTGAGAACTGCCTACTTAATGGAGTTCATTTGGAACTAGACAGAGGTCATGCACAGTGTGATTATGCTGCATATTACTTCAGAAGGGCTAATGTTGCTAGGCACCATTGGCCAGTGTCTATCACCCTAGCTACTCAGGAGGCTGAGATCTGAGGCTTTTAAAGCCAACTCAGGCAAACCTCAGAGGCATTTCCATATGTTTACTATTATTGATATACTTTTATGTTTTTCTAGGAAATTTTATTCTACCTATGGATCTGGTCCAAAAGCTTTTGATCTGTTCAATCCTAATTTCAAGTCTACCTGTCAACGGTAAGCCATGAAGTCCTGTTGTTATTTCCCCCATCCTCAAGAATCAGTTATCAGTTTGAGGAATTTTGAAATCTACTTCAGAAAAAGATGTTTCTATAGCAAGGTGATGTTGAGGTCATGCTTGATACTGTGTAAGCATAGCACATCAGTTTTGTTGGAGTTTGATTCTGGGGGCTAGCCACACTGACACTCTACCAGTTGAGCTAGTCCCCAACTTACACTGGCATGTCTTAACAGTGCTAACGTACAGGTTTAAGATGAGTCTGTTGGAATTCCAGATTTGTGGAGAAGTACTTTGAGCTGCAGAATCTTGGAGAAACAGATGAAGACAAGTTATTTGTGGAAACAGGGAAGGCTTTATTGGCAGAAGGTATCATTTTAAGACGAATAGGAGAAGCAAGGACTGTGAGTACTTTATTGTTAAAATTATTATTACTGGGGCTGGGAATATGGTCTAGTGGCAAGAGTGCTTGGCTTGTATACATGAAGCCCTGGGTTCGATTCCCCAGCACCACATATATAGAAAATGGCCAGAAGTGGCGCTGTGGCTCAAGTGGCAGAGTGCTAGCCTTGAGCGGGAAGAAGCCAGGGACAGTGCTCAGGCCCTGAGTCCAAGGCCCAGGACTGGCAAAAAAAAAAATGTTATTACCGGGCTAAGGATATAGATTAGTGGTAGAGCACTTGCCTGGCATGTGGTGTAATTTTTTTTCTTATTATTACAATTTTTAAATTATATTTTTACTAGCATCAGTTGTACAAGAGTCTTTAATTTTGACATACTGTTTATATCAATCTACGCGCACACAGACATACATACAGAGTGTACCTTGTTCAGACTCCCTTCTGTCACCTTCATCTTCCTTCCTCACTTTCCCAAGGAGGCTCTGGATTTGATCCCCAGAACCACCCCTTCTGCCGCACTTCTCCAAAAAGATAAATGTGGTATTGTTACTCTTTTTTAATGTGCCAGTCCTGGGGCTTGAACTTAGGGCCTGGACACTGTCCCTCAGCTTCTTTTGCTTAAGACTAGCACCCTACTATTTGAGCCAGGGCTCCACTTACAGATGTTTTGGAAGTTTAGTAAAGAGTCTCACAGGTTTTCTTGCCCAAGCTGGCTTTAAATTGCAATCCTTAGATCTCAGCCTTCTAAGTAGGATTACAGGCATGAGCTACTGGTTCCGAGCTAATATTGTTGCTTTTTGAAAAAATCAGGACATTGGCTCATATATTTACACTCCAGATCAAATACTATTATATCAAATATACTGGGTTTTTATGGTATTGACGACTACTTAGAATGACTGAGTTATCATTAATGCTCCTGAGATTGTGGCTTTATAGGAATGAAAAAAAAAATCATACTTTGGAAGTGGTCCTGTGGCTCAAGTGGTAGAGTGCTAGCCTTGAGCTAAAGAGCTCAGGGACAGTGCCCAGGCCCAGAGTTCAAGCCCCATGACTGACAAAGAAACAAAATCACCTGTCCAGCTAGGTTTGTTGGACTGGTAATGTGGCTTAGTGGTAGAGTGCTTGCTTAGCATGCATGAAGCCCTGGGTTCAATTCCTCAGTATCACATAAACAGAAAAAGCCAGAAGTGGCACTGTGGCTCAAGTGGTAGAGGGCTAGCCTTGAGCAAAAAGAAGCTCAGGGACAGTGCTCAGGCTCTGAGCTCATCAAGCCCCATGTTGGCAAAAAATAACAACAACAACAACAAATCATACTTAGTATTTGTCGTAATCAAATTTTTTGTGTTGTGTTTTGTGAGATGGAGTCTTGAGGACTTCTCTGCCCAGGCTGGCTTTGAACCACAATCCTCAGATCTTAGCCTCCAGAGTAGCTAGGGTTATAGGTTTGAGCTATTATCACCTGACTCATAGAATTTGAGATATTAATGCTGAATTTCTCATTCAGTGACAAAATGTGCTGACCCCTGTAGCTCCAGTCAGTTCAGTGCAAATGGTAATATCTATGTAACATGTCTGATGTTTTAAGCACCAGAAGGTAGTCATTTCTTTTTTTCTGGGAATCTCAACAGGTAAATGTCAGACCCCAAACTACGTTGGAAGGAAACCAGCCTCGGAGCGAAATTGCTACAGACCAGCCTTCTGAGGCACCCAAAGAGCCACCGAAAGCTCTTTCTCCTCCCTGAAGGAGTATTGTGTACTGACAGCTGCACTGTGCTCACTTGGTGAATGCTGAGCTATTTTTAATAATCAAACTGTGTAAATATTCCTTGATCGCTGAGGCATATGTTTGCCTTCTCTTCCCATTTCTGGGTTGTCAGAAAACTTGTATCGTGGTTGGAAAGAAGCAGTTTTGTGAACTTTTATTTCAGGATGTTACTAAATAAAGGATTCCCTGGCTGCTTATAAGATAAATTTACTTGGAAATTGTAAATAACATGAGGAAACCTTCATAGAGATTATTTGATGGGACTTCTTCTCATGTGGTTTGCTCAGACATGTGCATCAGCGTGTGAGCTGGCTACATCTGACCCTTAGGTAGGAATCTTCCTGGGGCTTTCAGACTTCTGCTGGCACACACAGTGTCATCCTTTGGTCAGCTGTCTTTATCTGCAGATAATCTATACTTTTGACTTTACCGCAAGAGACTGAGTTTACTTGTGTTTTGCATCCCATGCCAAGACCTGTCAGTGGTGATGGCCAAAGGCCAAAAGTAACTTTAGCCTCATGAATGGAGTGTGTTGGTGGTAACTGGAATAGACCTGCAGCAGGTAGGGTCCCCAGTAAATATCTGCTGAATGAATAAATGGGTGAATGATTACACCCAGCTAAAGACTGAATGGTCTCTGTTGGCCCCTGGACCTGCTTGGTGGTAGGATGGGGTCAGCTGATTCAGATGGTGTTTCCTACTACACCTTGGGACTGAGGTGTGCCACGGTGCTTACCAGCTATTTTACTAAATAAGTGAAATAATTCTTCTGTAATTGTAATTTTCATTGTTGTTAGTTGTGGACTTGAACTCGAGGCCTGGGTGCTGTTCCTGAGGTCTTTTTGTGTAAGACTAGTGCTGTGTCACTTTGAGCCACAGCTCTACTTCCAGATTTCTGGTGGTTAATTGGAGGCAAGAGTCTCACAGACTTTCCTGCCTGGACTGGTTTCAAACTGTGATCCTCAGTTCTCAGCCTCCTGAGTAGTGAGGATTACAGGCGTGAGCCACCAGTACCTGGTGTTTGCAACTCTTTGTATTTGTAATCAAGCCAGTAATTTTTATTGCCTAGTAGTAAACTGCTTCAGAAATACCATATTTTAAAACCTGCATGTGCGCCGGGCACCAGAGTCTCACATCTGTAATCCTAGCTATTCAGGAGGCTGAGATGGAGGATCAGAGTTTGAAGAAAAGTCCTTAAGACACTATCACAAATTAGCCAGCAGAAGGCTGAGCTCCAATGGTAAGGTGCCAGCTGAGTAAACCAGCTGAATGAAGTGTGAGGCCCTGAGTTCAAACTGTGGTACTGGCAGAAGGAATAAACACTTGGGTGGGCTTTGTGACCTGGTGGTTTGTTTCTGTATTTTCCTGGCAGACTGAAAGGCAGGGTCTGCTTCTTTGCTCTCACTTAATGAAGGTGAATGACCCGGGAGGCAGTAGCAATTCTCAGCTGTGCTGTTCCTCCTGCCCTGAACTTCCATTGTTATTTGTTTCATGATTCCTCATGTTTAGGTGCTTCATATCCTTTTCATAGACATTGGGTAAGCATTCAGTACTGAGCATATGGCCAGACCTTGGGAAGGCCACCTGCTGAGCAAGTGAAAGACATAGTTTTCTCAGAAGCAAAATGGGGGTGGGTGTCACTCACGACTAAACCGTGTTTCTGGGATTTGATTTTTTTTTGCCAGTCCTGGGCCTTGAACTAAAGGCCTGAGCACTGTCCCTGGCTTCTTTTTTGTTCAAGGCTAGCACTCTGCCACTTGAGCCACAGCGCCACTTCTGGCCACTTTCTATATATGTGGTGCTGAGGAATTGAACCCAGGGCTTCATGTATATGAGGCAAGCACTCTTGCCACTAGGCCATATCCCCAGCCCCTGGGATTTGATTTTTAAATTCTCTCAGCAGCAGTGTGAGAGAACGCCTTTCTGCACACATTCTGATCTTGTTAAATGAGAGAGGATTCGGGATAGCCTGGGCCTGGCCGGAAGGAGGGAGGCTCCTCCCACAGTGCTATAATCTACTGCCACAGGGTGACTCCTTCAGGTTGACTCTCAGTGATAGGAACTTAGTGAAAGGTGTGAGACTCCCTTGAGAATTCAGAGCGAATATTTCCCACAGTTTGGGCAAAAGCTTTCATCAAGTTCTCTCCTGTTTTGGAGAGAATGGAAATATGGCCCTGCTCATGGCTTTATAAGGCTTAAAAGCAAGTCAGAAAGGTTGGAGTGACTTGAGGGACAGGAAGGTGGGCAGAAATCCTTTTGAATTATAAACCTAGAAGAGGTTTGGGGTGAGGGAGGAGCTCTGGACTTGCCTGTGTGAGGTTGGAAAGGCGGCCGCCTAGAGAAGTGCCCTCCCAGCCAGCAGTCATTGGAGCTCGCCTTCAGTGCCCAGGGCAGCGGGTGTCTATCTGGAAACTTTACTTTTGTTCAAGTCAAATGCCAAGTCCCTGTTGAATCGCTCTCCAGACGTCACCCAGGCACTCCTGTGGCCCCAATACCTGGTTTGTCTGCAGCCCGGGTGACTGGCCTCCCTTCATCAGGTGAGATTCTGTCCCGGTTAAGAGCATAAACAAGGTGTAGGGGAGGAACGCAAGCGTAGGACATCAGCCTCGCTGGTGTGAAGCGAGAGCTCGCTGAGCCAATGCAGAGGAAGACAGGCACCCAGGCTACACGGAGGTTTGCATAGGACAAGCTGGGGTCTAGGCAGTTCTGGACACTTCTGTCCTGCTGGTCTGCAAGCTAAGGGCAGTGCTTTCCTCCTTGGCTTCCCATTAGTGCTGTGTTGATTGGGATCTCTCATGACGTGAAAGGGTTTAAACAGACAGGTGGGATCTGTCGTGGGGCGGGGGTATTGACAGCCATGGGGAGGAGTTCACCTGGGGTAAGGAAGTGAGCAGGGCTGGGTGTCAGTGGTTCATGCCTGTAATCCAGGATACTTGGGAGGCTGAGATCTGAGGATACAGGATCAAAGGCAGCATGAGCAGATAAATCTAACAGGCTTGCATCTCCAATGAACTGCCAAAAAGCTAGAAGTGGAACTGTGACAAGTGATAGAGTGCCAGCCTTCAGTGAAAAATCGAATGGACAACATCCAGGCTCTGAGTTCAAGTCCTAGTACTGGCACGTGCACACACACACACACACACACACACACACACACGTGAGTCAGGGAAGGGATGTTGTGAGAGTGGTATCAGGTAGATGGAAGAATTGCCCAGCAGGGTGGAGTTGGGATAGTGGGAGGGAGAGAGGGAAGAGGAGACAGCTGTGCCAAGGCTACAAACTGAATGACCAGAGACCAGCCATGTTACTATCAGCCAGGGAATTGGCAGTCTTGAGAAAGAGCAGCTCTTCTCCATTGGAGGTGTTCAAAGGCAGACAGGAAAACAGTCCCTTTCAGGGGTAGGATTGCACCCAGGAGAACAAATGAGCTCTCTAGGGAGCTGCAGAGGGACACAAGGTGTTGAGGGCTGGCCAGGTAAGTGCTCTCAGCAAAAGGATAGGAAGACAGAAAAGTAGGAAAAGAAGTGGACATCCTGCATTTCTTGCAATCTAAATATTGAGGTTTTTAGTCCTTAGATTCATCAGATTTTATAGAGTTCCCTGCCTTTGCTTTGGTTGGGTAGATCGGATCCTTGATTGGTGTCCTTAAAAACTAGTAGGTTTTTGGGCTGGGAATATGGTTTAGCGGTAGAATGCTTGCCTCGCATACATGAAGCCCTAGGTTCGATTCCTCAGCACCACATTTATAGAAAAAGCCAGAAGTGGTGCTGTGGCTCAAGTGGTAGAGTGCTAGCCTTGAGCAAAAAGAAGCCAGGGACAGTGTTGAGGCCCTGAGTCAAAGCCCCAGGACTGGCAATAAACAAAACAACAACAACAACAAAAAAAAAAAACTAGTGGGTTTTTGGGGGTTGGAGGCATGGTTCAAGTGGTAGAATGCCAGCCAATGAGTGAAGGCATCAGATTAAGAGTTCAAGTCCAGCCAGATGTTAGTGGCTCGCACCTGTAATCCTAGCTACTCAGGAGGCTGAGATCTGAGAATTCTGGTTTGAAGCCAGGCTGGGCAGGAAAGTCCATGAGACGTATATCTCCAATTAACCACCCAAAAACCTGAAGTAGAGCTGTGGCTCGAAGTGATAGAGTTCTAGCCTTGAGCACAAAAGCTCAGGGATGACACCCAGGGCCTGAGTTCAATCCCCATGACTGACAAAAAAAGGAGTTTAAGTTCCTGTCTTGGAATAAATGAATAAATAAAAACCAATAGATTTTTTGGGGGTTTTTTAGGTAGTTATTTTACTTTGGGAGATGTTGAGATTTAAACTTAAGTCTCATGCTTTTTTTTTTTTTTTTGGCCAGTCCTGGACCTTGGACTCAGGGCTTCTTATTGCTCAAGGCTAGCACTCTGCCACTTTAGCCACAGCGCTACTTCTGGCCGTTTTCTGTATATGTGGTGCTGGGGAATCGAACCCAGGGCTTCATGTATATGAGGCAAGCACTCTTGCCACTAGGCCATATTCCCAGCCAAGGTCTCATGCTTATTAAGCAAGTGCTGTTTTCCTGGACCTTTTGGTATTTGTTGTTTTTCAGATAGGATCTCACATTTTACCTGGCACTGATCTTACATCTAGGATTACAAGTGTGAGCCACCACACTTTTTTTTGGAAGTCTGGTATAATGCATTTTCTGAATCTTATGATTCCTCATTTTGTTAAAACATACCTTTCACTCTAAATAAATGATAGTTTGCAATGTAAAAACATCCAGCAGATGGATTTCTGTTTTAAAGTCGTTCTAATGTAGTGCTATGTTTTTCTCAGGCTAGCATCAGTGCCTCTCTCTCTACTGAGAATCCACATGTGTCATGCTGAAGTTGATGTGTCCTCAGCTCTTGACTGGCTGCCCCTCTTGCCTGATTGAGAACTGGGCTGGAAGTTGTCTATAGTACATGCATTTGAGATCATGTGACACTGTAGTGAAGACAAGGCCAGAGCACTGGGGGCAGGAGCAAGGACAAATCAGTGAGCAAAGGCAGGCCAGGGCTGTCCAACACTTGCTTTCTTTCTGGTCTTGGTTTCTAAGTTCTACTTGGGAATAGCCCAAAGAAGACTGACTCCGGCAAGGCTTGTCGCGTGTTTTTTCACCCTTTGTGCTGGGTGAGAGGGGGAATGCCTGAGCAGGTTCAAGGAGCCAATTGTTTGAGGTCACCTTGGCTGGCAAAGGAAGGACACCTGCCCTCCAGTGGAAAAAGCAGGAAATGGTTTTCATGCCACTCCCATGATAGCTCTCCAAGTGGCAGGCACGTCTCTGATTGGATGAGGCCAGCACTGGAGCAGTTTCTGTGGAGATGCTGAGCCAGACAAGTGGTTACTTCTGGGGCACAATAATGAGAAGGTTGCTAGGGGAGGGTAGAGGATATAGGAAATAAAGCACTATGTCCCATAAAATTGTCCGCATCATTTGTGACTGTTGAGATTGCAGAATGGGAGTTTTTGATGAATTGCAAGCTTGACAGTGCCCAGTATAGTTTTACCCTTGATTGACACTTTTCCTGGGCTGGACCTTACATGCTCTATCAGCCACTTGACCTGGTTGCTCGGTTGTTTTAATTAGAAGATAGTTCTAAGCAACATCCAGCAGTAGGCTATTTGTTGTTGTTGTTTTTTAATCAAGCATTTTCCTTCCAGCAGTTAGTGAAAGGTCATTGGCTCCAATGGGTGCTTTGTTTTGGGTGAGCAGCTTAAGATGAAAAAAGAGATACAATCAATCTCTGCTTCCTCCCCGTTTGCTCCTGGGCAGGATGCTGTTGAATAGTCATTGTGGCCTTTAGGATCGCAGGCTTTGGAAACATGCAGAAAAGTGCAAGTGCATCCCTTGCTGCTAACATTTCTCCAAAAGTAAACATCAGGCTGTGATTATGGTTAATAATGAGGTATTGATTGTTTGCAAATGTCACTGCCTGGGAGCGGTCTGCTTTGCTACCACTAGATGGCACTGCTCTCTCACGCTGTTCAACCAGTAGGATTTACTTTTTTTTTTTTTTACTTTCTTGCCTTAGGGTACCTTGCCTTTCAAGGTTGGTGAATGTCCTTGTAAAATAAGGTTCTGGATGAAATTTAGAGAGCTGAAGTCCTGGGGTGCTGCTAGGATGGAGTAGGGATGGGAGGGAGCAGGCCAGAGGACAAATTACAAAGGCCTGCCCTTCTGGGAGCGGGTCAGGAGGGAGCAGCAGTTCCCTGTACTCCATAGCTAGGAGCAGGAAGGGAGGGAGCCAACTGTGCTGAGCCCTTTGGGGACTTTGCCTGAAGCAGTGTTTCCTAACCTTTTGCACTCTGTGGTACCTCTGCTGATTTACTGTGGAGGAGGGGGTGGGGACTGCTTGAAAGAGGGGAACCAGGCCTTAGAGGAACAGCAGCCTCATCTCCTGCTTTGTCTTGTGACCTTAGAGGAGTTAGGGACAACTTGAACCTTAGTTTTCTTATCTTGAAAACAGAAATAATAACATCTACCTCATTGAGTTGTTATAAGGATCAAACAGGAACATGAGCAGAGTCTCTGCTCTCAGCCAGGGAGGCTCTGTGACCCCCACCCCCACCCCACTGGGCAGGAGGAATGTGTGTGCAATTAACTTGAAAAGAAACAAACTTGGTCCTTTGTCCCCGTTTGCCAGCTGCTTGCTTAAACTCTACTTCTCAATCCTCACCCACCCACAACCCAGTAGTTGCTGTTATCTTTTAGCACCAAATGAATGAAGGGAGGGAGGGAGGGAGGAAAGAAGGAAGGAATGAAAGAAAAAGAAAGAGAGAAGGAGGGAGGGACGGAGAAAGAGAAAAAAAGAAGGAAAGAAAAAAAGGAAAAAGCCAGGTGCACAGGTGGCTTGTACTTGTAAATCATAACTATTCAGGAGGCTCAGAGCTGGGGATCATGGTTCAAAGACAGCCCCAGCAGGAAACTCCATGAGAGTCTTATTTCCCCCAGCAAAAGGCCAGAAATGGAGCTGTGGCTCCAGTGACAGAGCAGCAACCTTTAACAAAATAGCTCAGGACAGTGCCCAGGCCCCATGTTCAAGCCCTAGTATGTGTGTGACACACAGAAAAGCAAGAAAAGAAAACAGGCAAGAAGAAGAAAACATCTTGGAAAATTATCCGTTCTTGGAATTTGCTTCGTATCAATAGGAAAGTTACTGAAAAAATTGCCCCCTTTTTTGGTGCTCTTAGATTGTGTGGATATGTGTGCGTATAGAAATTGTGAGTCCACCACTCAGAGACAGTCTCAAGCAAAAAGATGGGTTTATTGGGGAAGCAAAAAGTGAACTGACCAGCCAGGCACACAGTGCAGACTTGGGTGCTGACACTGTGACGGTGAAAAGCGAGCTGACCAGCTAGGGACACAGTGCAGACTTGGGAGCTGCCACCGTGACCCTAAGCAGTCCTTAAATTGGGGTTTATAAGGGTAAAGGCGTAGCAGAGATGTAAGGGGTTGGCGCAGGGGGTAGAGAAAGCAACAAACAAGCCATTTACAGAAGCAGAATTTTGGGGACCTAATAATCAAGATGGAATCAGCTCTACTCCCCCCAACATTTCCTACCTACAACAGAAATCAGCATCTTTTTTCCTTTTTGGGGGACAGGGTTTTACTGTGTAGCCCAAACTAGCAGGGAACCCTTACTCTTCCTGCCTCCTGAATGCTGGGATTCCAGGAAGGGGCCATCATACCAGCTGAACGTCCTTCTTTCCTGATCATCTGTCCCCTGCCCCCTGTGTACACAGTTTTATTTTTCTCTTCCCTCCACCCCTACCCCCTGGCTCTGAGGGAAGCTGGACTGAGGGAAGCTGGACTGTCACTACGTAGAGGCCCAGCTGAAAAAATTCTTAGGGACTGGAGCTAATTAGGAACTGGGGCAGAGCAGGTGTTTTGGAGACTCCCTCTGTTCTTCATGTGAAGGATGGGGTGGCAAGGTGTAAGGGTGGCTTTTAGAAGGTCTGTGCCTTCCCACTGGCTCTTCCTCCAGTTTTCCCTCCTTTCACTTGGCCTGCTGGTGGTAGGGCTCGGTGACTGGTTATCTGTGTGCTGGGCCACAGAGCCCAGGAGCCATGCACACCACCCAGGGTGGGTTACGGAGGAAGAGCCTCTTCTCTCTGTTGTCTGAGTCAAAACAGCTGGGATGCTGGCTATGGCTTTGGACAAATCACCTAACCATTTCAAGCCACTTCTAACCCAACCTCCCACAGAATCTGGGAACATGGCTTTTTTCCATCTATATTTGCACATACAGATTTTCCTGAGCTATTATCTCAGGATTATCTCATTTGTTGAAGTATTTCCTCTCTCTCTCTCTCTCTCTCTCTCTCTCTCTCTCTCTCTGTGTGTGTGTGTGTGTGTGTGTGTGTTTTGCTGGAAATGGAACCCTGGGTCTCACACTTGCTAAGCAAGTGTTCTTCTACTGAGCCAGACTCCTAGCCTTTGGGCTTGAACTCAGGATCTTGAGCTCTCACTGTTTTGCTGAAGGCTGGTGTTCTACCACTTGAGCCACATCTACCCTTTTGGCTTTTTGCTGGTTAATTGGAGATACTAGCCTCTTGGATTTGTCTTTCTCAAGCTGGATTTGAACTGAGATCCTTAGATCTCACCTTCCTGAGTAGCTAGGACTTCAGGCATGAGCCACTGGTGCCTAGCTCTTTGAAGTTTTATTTTTTTAAAAATTTTTTTAATTTTTGCAATTCCTGGGGCTTGAACTCTGGGTCTGGGCACTGTCCCTGAGCTTCTTAGTGCTCAAGGCTAGTGCTCTGCCACTTGAGCCACAGCACCACTTTTGGCCTTTTCTGAATAGTTTATTAGAGATGAGAGTCTCACCAACTCTCCTGCCTGGGCTGGCTTGGAACCACAATCCTCAAGTCTCAGCCTCCCGAGTAGCTGGGATTACAGGCATGAGCCATCAGCACCCTGCTCTTTTTTTTTTTTTTTGCCAGTCCTGGGCCTTGAACTCAGGGCCTGAGCACTGTCCCTGGCTTCTTTTTGCTCAAGGCTAGCACTCTGCCACTTGAACCACAGTGCCACTTCTGGCCATTTTCTGTATATGTGGTGCTGGGGAATCGAACCCCGGGCTTCATGTATAAGAAGCAAGCACTCTTGCCACTAGGCCATATCCCCAGCCCCTAGCACCCTGCTCTTTGAAGAATTTTTTTTTTTTTTTTGGCCAGTCCTGGGGCTTGGATTCAAGGCCCGAGCACTGTCCCTGGCTTCTTTTTGCTCAAGGCTAGCACTCTGCCACTTGAGTCACAGCGCCACTTCTAGCCATTTTCTGTATATGTGGTGCTGGGGAATCGAACCCAGGGCCTCATGTATATGAAGCAGGCACTCTTGCCACTAGGCCATATCCCCAGCCCTCTTTGAGGAATTTTAAAGCAAGTTTAGACATGTCCTCGTTTACCCAAGGCTTCAACTTACTACTTCTCTGAAAAAATAAGACCCTTTCTTATATCACACAACACCCTGACCAGATCTAACAACAAGGTAAGTAACAATCATTCTGGAGTATTTCTGATTGTCAGTCTGTCTTTAAGCTTCCCACTGGGCTCTAAACAAGCTCTCCACTCTGTCTGCTCAGCCTGCCCCTGGGGACAGCAGCTTTTAACGTTTCTGGTTTTAGTGCATTTAGTGTTTACCTTAATCAAAGAACCCGCTCTCCCATCCTTTCTGTTTTACTAGCTGCAATCCTTGTCTTTCAGCTTTCTGCTCGGGATGGATGAAGGCTTCGCTCCCTTAGATTTTTTTCTGGCTTCCACTGGGATATCATCCTGTTTTAGTTCCTCTGTGTAATGACCCTAATTAAGACTTTGTTTTGGGCTGAATTGTGCCCCCACCCCAAAGTTCACTGCAAGCGCCTGTGGATGTGACATTATTTGGAACTAAGTTAAGATGAGGTCCTACTGTAAGCTAAACAATGGATTTCAGCCAAGGCACCACAATAAATAAACCGAGAGTTTAGGGCAGCTAAACAACCTCAATCTTTGCTTCTGGTAAGAGAAGAATTCAGGCAAGGCTTGGACATAATTGAAGATGATAGGATAGTTTATTAGGAAACAAATGTGGCAGAGAAAGAGCACAAGGCCACAGGGATGATGAAGTTTAGCCCGTGTCTACCGTCTTTTTCTTTTGTGTAGATACTGGAACTTGAACTCAGGGCCAAGGCACTCTCCCTTAGCTTTTTTGTTCAATATTAGGCACTTTTATCACTTGAGCCACAGCTCCACTTCTGGGTTTTTGGTGCTTAGTTGGAGATGAGACTCCCACAGATTTCCTGCCCAAGCTGGCTTCAAGCTGCAATCCTCAGATCTCGACCTCCCGAATGGCTAGGGTTACAGGTGAGCTACCTTATTATTCACTGGTTATTCTTACTACGCAGTTATTTGTTTCTGTTGGTGAACCCTGGGTGGGTCTATGTGCATTACCTTATTCAATTCAAACCCTTAAAATGGGGTTGATATTCCTACAGCTTTGGCTGGAATGCGGCGGTCTGATGCCATAGTGGGCATGTTTAACAACTATCCATCCTGTGGGAGGACTCAGGCCATATGGTGTGCCATTCCAGGGGTCCCATTTTCCCAGAGGAAGATGTAAATGGCAGCCCTTGGGTAGGCAGTGTAGTGGTGGTGGCCTTTGATTTAGAACTTTTGTTGGTGGTGGTGGTTGTGGGGCTTGAACTTAGTGCCTGGGCACTGTCCCTGAGCCTCTTTGTGATAAAGGCTAGCGCTTTACTACTTGAACCACAGTGCTACTTCTCATTTTTGAGGGGTTTATTGGAAATAAGAGTCTCATGGGGACTTTTTTGCCTGGGCTTTTCAAACCTCCATCCTCAGATCTCAGCCTCCTGAGTAGCTAGGATTACAGGCATGAGCCACCAGCACCCAGCTTCTACTTAGAACTTAAAGAGAAGCAAATTGAAAATGGATTATGAAGGTGGAGCATTTGTGGCACATGCCTATAATCCTAGCTACTCAGGAGACTGAGATCTGAGGAAAGCTCATGAGACTGTTATCTCCAACTAACCACCAGAAAACCGGAAGTGGAACTGGGGCTCAAAGTGGTAGAGTATAGTGGAGCAGAAAAGCTCAGGGACAGCACCCAGGCCCTGAGTTCAAACCCTGTGACCTACAGAAGGAAAAAAAAAAGAAGAAGAACTTAAAGAGAATGCTTAGAAACAATGGGCTTAAGAGGCCAAGCCCACTATGGAGGGTCTTTTCAGCTCTGGATTTATAAGACTCTTAAGGTCCTGGTTCTTGGGCCCGAAAACCCTCCCACCTATACAAACATTTGTTTAGGAAGGGAAAGCCCAGCATGGCCACACTCTGACACCAGCTATGGCAGGGCATTGACTCTGCTTGTGTTCAAGACTTCCTCCCTTGGCCACCACGGTCTTATTGAGCAATATATTACGAGTGTGCCTCGCTCTGCTGATGTGTTATGGATAAATCATTAAGGAGGCAGCTCACCGCGGTGATGTATTGGTGTAATAGATCATCAGAGTGAAGTCTTCTCCTGACATACGGGCTAGCTCTAAGGGTGGTGTCATTCAGGGAAGAATTAGCCCAGCAGCAGCTCTGGCTTAATTACAGGATAAAAGGTTTGTGAATGATAGGCTGAAGGCTGCAAGCACCAGCATTTTGATTCTTGATGTAAAAATATAATTGGACTTCCTGAGAGAAGTTTTGATTATTTTCAAACAGCTTCCTGCTTTATCACAACAGCACAACTTGCCGTGTAACTGCGGGGGTACCTTTTTATCAAAGTGGGGGGATCTCTGGGCCCTTTTCACATCTGAGTTATTGTTCTCCTTTGGGTTTGTAGGTCACAGAATGAGTTAAGGGAGGTAAAATCCAGAAGGGCCTGCCTTTCACACCTTGAGAATAATGTCCTTAACAACTGGACTATTGGAAGTGAGTGATTTATTCCAAGATCATTAAGACAGGCTGTGCGTCTCAGCCAGTCAGCTGGACTTGTGCGCATGTGCGGGGACCATTGGGGCGGTTGGTGTGGACATGAGCTTCGTCACAGTGATAATGTTCATCCAACAGGTACCTAACATTGGTGCTGAAGGCTTTCCATGTATTATTTAGTCTTACTTAATCCACAGGACAAGGTTGTGAGACGGGCGATAGTCCTCTTCTCATTTTCCAGTTGAGAAAACCAGCCAGGAGCTGGCCTTATCAGCGAGGTGGCCTGGCTGGCTCAGTGGCACCGAGCACCTGTTGTTGATGCTGCAGGTGACCCCAGAGTTTCCCATCCTTTTAAGATATGTAAATCAAACTTTATGTTCCTTCTTTTGGTGGAACTGTGATTTGAACTCTGGGCATTGTACTTGCTAAGCAGGTGTTATATCACTTGAATCATACTCCCAGTCTAAATTTAGGTCTTTTTTTTTTTTTAAACCCCCCACTGGTCCCAGGCCTTCACCTCTGGGCCCTGGAGCTGTCTCTGAGATTTTGTGCTCAAGGCTAGTGCTAGTTAGTTGGAGGTAAGAATCCCATGGACTTGCCTACCCTGGCTGGCTTTGAACTGTGAGCTTTAGGTCTCTGCCTCCTAAGTAGCTACGATTACAGGTGTGAGCCACTGGCTCTGATACATCATTCTGTAATCTTGAGCAGATTACTTTTAGCCGTCTTCACTGTGCTCCTCTGCAGGATGAAGAGGAGACAGCACTGCCTTGCTTGGAAGTGTTGTAAGGATTAAAAGTTGCTGGATAAACAAGTGTGGATGGCTCATATCTGTAATCCTAGCTATTCAGGAGGCTGAGGTCTGAGGATCCTGGTTCAAAGCCATCTTGGGCAGGAAAGTGTGAGGTTCTTTGATTAACCACCAGAAAGCCAGAAATGGAGCTGTGGCTCAGGGGTTAGTTAAGTGCTAGCCTTGAGCAAAAAAGCTCAGGGATAGTACCTAGACCCTAAATTCAAGCCCCAGGACTGGCAGGCCCTGGATATTAGGAACTTAGTATTCTGCCAACATGAGACACGGCCATGACTCTAACTTCTTCTTCTTCTTCTTCTTCTTCTTTTTTTTTTTTTTGGCCAGTCCTGGGCCTTGGACTCAGGGCCTGAGCACTGTCCCTGGCATCTTTTTGCTCAAGGCTAGCACTCTGCCACTTGAGCCACAGCGCCACTTCTGGCCATTTTCTACATGTGTGGTACTGGGGAATTGAACCTAGGGCTTCATGTATACGAGGCAAGCACTCTTGCCCACTAGGCTATATTCCCAGCCCCTGACTCTAACTTCTTGGAAGAGCATGAATGCATCCAGACAAAACTGACATGTGCACTTGGCTTCTATTCAAACCAAGGCTATGTAAAGTGATGTATTCCCTAGGTGTAACTAGTCAGAAGAATTCTTACCATGAAAAGTTGATGAAACTTGACTCCTGGAGACTGACTCAGAGTTGTTCAAAAGTAGGTATTTGCAGGGAGCCTTTTGATAAAGAAGCCACTTATTCTGGCCTCTAAAATCAAGGCCATCTCCTCGTGAAGGGTAGAAATCCAGGTGAGATAAGATGGATAATCCCATACTGCAGAATTTATTAAAGATGTCCAGATTAAAAATTGGGTTGTCTGTCAATCAATCAAGCTGTTTTCTACATTTTTCTGTCATTTACTAAAAATACCCTGGTACAATGCCGAGTCCCCTAAGGACCTCATACATGTTAATAGCCCTTCCCCTTGCATTTGGAAGGACAAGTTTGGTTACATTCCTTAGCAGAAGTCTTTGGATTTGTCCTTGTCTTACTGAAGGCTTTATTATAATTATTTAAAAATTCTCTCTAGTCATATGGTTTTGAGGGCACTTGGGTGCAAATAATCGATGGAGCATGGAGTGCTTTCTCTGAGCACCATGGATACAGTTGGGTCGTATGGCTTGAGACACAAGGCTACCTGTACCACAGCCTGACCCTGCCATGAAGCCCTTCCTTTGCTGGGTCTCATGCAAAGCTGGCAGTCTTCTTTGCTACTTGCTAAATAAGTGGGTTCGAGTGGTATACCTAAGTGTGGTCGATGGCAGGCCTCAGGGCTCACTGAGCCTAGCAGACATCATCTTCTTGATTGGTAGAGGGAGCTGAATGTTAACTTTTTCAATCAAAGCACTCTTACTGCTTGAGCTGCACCTCAGCTAAGTTTTCTTTTCTTTTCTTTTCTTTTTTTTTTGGATGTGCATGTGCTGGTCCTGGGGCTTGAATTCAGAGTTTGGGCACTGTCCCTGAGCTTTTTTTTTCCTTAAAGCTAGCACTCTGCTACTTGAGCCATAGCTCTAATTCTTTTGGTAGTTAATTAGAGGTAAGAGTCTCACCAGTGCCTGGTGCTGGTGGCTCACGCCTGTAATCCTAGCTACTCAGGAGGCTAACATCTGAGGATTACGGGTCAACGCCAACCTGGGCAAGAAAGTCTGTGAAACTCTTATCTCCAGTTTACCACCAGAAAACGAAGTGGCGCTGTGCCTCAAAGTGGTAGAATGCTGTCTAACCTTGGGCAAAAGAGCCCAGGGAGAGTACCCAGGGCCTGAGTTCAAGCCCCACAATCATCAACAACAACAGTAATGTCTTTCCAGCTTTCGTGCCTGGGCTGGTTTTGAACCTGGATCCTCAGATCTCAGCTTCCCGAGTAGCTAGGATAACAGATGTGAGCCACATCTGGTGCCTGGCCAGTTAAGATTCTATTTTTCCAGTCCTGGGGCTTGAACTCAGGGCCTGAGCACTGTCCCTGAGCTGCTTTTGCTCAAGGCTAGCACTCTACCACTTGAGCCATAGCACCACTTCTGGCTTTTTCTGTTTATGTGGTGCTGAGGAATCGAACCCAGGGCTTTATGCCTGCTAGGCAAGCACGCTACCACTAAGCCAGATTCCCAGCCTCAGTTAGGATTTTTTAAGAGAAAAAAGAAAGCTAAACCATTCCTTTGATTTGAATAGAACCTCCTCCTAATTTTTTAAAACAGTGAACAGAAATGTTAAAAAAGGAAGCCACCTTAAATTTGGTTCTGGATTGATACATCAATAAAGAGACTCAAACTTGAATATGTAATCAATACTTAAAATATCCAGTTGGGTGAAATGTTTGACAGTTGAGTTGTAGCTTTTATCTACTAGTGTCATTGTTTATAAATTTTAATATAAAGAAGTGCTTATAAATCAATACATATGTGCAGCAGAAAAATTTGATTGGCTTACCTTGAGTCAGCTGATCTTTCCTGGCGCAATCAGCTATGACCAGGAAGGGTGCAGCTAGGGAAGGCTGTAGACACAGACTTAGAAGACATACTTCTTTTCTTCTACTGCTTTTTGAATGTTTTCCCCTGCTGATGTTGACTGGCATACTGCTTCATGTAGCCAGCGTGCTTGTGGAGAGGACAGCAAGGGAGTAGCTTTGAAGGCAAACATTCTGGGGTTGAATGGACCAACAGTGATTCATTTTTTTTAGTAGGTTCTTGTCCTGGAGTCTGGTTCCTGGATGAATTAAGGGTTATGAGAGGGGGGAATGCATTATGAGCAGAGAGGACTGAGTGCAGGCCTGGCAAAAGTGAGCCATAAGCTCCTCAATCATAGGGTGTGAACCTGCGTTCTCATTCAAGGATGCCTCACCGAGCTCACCAAGCATTCCCTAATGGAGGCTTTGTAGCACAGGCTCGTTCCTTGTGGAAGTCACTGGGAAAGCCCTCTTCCTTTACTTCCCAACTTCTATGGCAGACCTGGTCCCAGCTTCAGACAGCCAGGCCCTGTTTCTACAACAGGTTTCTGAACTCTTCCCCATGACCTTGCGGCTCAGTCCCCAGGGCGTTTCATTGCAGGCCCAGCCCTCACCAAGGCCCATCTCCTCTCACCGCAGGCCTCTCCACAAACCCACTTGGATAAGCACTAATGCCATTATCTTCCCGAAATTAAAATCAAGCCTCAACCTATAATGTTTCGCAGAGAGGGAATTGGGGTTATATATTCCTGCGTTGAGCGGTATTCTATTTCAGTCATAGCATTTAATTATGATTGGTATGTTAGTGCCCACCGGAGCATAACAAATTGTCATTATGTTATTCTGCTGAGTCTAATTTAATTGGCAAGTTGTCACAAAAGCAATTATCCATCATTTATTTTGTTGCCATAACCACATCTCCAAGAGCACCTGCTGTCTGCGAGGAGAAATGCGCCCGGGTCTCTCAGCCCTGGATCTAGGCCACTTATCTGACACAAAGACATTGCTTCCCCTTCTTGATTGAAAAATACGTTCCTCATTTCCTGCTGTGGTCTGATGAGTCCTCTGGGCGTGGTGGGGTATAGGGTGGAGCGGGAGCTTCCGAGTGGCTCGAGAACTTCATGGGCTCTGGAGTCTTGTGTGGGGGGCAACCTGAGGCTGGAGGCCTGCTCTGCCCTGCCTGAGTCACGTGTCAGGGTGTGGGTGGGACGTGATGGCTTTGCTCAGTGGCTACCTTGTAAATATTTGTTGCTCATTCTTCCAGAGGCATGCCCCATGCTCACTCCCTGGGAAGCAAGATCATTAGCTCATTCTGTTGAGAACCTGAGGCCTAAACCACCCAAGGCCCTAAGTCCTAAGGGGCTAAGGTCAGGGCCACGGGTCAGGAAAGATCTCTAAAATCCAAAAACTTTCAATTCTGGTCAACTACCTAGTCCTGCCAGCATCCCAGGGAGAGCAGAGGGGATGGTTGTCTGTCCTCCTCAATGCTAGATGCCAGTTGGCCCTATTTCACAT
Source organism: Perognathus longimembris pacificus (assembly GCF_023159225.1). NCBI lineage: Eukaryota > Metazoa > Chordata > Mammalia > Rodentia > Heteromyidae > Perognathus > Perognathus longimembris. The sequence continues at coordinate 28,714,874 of NC_063177.1, forward strand.
GGATGTGTCAGGCTGAGAGGGGGCTCAAGGGCAAGGAAGAGAGGCAAAGGCCAGGGAAAGGTCACTAGAATAGTGACAGTGTTGGCCCGATTTCCCAGGAGCCTCTGCTTCTAGGACCTTCGAGACGCTGTGTGCTATGTCTACCTAGCTGCTTCTCCTTGCTTGAGCTGTAGCCCCTGCACCCCAGCACTGGGAGAAGTGTAAGGGAGAGGAGGCAGAGGCAGGGGATGTTGTCATGTAGTGTTTTTCCTCCCCTGAATCCAGGAAGCTTAGTGAGTCCTAGGGGAAGATAAAGCCTTAGGTCTATGTCATGTGGACTGGAAGCAGGTGGAAAAATGGCTGATCTGGTTCTTGCTTCTAGAATGCTCTCATTAGCACCATCAACAAGGGACTCATTAAAAACAAAAACAAAACCTAAAACAAACAAGAACTCAAATTCCAGCTAAAAACAACCCCCTTCCCCAAACACCCAACGACTTTATTGTAAAGGGGGAAAAAATGAATCAGAACTTTAAATAACCCAGCTTTTTCCACTGGGTCAGTCAGCAACAATTCCCAAGCTACCTATTTGGGAATACTGGAAAGTTACCAGCTTCTTAAACACAGGCAGACTATCTCTTGGAACTCTTTTTCTTTTTCTTTTTTTTTCCTTTGGCTAGTCTTGGTTCTTGGACTCAGGGTCTGAGCACTGTCCCTGGCTTCTTTTTGCTCAAGGCTAGCACTCTGCCACTTGAGCCACAGCACCACTTCTGGCCGTTTTCTGTATATGTGGTGCTGGGGAATCGAACCCAGGGCCTCATGTATACAAGGCAAGCACTCTTGCCACTAGGCCATATCCCCAGCCCTTCTTGGAACTCTTAAAACAAAAAAAACAACAACTTTCTTATTGTAAGCTGATGACAAACTGGGGATATGTCAGGATCCTCCCTCCTGGGCCAATATTATCCTTAAGGAACATTCCTTGTGGCTGGGAAGTCATTCCTGCTGTCATTAGTAAAAATGTCCAGGACCAAGTCTGAGGGTTCAGAACTTGTAGAGTTAATATTGGAGCATGATCGTGTTTGATGCACAGGGAGCGACTATGCACGAGGGTGCTTGCTTGCATCATGAGTGGGTGGATAAATTTAGTGCCAACTCGGTGGAAAGTTGGCTAAATAGGTGAGCCATTAAAACAAAAGTGCATCATCCTTGGCGCAGGAATACTACTTGCATAAGCAAATTGCTTGAAAAACAGAAGGAAGGTGCTGGCTCTGGTGTTATTTATAATAGCAAAAGCAAAGGCTAAGGGAAAGAACAAAGCAACTTGGAGTTTTGTTTTTGTTTTCTGGGAGGGATGTGGAGACATGAGGAACTCATTATGTAATTTTGTTAAGTAAGCATTTCTTTGTGGGTTTTTTTTTTTGTTTGTTTGTTTTGTTTTGTTGTGGGGCTTGAACTCAGGTCCTGGGAACTGTCCCTCAGCTTTCTTTTGCTCAAAGCTAGCAGTCTCCTACTTGAGCCACAGTGCCACTTCCAGTTTTCTAGTGGCTAATTGGGGATAAAGAGTCTTGGTCCAGGCTGGCTTTGAACTGCAATACTCAGATCTCAGACTCCTGAGTAGCTAGGATTACAGGTATGAGTCACTGGTGCCTGGCAAATAAGTGTTCTTAATTGAACACCTCAATAGCTAGAACAAGGTTATATGTGGATGTAAATACATAGGCAACATGCTGGCACTGGTGGCTCATACCTGTAATCCTACTTACTCAAGAGGCTGAGATCTGAGGTTTCTTAAAGCCAACCTGGGCAGAAAAATCTCTGAGACTCTGATCTCCAGTTAACCAGCAAAAAGCCAGAAGTGGAGCTGTGAATCAAGCAACAAATCAAATCCCCGATTCAACCCCTAATAATGGCACAAAAAAGAGAGAAAAATGTGTATGAGATGTGCCCACATAGAGATTCCTCCTATGTAAGTTTCCAACTGCTACTGTAAAAAATTACCTCTGGAACTCGGTGTAGAGCCACCTGCTTTGTATGCGAGAGCTCTTTGTAGGATGCTGTTTGGTCCCCAGCACCTTGAAAACAATGTAAATGATGTACTTTTATCCTATGGTTTTGCTGGTCAGAAGTCTGAAGCAGGTGTTTCTGGGCTACCTAAGGGGTTGGGAGGGCTGTGTGACTTCTGGAGGCTCTAGTAAAGAATCCATTTCTCTGTCTTTTCCAGCTTCTTGAGCTCCCTGGATTCCTTGGCTTGTGGCCTCCTTCCTCTGTCTTCAGAGCTGCATGGCAAGCCAGATTCTTCACAGGGCGCCACTCTGGCCTTCTTCCGCAGTCACATTTCTCTCTGCATGTGGTCTTTTCTTTTCTTTTCTTTCTTTCTTTAAAGAAAACTTGGTAAGTAAGCAAGCAAGCAGACAAGCAGACAAAAAGCAGACCAACAGACAAGCAGAAAGGAAGGGGCATATTCTTAACAGAGTGTGGGTGCTCTCCAGGAGAGACACGGAGACCACATGTGCTCCTTTCTAAGGGTCCAGGTGGTGACACTGGGTTTACCTGAACAACCCAGATACTTTGCCTGCTTTAAGGTCAGTTGATCAGCAACCTTAATTCCACCTGAGAAGTTAATGCCTCTTTGCCACTTAATGCAACACAGTCACAGTTTCCAGGCGTTAGGATGAGGATATCTATATCTTTTGCAGGGAGCGGGAGATACACATGATTCTGCCACTCACCATTGAGAAAGCCCTGTGAGTACACACAGTCTTCAGTGGCACAGTCAGCCAGCAGGACCTGGGAAGGCAGCCTGCATATTTACATAGAACCCCGCAGCTCTGTGCTGGGAAGCTGGACACCATTCACCTTGGTGTTCTTCTTCCTCTTGGCATAAATTCTGCTCAGGTCATATTATCTATCCCCGCTGCTGTTCCATGTTCCAGGCATTCATCGCTGTCCCCACACTGGCTGCCTTGTCTTTTCTTACCCTCTACCCAAATCCCAACCATATGCCACATCCTACCCAGCTATAGGCTTCCACAGCACTTGTATCCTTCCTTCCTTCCTTCCTTTCTTCCTTTTCCTCCCTCCCTCTCTCTCTCTCTCTCTCTCTCTCTCTCTCTCTCTCTCTCTCTCTCTCTCTCTCTCTCTCTCTCTCTCTCTCTCTCTCTCTCTTCTTTCCAGTTATGGGTCTTGAACTTGGGGCCCGGGCTCTGTCCCTGAACTTTTTCTACTCAAGGCTAGCACTCTACCACTTTGAGCTACAATACCACTTCCGGTTTTCAGGTGGTTACTTGAAATGAGTCTCACAGACTTTCATGCCTGGGCTGGCTTTGAACCATGATCTTCAGATCTCAGCCTCCTGAGTAGCTAGGATTACAGGTATGAACTACCAGCACCCAGCAGCAATTATATTCTCTATTACATAATATTCTACTTTGGCATAATTACTGCCTGTGTTTATTGTCTTTACAGTGAGCAAAGACAATGTCACAGTGAGTTTATAGTCACTTTGAGGTCAGGGGTCGTGTGCAATAATTCTTCCCCGTTACCTCCACAGTAATCTGGCACACAATTATTGAAGAAATGTTTGTTGCATCTGTTTGTCATTCTTTGCCTAAATGGAATACTTCCCAAAGGTGTCAGAGCCTGAGGATAGAGACATCAAGCAAAAGGGGTCTTGTTGTAAAGGAGCAGTCATCCTGGAGGGGACTCCCCAGATACCAAGGGGTCATGTGACTTGACAAACACACATTATGCCCAGAAGGGACCTCTAGATCAGCCTGTGGCAGGTCTAGGAGAGCTGTTCCAATGTTTGAGCTGAGTTTTGAAGGTTGCTGAGTGAGCTACATAAAGCCATGTGGGAGAGGAAGAGGACCATTTACCGCAGAGCAAAGAGTAAATTCTGGAAAAGCTACTTTCTTCTCTTTCCACTGAGTATGAGGATTATAAGTCAAGCTCTACAGATTTACCAAAGCAACATTATACCTACAGTTAATAAAAAACATATTGCACAGTTAAAACTTGTTAAGGGGATGGATCTCATGGTCTTTTTTAAAAATGAAGTTATAATCCCTCTTTATATTTCTTTTCTTTAAGAGATTCTTTTAAAAATTTTATTAGCATGAATTATTTGTACAAAGGGATTTCATTGTGATATTTGCAATGCATTGTGATATTATTACAACTTAATTTGCAATAATTTTTTGGATCAAATTCATCCCATCTGGGCCTCATGCTTTTGTTCTCTACCACTTGAGCCACAACTCCCCTTTTATTTTTTTAGAGGGGGTTCATTGGAGATAGAAGTCTCAGATTTATCTTCCCAGGCTGGCTTCACATGGCAATCCTCAGATCTCAGCCTCCTCAGTATGTAGGATTATAGGCAGGAGTCTATGGCATACAGCCGACATAATTTTTCCAGAGGGAAAAAAAGAGCATTATACGTGCTGAATGTGATCTGCTTTGATTTTCCCAGCCTCCTCTCTCAGTTTCCTTTCATAGATTCTTTTTCTTTGCTCTGCTGACTTCAGGCTCCTGTTTTATGGTATCGCCTACTCTTTGCTAGTTCCATGTCTCTGCCCATTAAGTAAGAAAAGGGTGAAAGCTGACATTCACAAGAGAAGCTGACAGGAAGGGACAAAAACGATCAATTCTTACTAAGCCAAAAGACTAATTAAGATCCATAAGGAAGATGAGAAATAACAGCCCTCATGTACAATATGATAAGAATAAAGAAGAAATTTCAAAAAAGAAACAGACAGAAGATGGGAACAAGCCTTCTACAGATGAAAGAATACAAATAAATAGCCAGTATGCCTCTGATATACACACAACTCTGTGTAGTCAGGGAAATGCAAAGTGAAATAATAGTATCATTTTCACTCATCAGATAGCCAAAACTAAAGATTGATCACATGCAGTATTGAGTATGTGGGGAAACAGGAACTCATGTATGAGGAACAGGAACTCATGGCTAGGTGAAGTGCTAAACCCTTTTGTTAAAGCAGTCTCAATTTACTAGCATTAAAAAAGAACAGATCCTTTAGCAATATAAATTTTGGGAATATATTCTATAGAAAAAATGGCAGCAGTATTAAGTTATATATATTCACATAGGTATTATACATACGTACAATATTGTTTATTGTAGAATTGTCTCTAGTAACAAAAGTAGGGTAGAATTTGGTTCATCAATAAAGGGATACTTAGAAAATTATTATATATACTATAGATCATTCTAGAACTATTGAAAGGCAAGTTAGACTAATATTGACCTGGAGGAATCCCTATGATATCATTTAAGTAGAGAAACCAAAGCTCAAGCTTGAGTTGGGCCGTATTTTGGTGTGCAAGGTGCACTCGGATTCACAGGATGTACAGATAGACGGGGAGCAGGTGTGTACCATTTGAGTGATTTCAAAGAAACATCCAGAAGGCTGTATACTTCAGGAAGTTCATGGTGGTAGTGTAAACTGTTTGGGACTGGAATGAAGGAAGGGGAGAGATTAACTTGAAAAGTCTCTATTGTTGAGGGAAGAGGTGACATTGTCCTAGAAGAAATGCCGGGCACTGGTGGCTCACGCATGTAATCCTAAACTACTCGGGAGATTGAGATCTGAGGGTTGTGGTTCAAAGCCAGGCCAGGCAGGAAAGCCCCTGAGATGCTGATCTTCAATAAATCACCAGAAAACTGGAAGTGGAGCTGCTGCTCCAAATGGTAGTGTGCTAGCCTTGAGCAAAAAAACTCAGGGACAGCATACAGGCCCTGAGTTCAAGCCCCAGGATGGAGGAAAAAAAGTCTCTATTGTTTGGCTTGTTACAATAAGCACATACTATATTTATAATTACAAATATTAATAACTTGGGAGGGTCTCTGTATTGAGAGTGACAGATGAGTCATGTCTTATGTCTCTTTGGCGTCTCTTCTATTCAGATGAGCTAATTAAACCAAAAGGACATAGCTCTCATTTCTTTGGTTAAATAGGCTTAGATTCTGGGATAAACACAGAGTTATTTGCATATGTACTGGCCCTTTCTTTATACCAGTGGACTCCAATGATGAATTCATTAGAGCCATTCAGCCCCAACTTGCCTCCTCTAGGATGACCTTTCATTCCGTGTGGATATTGGTGGAAACCAGGTGTATTGTTAGCTTTTGCACAAATGTAGCTGGGTGCGCCCTGTGTCAGCTCTAGGGCACCAGAAGGCATTTGGACCCCTCTCTTACGTAGGATCCCTTTCTTGGGTGGGAGGCTAAGCCCATGAGGCATCTGCCAGCATGAAGTGGAGGCATTCGCTGTCAGCCACACTGGGGAAACCCTTTCTTCAGAGCTCCTCCCCAGAGGTCACCGTCCCACGGTCGCCATGGCAACTCCTTTCAGGATACAACAGAGGGGATGGAGAAGAGTGAGAGACTTACCAGGGGGCTCCCAAGGGGAAAGCCATTTGCACATGGAGGACTTTGAAAGTCTCAATGATTACCTTGGTACACAGGGTACTGCTTTATATAGGATGTGTTATTTCTGGAAAGTTGCATTAGGTCGCTTCTATTTTTTTTTCTTTTTGGATAAAATTTTATAATTTTATTTTAAGCACACAACTGGGCTCCCCGTGGGAAGAACCCTGCGGTGAGTTCTTTTGTAAAGTTGAATAAAAACCACGAGTGTTCTTTTACTATAAGCATAGATGTTCAGATGTGAAGTTGTTTTCAAAGCTCAGCACCCTGGTTGTTCGGGGTTTGGAAAGTAGAGGATAGTAAGAGAGTGGGAGGTAGTTGGGAGGAATCTATTTTTGAGTAACACACCAGTAGCATTTGGATTCTGTCTTTTTGTTGTGGTGGTGATGGTGTTGACCTCAGGGCCTGGGCACTGTCCCTGAGCTTTTTCCACTTCAGGGCTATCGCTCTACCAATTTGAGCCACAGCACCACTTCCGCTTTTCTGGTGGTAAATTGGAGATAAGAGTCTCAGGGGCTTTCCTGTCCCCGGGCTGGCTTTGAACCAGGGTCCTCAGATCTCAGCCTCCAGAGTCCCTAGGATTACAGGCAGGAGCCACTGGTGTGTGGGCCAAGGATCTCAGGAACTGCTCTCCAGAGAATAGCAAGTTCAGCAGAGCCCCCATGGGGACTCCAGCATTACAAATTCCACCTAAAGGTTTACCACCTTGAATCAAAGGCCCTGGGCCTTTTCATACTCCAATTCAGCACTTGTTGGCTGTGGTCACCCAGGGGAAAAAGGTTGAAATTCCCAGAGTGAAGCAGCTTCCGTGCCCAAGGGCAATCTACCGAAAACCATCAGACTGGGAGGGGATGAGTGGTTGAGTGGAGCTGGTACAGGATTCCCTGAGGGCTTCCCAGGGCTTTTAATGGATAACCACAGACACCAAAAATGATATGCACACAGCTCTCCATGGGCTCTAGCATTACAAGGTATCAGCAAAATGGGGCCTTGCTCTCCCTAACAAGGTGCGGGAGGGAACAAGATGATATTACTCTTAGTGGCTGCAAAGATTCCTGAGGAGCCTGTCATCCTGGTAGCCCAGGCCAGCACATCAGAAGCTTTGAAGTCTGATTCTCAGATCTCAGCCTCCTGAGTGACTAGGATCACAAATGGGAGCCTTGGGCCTGGGGCGAGGGGGAGGGCTTCTCAGCAGCTATTCCAGAGAAGCCAGCCAGGCCCCTCTGCCTCCTCCCTCACCCTCTCCCCACCTTCCTCAGCACACAGGTTTGGGGCAGTTTCCACAGGCCTGAAGGCAATGGCTTTCTTATTCCTCTAACTCTATTTCTATCTGTGTTCTGCAGACTGCTGGCATTTCAGGTGAGCGAGGGCATCCAGTGGAAGATTTTATACCGACTTCCTCTGGGTCTTCCTGCCAGAAGCTTAAGCAGCGCGTCTATGTTTAGCCTTGTCTTCTTAGTGGCTTCCACTCTTGAGGGACCTGGATGCCGCTCCCCTCCTCCCAACTCTGCTTGGAGCGATCATGGCATTTTGAGAGAGGAGAGATATGTTAACATGCATGGAGTGGCAGGATTTGAGCATCAATGGACTTTTCAATGGAATAAAAACAATTCTGGGGGGCTGGGAATGTGGCCTAGTGGTAGAGCCTTGCATACATGAAGCCCTGGGTTCGATTCCTCAGCACCACATATAGAGGCGGAGGCGGGGGCGGGGGGGGGGTGGTGGAAGCCAGAAGTGGCGCTGTGGCTCAAGAGGTAGAGTGCTAGCCTTGAGCAAAAAGAAGCCAGGGACCGTGCTCAGGCCCTGACTGGAAACAAACAAACAAACAAACAAACAAAAAACAACAAAAACAAACCAACAAAAAAAACCCAAACAATTTGGGAGGGGGGAGGACTCCCATTTAAAGCTGTTCATTTAGACATAGAAGCAAAAACTCTTGATGGATTTTTCTAATTTGAAGGCCGTAATTCTACTTTAAAAGTGAGAAACTCCATTAAAGAACTCTTGAAAAATACAGAAGGGGGGAGGAAGAAGAACAACAAAAGACCTAGACATGGCTCTATCGTCAAATACAACATAAATATATTTTCATCTGTTTTATTCTGCTAGTGGTTTTTAAATGCACAATCTTCATATAGCACCCATGGTTGAAATCCTAGCATACACATTTAAAAAAAACTCACTGTTTATTACAACCATGACATTCACAAATTTTAATGCAGTTATTGATTTCAATCTTTGTGTGCGCTGGTCTTGGGGTTTGAACTCAGGGACTGGGCACTGTCCTTGAGCTTTTTTTTTTTTTTTTGCTCAAGGCTAGCACTCTACTACTTGAGCCACAGCTCCACTTCCAGCATTTTTTGGTGGTTAATTGAAGATAGGAGTCTCACAGACTTTCTGGCCAGGACTGGCTTTGAACCATGTACAATGCTCCAGGCATAAGCCACCATCCCCAGGCAATGGTCTGGGTAGATTCTTTCTAATGCATACTGTGAGGGGATACGCTTAGGAAGACACCTGCTTTTCTTCCTCTCTCTCCCTTTACAAAGGGGCAGAAGGGATGTTCCCATTTTTTTGCAATTATAAATAACAGCACAGCAAACATCCTTTTCTATATTTAGAGTGATTTCCTTAGGTTCCAATCCCAGAAGTGGGATTCTGAGTCAAGGTGTTGAGTATTTTTATAGCTCTTGACTCATTTGGCTAATTTACTTGTCACAGATTTTCCATGAATTTACACTCCCACGTTCTGATGTGAGTCTTTAAATTTAGAGTGACCTTGTGTCACGTGTCACACCTTCTGTAGTAAATGTTTTCCTGTGCTCATATACACTTTAATGGTTATGACCCCAGAGGCACAGTCTTCTCTGAAGAGTGGCTTCATGCTATAGTTTGTGGTTGTCACCACTCCTTATTCTGCCATTCTTTTCTTTTTGGCGGGTCATTTCTATTTTATTATTCTGGGTGCTGTCCCTGAGCTCTGTTGACTCAAGGCTTACACTCTACCACTTTGAGTCACAGCACCACTTCTAATTTTCTGGTGGTTAATTGGAGATAAGAATCTTATGGACTTTCCTGCCCCAGCTGGCTTTGAAACACAATCCTCAAATCTCAGCCTTCTGAGCAGCTAGGATGACAGGCGTTCATGAACCACTGGTGCCTGACATATGCCACTCTTTTTTTTTGGCCAGTCCTGGGCCTTGGACTCAGGGCCTGAGCACTGTCCCTGGCTTCCTTTTGCTCAAGGCTAGCACTCTGCCACTTGAGCCACAGCGCCACTTCTGGCCGTTTTCTGTATATGTGGTGCTGGGGAATCGAACCCAGGGCCTCATGTATACGAAGCAAGCTCTCTTGCCACTAGGCCATATCCCCAGCCCCAATATGCCACTCTTATCTCAAGCTACAAGTAGCCATTCCTATCCTTTCATCCTGGGCAGAGAATAAGGGGTTAAGAACTCATTCTAGTTCATTTGCCATCCCTCCCTCCCCCCTCAGAATATGAGATGAAGTTGCTTGCAGGTTTGTTTGGTCAATCGAAACGAAACTCCACCTCACTCACCCCTTGAATTCTTTTGATAGTAAGAGAGAAAGAAAAAGAGGGATTAAACTATTTACATGTATCTGATCAGCCTCCCTCTTTTGGAAAGCATATCACAGAAGAAAACAGAGAGACATCTGTGAGGATTTGGAGAGTGGAAAGAAAAACAAAGCAGGCTTCCACAACAGCCTGTCACCCAGGGGAGGGGGCTTCCATCTTGATTAGATTGTTTTTCTCATCCACTGGAGACCCAAGCGGTCTGTGGATGCAGAAGGAGGAGAATGCTGTCGGTGGGGCTGAGGAAGTGACCTCCAGGTTTAATTCAACATACACGGAGAGCCAGTTAGTCTTGGGACAAAGAGTGCCTTTGGAAGCAGAAACTTGGGGTGGGGGTGGAGTGGGGAAATCTGAAAAACACCAGAAATAGGAAGCTTGAAAAGATAGTAGAATGAGTACCATCCATCCAGAGAGTGGTAACTCTTGGAGGGTTCCGGGTAAGGGGATGACAAGTCGATATTGGCAATGATGGTGCCCGTGGTGACGATGTTGATGGCCATGATGATCAAAGATGATGACGTCAGGGATGTCGCCACAGCTGCCACTTCCTGGCTGTTCATTATGTCACAGGGACTGTACAAAACTGCATTATATGTGATAGTTGAACAGCTTATTTCTTCCTACAGACTTAGGTGCAAATGCCCATTATTATCACCATTTACAGATGAGGAGACCCAGTCACAGAGAGGTGATAAAGGTTGGTAGGTTGGAGGTTGGATGGATATACTAGGGACAACTAGATATGGAAAAGGAAGGGACAGCAACCAACCTATCTCAGTGTCCAAATCTGGACCCCAAATCTAGGAGTCTCCTTGGATGTAGCACCTCTTGATCCCCTCCAGTTAGCCTGGTTTCAAATTGTGATCCTCAGATCTCAGCCTCCTGAGTAGTGAGGATTACAGGCTTGAGCCAATAGCAACTAGCTCCCTCCAGTTGTTCTTATAATCTCTCTTTGGTCTAGATCATTCCACAGCATCACTCTCCCTCATCCCTTCCCCCTTCACCAGATCTTGCTTGGACTATTTATTACACAATTCTCTTACAACTGATAAACTGCCTCTACCGCCCCCATCCATCTTCTCTAACCCTCCCCAGCCTGAATCATCTTCTCCCTTCCTTGGCACCTTGTAAATACCTACATTTGTATTTAGCACACAGATGGTAACTGTGAATTTATATGGCTGTCTAGCTAGTCAAATGCTTGTTGGATGAAAGAATGAGGTCATAATTGATGAAGAGAATTTACATTTGAAGCCAGAGGGATAAATCTGGGGCTCCTGTAGAACAGGACTTGGCATTCCCAGAGGGCCAAGGGGACCAAGAAGAAACCAATGAGACTTTTGACTCTCGGAAGGGTAAAGTAGCCCGAGAGGCTAAGGACAGAAGTAAGGGAATAGGAGAATGGCTGAAGTTGCAACCATGCCAATATAAGCCACTTTTGTGATCAGATGAAAGCACCTCGGCAAACCAGGGGCGGGATCTCTGGCCTGCTGGCCACTCAAGGCAGTCCATAACAACGAGGGGAGAGCCAGCCGAAACATACTTTGTTACGAGATGCCTTCACCTCCCAAAGCATTGCCATCTAACCAGAATGAACACTGGGAAGTGACCTGGCAGGCAGCTGATGGACTCTTGGGAGGGAGCAATTTGTGGAAAGGAGGGGGAGGGAAGGGGATTTCTAAAACCACTTTCCTATCATTGTTCCCCACCCCCCGCAATGCTGGAGTGTGAACTCAGGGCCAAGAGATGGGATTTGCATTCCAGGGAAGCTGGGCACTTATGGCTCACACTTGTAACCCAAGCTACTCAGGAGGCTGAGACCTGAGGATTAGGAATCAAACTCAGCCTGGACAGGAAAAGTCCGTGAGACTTTTACCTCCTATTAACTACCAAAAAGCCAGAAATGGAGTTGTGGCTCAAAAGCTCATGGATAGCACTCAGGACCTGATTTCAAGCCCAAGACCGGTACACACACACACACACACACACACACACACACACACACACACACACACACACACACACACAGAGCTCAGCAAAGGCCTCTCTGCTAAGATGATAGAGACCAAATGAAGTGAGGAAGAGAACTCATGGTTGCATGGGTTAGAGCATTCCAGGAAGAAAGAACAACAAGGACAAAGGCTCTGAGACAGAATTGTGCTAGCCCCACTCCAGCCATAGCAAGGCCCACGTGACGTGAGCGTGGAGCTGGGAGATGGGCTCAGGAGAAGCCCAGGGTCCTTGGTGTCCTGTAGATCATGGTAGGACCTCACATTGTCCTCCCAGTGAGAGGAGAACCTTGGAGAGTTTAAGCAAAGGAGAGACATGATAGGTGAGGGTGTTTGACTTGAGCAATTGCATATAGGAAGGTGCCATTATTCAGATGGGAAAGACAGAGAGAAGAGGCGGAGAGGAGATGGGAGCTGGCTGAGGGGACTCATTTTAGTTGGTTGCTTTTTCATGGAGGAGATTGTTCACTAAGTTTGTAGTTTACAGATGCAATTTAGCAGAGAGGGACAAATGGATAATACAGGGTGCAGGCTCCCACACATAACTGTCTCCCTTTCCTTCATTGTGTCGTTCCCGGCCTTGATCAATGTGTTTAGTAATTGTCTGTGTTTGATGTTTCTGTGGCGGTCTCTGGCATTTATTTCCCCTTCATGCAAAACTCTTTTTCTCAGATATGTCCATGGAACTAAACCAGATCCACTGAATGATGAAAATGCTTTGAAAGAACAAACATAACACCACCACCAAAAAACAAATCCCTTGACTTTTGTCCACAAGTCCTTGTTCATTCTCTTATCACCCTGTGTAGGGGGTGTCAGCAGAATCAATAACAAGTTACCATTATTGAAAGCTCAGTTTGTGCTCTACATGAATTATCTCTGTGAGTCCTCACTCTAGCATAGGTGCTATTGATTACCTTAGTTTAATGATGAAGAAACGAAAGTTTCAAGAAGTGAAACCACATGTCAGGGTCCAAACCAGGCCCCATTCTCTTAATTGAGAAACCCTAGGAGGGACGGGTCCAGGCTGTGGTCACAACGGAGAGACCGCACAGCATGAATGGTGCGGTCAGACCAACTGGCTGAGCTGCCAACCACAGGTCCCTGGACAGCTCTCTGTCCCCTTCTCTTTGTTCCCAGCATCCCGGCTGAGCAACATCCGTTGAGCTTGGGCAGCAGGGGGCGCTCTGCAGCCATGAGAAGCTGACCAAAGGGTTCCGCTGCACATTCTCCTTGACAGCCCCATCTGCCCAGCTTTCCTCTACCCAGCGCGGTCACAGCCAGAGCTTGTCACCTTCGCCACCATCTCTGCCGCCACTGTGACCACCAAAGCGATTTTCCAGGGCTAGGGAGAACTCTATTTTATAGAGGGTCATTAAAAACCTCTGTTCCGGCCGGGTGCTTGTGGCTCATACCTGTAATCCTAGCTGCTCAGAAGGCTGACAGCTGAGGATGAAAGTTCAAATGCAGCCTGAGTTGGGAAAGTTCATGAGACTCTTATCTCCAGGTAGCCATCAAAAAGCTGAACATGGAGCTGTGGTTCAAGTGGTAGAGTGCTAGCCTGGAGCACAAAAGCTCACAGACAGTACACATGCCCTGAATTTAAGCTCTAGGGCCAGAACAACAACAACAACAGCAGCAGCAGCAACAACAACAACAAAACTCTGCCCTGGTGAAAAGGTCCTGGAGTAGGGGTAGGATGGGATTCAGGGGAGATGTGTGGGCTCTTGGTTTGTGAACATAGATGTTAAAATTATGGAAGTCCATGGAAGTAGAGAGAAGAAGTGAAGGCTCTTGCCTCTGTCCGGGAGTCTAGGCCTCCAACTCAGGTCTAGGATGGTGTGTGGATTGAGGCTGGACAGACAGTCAACAAGTATTGATTTCCCTTCATGTTTCTGCCCAAGTTGGCTTCTTCCTGAGACCTCAGCCTCAAGAACCTCCGAAGTAGGAATTTCTCCTTGGAAAATTGGATTCCTGCATTGGTAGGGAGGCAGGAAGGACCGTCCTGTGGAGAAGGAGCAGGTGAAGCTACCCCTCCCCATCTGTTAATCCAGGAGGCCACTGGCCATTTGCTAGGGAGGAGCTGGAAGCCCTGTGGTAGGCTCCCGAGCCCTGATGCCACTACAGCTGTCAGCTGCAGGTGATTGCCCCTGGCCTGACCAGAGGCGCTCCAGGCCACAGAGGGTACAGCTGCTCCTGCTGGGAGCACAGCAATGGTGGCCTCCTGGATCTATAAGCCCAGGCCAGGAAGCAAAGATGTGAGAGGAGGAACTTCCCTACCTACCGGATTCCAGATTCGGCTCCCTGTGTGTTCCCTGTGCCCTGCTGGCCATCCCCAGACTTCCCGATTTAAGTCTGATTTCTCTGGGTGGCCACCCCCTGGGGCTCCCGGAGCAGCTGTGGGTGGAAGGGAGCATCCAGCATCCTTGGGTGGCCAGGTCCCTGACACAAACTTCCTTCTTGATTTGGCAGCCCTGGTTTTGGCACTATCCCAGGGCGCTGGAGTGCCTGGAAGCAGGGACCTGATCACGGAGGGCACCGGCAGCATACAGATCCTTTGCATTGCCCTTTCTTTCCTTTGTGGCTTGTTGTCTGCATGCATGCGTGCGTGTGTGCGTGTGTACATGGACTTAGGACTTAAACTCAGGGTCTGGTGCTGTTCCGTAGCTTTTTTGCTAGAGGTTGGTGCTCAAGCACTTTGTATCACAGCTCCACTTCTGGTTTTCTGGAAATAAGAGTCTCATGGACTTTCCTGCCCAGGTGGCTCTGGACCACGATCCTAAGATCTCGACCTCCAGAGTAGCTAGGATTATAGGCGAAAGTCACTGGCATCCGGTGTGGTTTTTGTTTGATTTTTTTTGAGACAGGGTTTTACTGTATGGCCCAGGCTGTTCTCATACTCTCTTCAGCCTCCCCAGTACTGGGATTACAGGCATGACCACAGCATCCCTCCAGCCTTCCCCTGCTTTGCAAGCAGAAGTCATAGTGCTGTTTTGACATATTTCGAGCCATAGCTACGCCACCCTGAAGAAGCCACAGTGCACCTGTGTGGATGAGACCTAAACCAACACAAAGATCGAATGCACCGCAAGTGTCAGTCACCAGCTGGATGCGGGGGACCGCTCCAGAGGGGCTGGTCCTGTTGTTGAGGAGATGAGACAGGCACGGGAAGTTCAGGACTAGGGAACTGTGCAAGTAACGTAATGGTTTCAATGACATTCGGAGAGATGTCACAGGTCTCTTTGTGATGAATTACCAAATGCCAGCTTTTGACAATTATACAGTTCAGGATCTCCCATGGAAGGGAGAAAGGGAGGCTTCCAGGCAGGGGTCACCAGAGGCTGCACAAGATAAGGTGTGAGAAAGTTGGTTCTTTTATTTGTGTTGGTACTGGGGCTTGAACTCAGGGCCTGGGCACTGTCCCTTAGCAGCTTTTTCACTCAAGGTTGGCACCCTGCCACTTGAGCTACACCTCCATTTCTGGTTTTTGTTTTTTTGTGTCTTTATTTTTGGTGGTTAACTGGAGGTAAGAGTCTTATGGACTTTCTTGTCTGGGCTGGCTTTGAACCTCAGTCCTCAGTCCTCAGTAGCTGAGATTACAGATGTGTGCCATTGGTGCCTGCTTTGGAATTGGTTCTTGAAGGCTAAATACACCAGATTCTAGAAAAAGAACTCAGACTCTTCTTTTGTTTAGAAAGCATACAAAACTAACCATCCTTCTAATTTTATATATAAGAATGGCTTTTGTGAGTACCTGCTACGTGTCAATTATTCCATGAGGCATGTTGAAAGTTTACTTCTGATATTTTCAGTATCTGAAGATTGTCCCCTACCCTCATCTACAAATGAAGCAAGTAGGACTCAGAGAATAGAAATATATTGCCCAAGGTCAAGTGGCTAAGTCTGGGTAAAGCCAGGCTTCAAGGCCTGTCTTATCAGGCTCCAAAGTTGAGGGGCTATTTATGGAAGGGGCTCACTCACAACACAGGTTGCTGCTAAGAGAGAATGAAATGTGGGGACTGCGTGTACCTGGAGATTTTGGAACTGGGTAGATCAGAAGAAACCATTCAGAAAGCAGAGAATTCAGTGATCAAAAAATCCCTGAGAGAAAACAGATGGATTCTACCCTGGCCAGGCTTTCTGTCCATCCTCAATCCTCCCTCCTTCCTTCCCTCATATGGATACCACAGCCCCTGGAGGAGGCCACGTGTTAGTTGGTGGGATGGGGAGAGGCCACAACTTCTCCCTCCAAGGACCCCGTGTTCTCAGCTGTGGAAGTCGGTGCAGGGCAAAGGCGGCTTGCTGTTGAGCTGTGAACAGTGCCCTCACTGGTCTGTGAGGCTGATGCAGTGTAAGCCCCTCCCTTTCGTCTGTCCTGCAAATGAGGTGGCTCATTTCTGCTTCCCGTTCTGTTCTCGAGGACCACTGACCCCTTTGGCATTTGTCTGTCTGTGTTCTGACTGCTGGCAGAACTCACCATAGGCGAGTGGCTAACAACACGCGCTGCTCTCAATTCTGACGTTTGTTTTTCTGTGCCTTTGCTGGGACTTGAACTTAGGGCCTTGAGCTTTTGTTCTGCTTTCTTGCGCACTGCTGGTGCTCTACTACTTGAACCAAACTTCCAGTCCCTCTCTCCCAAGGTCCAATGACCTCAGGAAGGTGAGTCTCTTGGCTTGTGGACAGCTGGGGAGTCTCACATGGAGCCCGTCCTCATGACCTAATCACCTCCACAAGCTCTACCTTCCAACACCATCACACTGCTTTTGTTTTTGTTTTTCTGTCGGTCCTGGGACTTGAACTCAGGGCCTGGGTGCTGTCCCTGAGGTTTTTGTTGTTGTTGTTTTGTTCCCTCAAAGCTAGCACTCTACCACTTGAGCCATGGCTCGGCTTTTGGCTTTTTTGTTTTGGTAGTTTATTGGAGACAAGAGTCTCACGGACTTTCCTGCTCAGGCTGGCTTTGAACCGCAATCCTCAAATCTCAGCCTCCTGAGTAGCTAGGATTATAGGCATGAGCCACCAGTGTCCAGGTAGGGTTTGGGGTTTTAACCTATGAATTTTGGGGGGACATAGCATTCCGTCCATGATAGCACCCTGTTTGAAGCCTTTAGAGTTTAGTGATAGATATACATGTTCTTCTTTTTGGAGAAACTGTGTTTTAGAAAAAATATACATAGAGAAAGGCATGTTCTAGAAAAAAAAAAGGTCAGCATAAATCTTCCACTCTCTCAAAAATAACTACTGTGACATTTGAGTGTGCCCTGGTTGTCACCTTAATCTCTTTTATTATAATCACAGTGGAAGCATTATATATACAGAATATATATATATATATACATATGTATATATCTATCTATCTTATTCTATCTATCCACTCACTTGGCATTTCCCAAAGTTACTTATATGCTCTTTGTGAACATCATTTTAAGTACTATGTAAAATACCATGTAGAGGTATCAAAATTTATTTAAGCCCTGTATGACTGATTATCAAAAGGCTTGTAGCTTTTTGCTACTGTAATTCATATCACAATGGGCATATTCGTGCATGAAGGTTTTTGACATTTTAGTTTATAACCTTAGGATGAATTCCCAGAAGTGGAATTATGAGACCAAGGGTAAGGAACACTTCCAAATTGCTTTCCAAAAGAGTTACAGTAATTTATACTTCACTAGGAATCTACAAGAGCATTAAACACATCACATTCTGCTCAACACTCAATATACACATTTAAAATTAGTTTTTAACTGCCTGCATCTACTTTCCTTGTAAAACAAAGTGTTACAGACCAGGCTAGCATGGTTTCGGGCCATATCTTCATTCCATTGTCTTTCATGCTGGTAGATATCTCCAGTGCTCTGGTGGCTTTCCATTCTTCTGGGTCCTTTTCTTGCTTTTGCACATGCCAATGTAGTATTTGACCACATGCACCCGTGTGTGTGTGTGTGTGTGTGTGTGTGTGTGTGTGTGTGTGTGTGTGTATCCTGGGACTTGAACTCAGGGCCTGGGTGCTGTTATTGAGCTTCTTTTTGCTCAATGCTGGCACTCTAACTTTTGAACCCTAGCTTCGCTTCCATCTTTTTTGGTGCTTATTAGGAGATAAGAGTCTCACAGAGGGGCTGGGAGTATGGCCTAGTGGCAAGAGTGCTTGCCTCGTATACATGAAGCCCTGGGTTCGATTCCCCAGCACCACATATATAGAAAAGGCCAGAAGTGGCTCTGTGGCTCAAGAGGTAGAGTGCTAGCCTTAAGCAAAAAGAAGCCAGGGACAGTGCTCAGGCCCTGAGTCCAAGACCCAGGACTGGACCAAAAAATAAAAAAGAAAGAAAAAATGAGTCTCACAGACTTACCTTCTCTGGCTGGCTTTGAAGCAGGATCCTCACTTTTTTTTTTGCTAGTCCTGGGGCTTGAACTCAGGGCCTGACCACTATCCCTGGCTTCTTTTTGCTCAAGGCTAGCATTCTACTTCTTGAGCCACAGCGCCACTTCTGGCTTTTTCTATATACGTGGTGCTGAGGAATCGAACCCACGGCTTTGTGTGTATGAGGTGAGCACTTTACCACGAGGCCACATTCCCAGCCCGATCCTCACATCTCAAGCTTCCAGAGTAACTAGGATTACAGGCCTGAAGTCAAAAGAGATTAGCTAGCCCATGCATGCAAGTTGGTGATGGAGGCCCAGAGGCTCTGAACTGATGGCCTTAGGCTCCAGACGCTCTGCTCCTCACCTTATTCTACCTCCTTGGAAGGGACTCAGGCATCTACTCAGAGTCCAGTCTATTCTTTCTTTTGTAGTGTCCGGACCCTGGATAACAATGCTAAGATGACATTACATTTTCTAGTTTCCCTTGTGTAAGGTTTGTAGAAAGTAGACCATCATGTGGTTCGGGCAGGAAAGAGTTTATTGGGGGAAGCAAACTACCTGCCCACACCGGATGGAGGCATGTCAAGAGAGAAGAGAGAGGAGAGGGAACTTACAATTGAGAGGGATTCTATAGGGAAAGGCGGGGAGGTGAGGTGTGGCCACAGCGGATGCAGAAGTGATCTCACGACCTAGGGGACCTCTCACTGTCCAAAGGAGGCGTGGCCGGAGCAGTTCAAGAAGTGACCTCAGGGGATGAGGAAGTGACCTCAGAGTCTGGGGAGCCTTTGCTCCTGACTCACAGTCAGGTGATTGACAGTCAGGTGGTTACTGGTTTCAGGCAGATGATTTTCTGATAAGGCCCCGTGCAGTCCTTCAGGAATCGGAGGGGGACAGACGGGCTGTTCTCCCTGGCAGATCTAACACTTTGCAGTTGGGTGTCCTCAATGAGATGTGAATGAAAGCTCTTTAGCTATGTCTGTTTCCTGCTGTGTGGAGTGTCGGTGTGATGGTTGGAGCTTCAGCAGCTATGATGAGGGAAGCAATGTGCTAAGATTAGAAGCATAGAAAGATTTTTGAGAGCTACTAGATCAGTGCTTGACTGCCTTGTTCTGGACATTTGAGCTCTCTCTTCTCTTTCTCCCTTTCTCTCTCTTCTTTATAAGATGAGAGAGAAATAAATCTCTATCTTGTTTAGGCCACATTGATCAGCTCTCTCTTACAGGAAGATAAATGCCATTCCTAAGTGTTAAAGCCTCAGAGAAGAAACCAGATACGCTCTTACTGCACACCAGAGACTTGCTAAGAGGAGTCCATCTGGCAGAATCCAAATGCACATCGCATCTCCCACTCCCTAATTCCAGAGTCATCAGATGCAATGAGAGGAAGTGTGCCAGGGGACGAACAGATGTGCAACCCAAGGGGAGGGGAAGACATGAGTCAAAAAGAGAAGAAAGGAGGCTGTCCTCACTGACTCTGACGGCCAAGGGTGGAGGGTCAGGAAGGCTGGCCAGACCAAGTGATTAGCGTGGATTCCAAACAGATCTCAATACAGCAACTGTTGTTGATGGTTTGGGTCCGGTGTGGGTTGACCCCCCACAATTAGGCTGCTTAACAAAGACTACCACTCTGTTTACTGGCTAGTATACTCACCACCAGGTTACTAATGGTCAGGCACAGCATAGTAGAAATGAGGAGAAAAATCTGTGTACTTCCCCAACCTGTCAGCAAAGCCACGGGGCTCAGGGTCATCCAGTAGGACCTACTGCATGAAGATTTGATTCCAGAACCCAGCTATCATCCTTGGACAGATTTTCACTTGCTATGTCTCCATGTTCTGATCTCCTAGAGGGGGAGAAACATAATCAAAAGAGTGTCCTGAGTCGGATGTAGTGGTGCACACCTGTAATAGCACTTGGGAGGCTAAGGCACGAGGATTGTGACTGTAGGCTAGCTTGGGCTATATAACAACAACCAAGAAAGGGGTGGTGATGGGGATTTTTCCAGTTCCAAAGGCCTCAGGATTCCTGGCAGCAAGGGTAGAATTTTTGTGTGGGCCTTTGGTTTGAGGAATCCATTGGGAGCTATGCAAATGTCTCCTATCTAAACATGGCACACTGGTTTCACACCTGGAAGGCCAGGGCTCAGGTGCCATAGATCAGCTGCCTGAGGTCAGGTGAGTAGAAACTTTATTTGGGGCTGGAGGTGTGGCTCAAAAGGTAGAGTACCTCCTTAGATGTGTGAAGCTCTAAGTTCAAATACCAGCACCACCAGAGAGAGAGAGAAAGAGAGAGAGAGAGAGAGAGAGAGAGAGAGAGAGAGAGAGAGAGAGAGAGAGAGAGAGAGGAAAAAGAATCCATTTTGAGGAAGGGTGAAGATCCAGGTGCCAGTCTGATTTGAACTGAAGCTGGCCTTCGAAAGAGACCAGCACGGTGCCTTTAACCTTGACTGAAAGTCGCTGATGGAGGCTTCCTGCTTTGTCCTTGTCCTGACAAGCGCAGCATTTCCAAGTTTTCCTTCAGAAGACTCCCTATCGAGACAATCTGTAGATTCTCCTCCAATCGCATATTGGCTGCAAAGATAATGTAGATATTTTCAGCCACCCGGAGCCAGAAAGATAAGTGAGAGGGGGGGTTGTGGGGGGGGAGCCTGGGAGAACTTGATGGAGTGACCAAGATAAATTCACTGTACCACAGGAAATCGAAATGCAAAAATAAGGATTGGGAGCAACTGAAATATTTAAAAAGATAGAGAAGGGAACGGCAGTGTAAGGGAGCAGCCTACCCCTTCATTGCCTGAACTCGTGAATATTGCAAAAGATAATAGGGTGGAAAAAGGACCAGAATAGAAACTAGCCATTAAGGGAGACAAAATGACAGGGCTTGGCTTACAAATGAGAATATAATTAAGCAAGGAGGAGAAATGAGAAGGGTTTGGGGCTGGTCCCCTTGGCCTTTGGTCTCCAGTAGGTCTGAGAGAGAAGGCCTCTGTGTCGTGTTTCTGCACACCTTTAGTCTGATGTCTCTCTCTCCCCCCTCCCTCTGGGGGGGTTGATGAGCAAGGTGGGCTGTAGGCACAGGGCTGTTGGCTAGAAGTAACTACTGGCTTGGCCGAGTGGCTAACGCCCACTATCACTTGAGTGGTTTATGGGATGTATGAGTCTTCTCCAGAATGGACTGGTTTGAGATGAGCCTTCTACCCAACCATTCAAGGACCCAAACTTTTCCCATCAGGCCTGGGTGCTGTCTACAAGACTGAGGCTTGGCCCACTATGGCACCAGATACAGCCTAGAAAAAGCATAGCTACATGTCCCAAGGGCTCAGATGGGGTCATGGTATCCTTCACTTTTACCCATATTCCTTCAAGAACGCTTGGTTACATGGCTCCCGTTTGTTGCAGGGGAAGCTGGGAAATGTAGTTTTACCACCTGTTCTGGAAGAAAGAAGAGAGGCCATGGAGGATAAGCAGAACCCAAGAGCACAAAGAACTAGTTAGAGGACTGGCTGTAGAAGCCTAGGTCTGTAATCCCCATTAGACAGAGGTGGGAAGATTATGGTTTGAGGACACCCAGGGGCAAAATACGAGATTCTATCTGAAAAAATAAACTAAAACAGAAAGGGCTGAGGGCATGACCCAAGTGGTAGAGTCCTTGCCTAGCAAATGCAAGGCCCTGAGTTTGTGCCCTAGTACTATATTAAAAAAAAAATTAAAAGGAACTAGTTGGAAAGAGGAACCCGAGTGGCTGTGGTGTTGGTGGACAGGCAGCCTCGGGTGAGAGCTGGTTCTGGGGCCTGGACTTCTGCCTCATGGTGGACGGAAGCCTTGGTTGGGACCAGCATGATCTGGTCACAGTCATGCTTTTTGGTGAAGATGGGGTACATGTCTCCCTGTCTCTTTGCAAGCCATCAGCCCCCTGCTTCTCTCTTTGGCAGAAACTTGGGCTGTAGGAGGCAGGAATGCTTATATCTGACTGGCAGCTTGAAGAGTCTCCCTCACCATCCTCCTGAATGGAGGGAGGTCTGAGGAGGAGGCCACATTAAGCACCTGGAGGCTAATGGTGGTTAATGGGAGTGGGGAGGAGAGAGAGCAATGCCTCCCGAGTCCGTCCTTCAGGCTCTGGAAGGGAGGAAAGATCCAGCAAGTAGAGGCTGGCAGTGGGCAGCAAGGTCTCCAGAGGATCCTTCCATGCAGGACTTGGGGATGGGGTGGGGTTTCCATCCCCCTCCCCCCCAGGAGCCAGCCGCTCACACCACACCGGCCTGCCCTTCCTCTGATGGCCCGGTTCCCATGTGCGCCAGTGTCAGACATGCGCACCCGCTCCAGAGCCAGTGGCTTCCGATTGCTCTTCACAGTATCTTTTCCCTGGTGCTGTCACCTCTGCAGTCAACACGCTCACATGTCAGAGGCGGGCTGCCTGGCAAGTCAGATCTGACAGCTTCGGTTCTTCCCTATTTGTAAGGATAAAAATCTATGCATAAAAACACTGCAATGATCCAGAGGGCATTATGTTACTTATTTATCTTTTCCCCTTCATATCATCGGCTTGGCATTTCTGTAAAACAATGAAGCAAGCTCTTCTTTTTAGACATGAAAGGTGGCCGCTGAGACCTCCACTTGAAGTGGGGTGATCTGGATTCTCTCGGGGGTCTCCATAAAGAGCCGCTGAAGCAGTGCTCTCCCCAAAGTCGCTCCCCGGTGGGGCCCACAAAGCAAGCTGTGTATTCATTTCTTGGGAACTTGCAAAGCAGAAATATGTGGATGCTAGGGAGAAAAATCACAGCGATGCCCATGTCAAATGGCCAGCCTGTGCTCTCGGCCTTGGGCCCCACTGTTTGGGGCAGCTCGGGTGTCACATACACTTTGTTTTTGTTGCGCCCTTGTGGGCCTATTTAGACGCAAAATCTTCTTCCTAATTCTGGGGAGCACCTCCTCATTTCCTTCCTCTCCGGGTGTATCTCAGCTCCTGTCAAGATACTTTCTTATCCGTCTAAACACTTTGAAATTTAAGACACAAAGCCCTTTTCTTTCTTTAAAAAAAAAAATCCCAGTGTTTATTTTTCATTCTCTAGATAAGCCATGGCAATTCAATATAAAAACTGGGAAATATTGAGTAACCATCTGCTTGGACTGGGCTCATCTCCTTCGCTTCCCTACACACTGGCTCTGTGTATTTGTTTTCTTCTTTACTTGCTTTTTGGAAACTCCCAGGTATCAATTAAGAGTCTTGCCAGGAGCCAGTAGCGCACACCTGTAATCTTAAGCTACTCAGGAGACTGAGATTTGAGGATTGAAGTTCGAAGCCAGCATGAGCAGGAAAATTTGTGAGACTATCTCCATGAAGCAACCAAAAAAGCTGGAAGTGGAGCTGTGGCTCAAATGGTAAAGTGATAGATAGCCTTGAGCACTTGACACTTACGGACAGTGCCCATGCCCTGAGTTCAAATGCCAGGATCAGCCAAAAGAAAAATTCTTGTTTCCTCTCATAATAAAATGCAAAGTTGCCAGGGGCCAGTGGCTCACACCTATAATCCTAGCTACTCAGGAGGCTGAGATCTGAGGATCATGGTTCAAAGCCAGCTGGGACAGGAATGCCCATGAGGCTCTTATCTGCAATTAACCACCAAAAAACTGGAAATGGCTCTGTGGATCAAGTGGTAGAGCACTAGCTTTGAGCTGAAGAGCTCAGAGATAGCGTCCAAGCCCTGAGTTCAAGCCCCACAACCACCACCACCACCAACAACAACAAAAAGCAACGTCCCAGGCTCCTATCACACCTTTGCTCTATCAGGTGTTAGTGGTTTATACTTGTAATCCTAGAGCCTCAGAAGGCTAAGATGTGAGGACCCCAGTTCAATGCCAGCCTGGGCAGAAAAGTCCATGAGACGCCAAATAAACAGAAATAAAAGCTGAAGGTGGAGCTGTGGCTTAACTGGAAGAGTGCTAGCCATGAGTGAAAAAAAGCTAAAGGACAGTGCCCAGGCCCTGAGTTCAGCAGTGATCCCAACACAAAACAAAACACATCTTGCACAGTTTATAACTTCCCTTCCCCGGGTTGGCCCGTGGGTCCCAGTGCCTGGTCAGCCCTGTTCATCTTCTCTCTGTTCCTCTGGTCCTTCTCTTGGAGGAATGGGGGAGGACAGGGAAGAGGCTGAAGGGACCCAGGAAGGTCTTGGTGCCCACAATCACTGTCACCTGGCAGCTTCTGTTTCTCTCCTGGGTCTTCTTTGAGGTTCCTTGGACAGCTGGCTACCCATAGCAGCTCTGTACAGCGCTCCTCTCCTCCGTGTGGGCACCTCACTTCTCTAGCAGGAAGAACCCCCAGATCTAGGGGGGCCGACATCTGATAGCAGAGGAGTCTGCCCCTGGACCATGTGAGATGTACCCTCCCACTATCAACTTAGGAACACAGCTCCTGCCATCACCCTGCAGGCCTTTGTCTTTGAGCTTTAATTATATCCCAGAAGCCTTTGTGTTCCAGGGATAGAGGTCAAGTTCTCTCAGTGGGTTTTTTTTTCTTTTCTGTCAGTCATGGGGCTTGAACTCAGAGCCTGGGCACCGTCTCTGAGCTTTTGTGCTCAGGGCTAACTCTCTACCATTTGAGCCACTGTTCTACTTCTGGCTTTTTGATAGTTAATTAGAGATAAGAGTCTCATGGGTTTTACCTGCCCAGGCTGGCTTCCAACCATGATCCTCAGATTTCAGCCTCCTGAGTAGCTAGGATTACAGGTGTGAACCACCAGTGCCTGGTTTGAGTGGTTCTTTTAAGTTCCCTCCATCCTTGAGTTGGACAAGGACCCTCCCCCCTTACACACACACTTCAAAATTTTTTTTTGCTGGTACTGGGGCTTGGCCTCAGGGCCTGGGCACAGTCCCCTAGCCTTCTCACTCAAGACTGGCATCCTACCATATATGTCATAGTTCCACTTCTGGCTTTCTGGTGGTGAATTGGAGATGAGAGTCTCATGGACTTTCTTGCCCTGGGTAGCTTTCAACTTCAATTCTTCAGATCTCAGCCACCTGAGTAGTTAGGATTGTAGGTGTGAGCCCAGCTTTCTCCCACTTTAACTGAACTCCTGACTCTCAATCTCATCACCTTAATTCATGCATGCACAGCCTTCTCCGAAAGACACAGGAGGCCAGTGGGGTTCCAGTGCTGACCAGGCTGGAAGTCCTGTCCAGGTGGCCCAGCAGCCTGCTTTTCTTGGCACCAATTGTGGCTTGGACATGCTTTGATTCTGCTCCCCAAGGGTTCACCTGCTGAAATTTAATCCCTGTCAGAAGGAATTAAGACAGTGGAAACAACCCAAGTATTACTGCATGTGGAGGCGGGGCCTGGGCAGTGATTAGGATTAGATTAGGTCATCAGGGCAGAGCCCCATGATGGGATACAAACTCTCTCTCTCTCTCTCTCTCTCTCTCTCTCTCTCTCTCTCTCTCTCTCTCTCTCTCTCTCTCTCTCTCTCTCTCTCTCTCTCACACACACACAAGGCCTTGTGCTGCCTAGAAACCCTGCCAGCTAGAAGGCTATCCTCACAATGCAATTCCTCAACCTTGGGCTTCCAGAATCATGAGCCAAAATAAACTGCTTTTCTTTATAAAGTTACTCAGCCTCAGGGTAACTCAAAACAGATTAATATATCTATTATTCTCTACTTTGGGACCTCAGTACAAAAATAGAGACAAGAATCTCATTTTAACATCCAATTTCAGTAGCTGTAGGTTTTTTTTTTTTTTTTTTTTATTGCCCCAGATTCATTGCAGTTGAAGGTCATGAAGAAGGTCATGAGCCCCAGGGTGGAGAATTCCACCCCTTGCAGCTGAGCTGGGCCTGAGGTCTGCTTTGTCCACACAGAATGGGGTAGAAAGAATGCCTATGCAATTTCTAGGCTGGGTCTTATGGATCTTTGCCAAGTCCAGAGGCCTTCTACCACTGCTGTCCTGTCTTGGAGCAGTAGCCTGACATGGCCTGGATGAAAGACCATGTGGAGAGAAAGGCCCGCTCCTGTGCTACCCCAGTGCTACCAATATAAGGGAAGCCCTCCTCCATCTCCACTCGGCCCCTTCCGCTGAGCACAGCTGCCTGAGTGAGCCAGCCAAGGAACACGCCGCTGGCCAAGAATCAGAAAATAATGTAGAGTTGTTAAAGTCACTAACTCACAAGTAGGATATGAGAAGTAATAGATGGATATCATTTGCAGTCTCTAGCTGTTGGATGGTTTGTTATACAGCAATAGGGACCTGAAATAGTTGTGTCAGAGGAAAAATAAGCTCCCATAATGCTGTCACAGAAAGATGGCGGTGTTTAACATCTGCAAGCTTTGCCTTTCAGTATCTTATTTTCTTTACATTTTTTCCAACACTTTATTCTGAGAACTTTCAAAAATATATTATAAAAGCAACTATTTAATACCCACCACTTACATTTCACGATCAGTGTTTTCTATCATCTATCTGTCCACCCATCAATCCTCATTTACTTATTGACTTTATTTTGTTTTTGCAGTTCTGGGATTTGACCTCACAATCTTGTACTTGCTAGGCAGGTGCTCTACCACTTGAAGCATGCCTCCAGCCCTTGTTGTGCTGGCTACTTTTTGAGATAGGGTGTCAGTTTATGCCTAGGGCTCGATGCCTGGACCTTGATTCCTCTATTTGTATTTCTTTGTATCAGTGGGATGACAGACTTGTACCACTGTGCCCGGCCATTGTTTTAGACTGAGTCTCTTGACATTTTTGCTCTGCTTGGCTTCCAACTCTGATTCCTTAATCTCTGCCTCCTAAGTAGCTAGAACTACAGGCTTGAGCCACTGTACCTGGGCCTCTTCCACTTCATTTTTTTTTTACGCATTTCAAAACTATAAGCATCAGTACCTTTCACCCATGAACACTATGCAAGATGTTTTAAATAGTCATAATATATAACACGCTACATGTGAGTTTTGTATCCTGTTTTATTCACTTATTTTGATGTAGGACTGTCATAAAAATCTGTAAAATTTATTTTTAATGGTTGCTAGTATACTAAAGGGATACACTGTCATTTATTTTCCCATTTTATGATCATTGAGTTTCTATGATTTTTTTCCCTGGTTTTCTTCCTATTATTACAAGCTAGACATCAAATAACCTTATTTCTAGATTAAGAGAAAAGGCCAGAGGAAATAATACTATGAGGTATTATTTAGCCACAATGCATCTGATTTGCTCTGGGATAGAAAGCTTATAATTCTGTTAAATAAAATATTCTTAAACCAAGTGCCAGTGGCTCGTGTCTGTAATCCTAGCTACTCAGGAGCCTGAGATCTGAGCATCTCCATTTCAAGCCAGCCTGGGCAGACAAATCTGAGAGACTCTTATCTCTAATTAACTACCAGAAAGCCAGAAGAGGAGCTGTTGCTCAAGTAGTAGCCAGCCAGCCTTGAGCTATATAGCTGAGAGAGTTTGAGGCCCTGAGTTCAAGGCTCAGTACTGGCACACACACACACACACACACACACACACACACACACACACACAATATTCTTTTTCTTGCAGGAGATGATGATGACTGTAGGATACAGCTTATATCTTGATAATGAAGAGCACTAGCTCCATCCATTTGCAGCTGCGTGCACTGGTCATGCCTGACATAGAGCCCCTCTAATTTCCTCCTCCCCTCATCTGTGAATTGTGCGTTGTGTTACTGAAAGGGTCAGAATGAGATCAGTTATGTTAAAGTCCCAGGACAATGTCTGCAACTTGTCATCACACACATTTTATGCACACCCAAGAACGTATAGACAGAGAGGTATTTTTGTATACTGAATGTGTTGCAAGTGGGAATAAAATTAAACAAAGCTTAGTTTATAAACAGCACAAAAGCCAAATGTAGTAAGAAAGCTAGCCTGGATAGGAAAGTCTATGAGACTTTTATCTCTAATAAACTACAAAAAAAAAAAAATCTGGAAGGAGAGTTGTAGCTCAAGGATAGAGCACTAGTCTGAGCAAAAGAAGCTCAGGGATAGCACCCAGGCCTTGAGTTCAAGCCCTAGGACCAACACAAGAGAGAAAGAGGGGCTGGGGATATGGCCTAGTGGCAAGAGCGCTTGCCTCGTATACTTGAAGCCCTGGGTTCGATTCCCCAGCACCACATATACAGAAAATGGCCAGAAGTGGCGCTGTGACTCAAGTGGCAGAGTGCTAGCCTTGAGCAAAAAGAAGCCAGGGATGTACTCAGGCCCTGAGTCTAAGGCCCAGGACTGGCAAAAAAAAAAAAAAAAAAGAGAGAGAGAAAGAGAGGGAGAAAGAAAGAGAGAGAGGGTTGGGAATATGGCCTAATGGCAAGAGTGCTTGCCTCGTATACATGAAGCCCTGGGTTCAATTCCCCAGCACCATATATACAGAAAACGGCCAGAAGTGGCACTGTGGCTCAAGTGGCAGAGTGCTAGCCTTGAGCAAGAAGAAGCCAGGGACAGTGCTCAGGCCCTGAGTCCAAGCACCAGGACTGCTAAAAAAAAAAAAAAAAGAGAGAGAGAGAGAGAGAGAGAAAGGAAGGAAGAGAGAAAGAAAGTTAGGAAGGAAGGAAAGAAAAGAAGAAATTTGTGAGCAAGGAGCTCTGATGACATTGGAAATAACTCCTTGTCCCAAATCTCCAGCTAACGAGGGCCAGTGCCGAGCGGGTCTGCGTGGGCTCTGCTTTGCCGGCTGTTTCTCCAGGTGTCCCCGCCGATCAGTCAGGGAACGTGTTTTCCTGGTTGGCACAATTTTTGCTCACCACCTACCAATACAAACCAAAAGCAGATTGTGAGTTGGCTGTCGGTGCCGGGGAAGATTTCCTTTGGGGAAGAAAGTGACGCCACACTTGAGGTCTTCTGAAGTCATCTCTGACAGTGACGAGGAGGCCTCAGCCAGGCATATGGGCTGAGGGTCCCACAGCAAATGTCACACACCAGTGGGAGGAAGCCTCGCGGCCAGAGCTGGCGGTCTGTGGGAGAATGGCCATCAGAAGAGGGAGGCTGGGCTGACTGGCAAGTCAGAGAGACTTCGAACCAGAAGAGGAGAGGGGCTCTTGGTCACTGTGGCAGATTGGGAGGTGGATTGTGTAGGAAAAACAGCTCCTTTTAAAGGAGCCAGGCCTATCCAGGTCTATTGACATTTCCATCAGGAAGATCGTAGTTTGAGGCCAGCCTGGGCAGAAAAGTTCATTAGAACTCCATTTCCAAAATAACCAGCAAAAATCAGGGCTAGATGTGTGGCTCAGGTGGTAGAGCACCAGCCTAGTCAGCTCAAATCCAGAGTTTAAATCCCAGTACTATATTTTTTTAAGTGAGGAGCAAGCATGGAAGAACAGATGTTTCGTTTTTCTCACGATCTTGGATTCTAATGACGATCTCGTCAAGGTCATTGCCTTGATGATGTCATGATGGCCATGATCCTTAACGGCATCCTAAAAAGTGAGAAGGCAGAGGCTCTTCGTAGGGCTCTGAGGATCACAGGGGTGGAGGTGGAGGTAGAATCATACCACCTAGTTTGCACTTGGCTACTCCTTACCCTCTTCCTCTTGCCCCCTCTGAGGAAAAGAACATTCTAGACACTAGCTTTTTCTGAAATGGCTTATTTAGAAACAGAGAAACAGGATTCCTTTCCTGTTGGTCTCTAGGGTGGAAGTTGTCTCACACCTTTCCCCTCTTCCTGCAAACAAGGAAGAGAGTCCCCACACAATGCGGAACTTAGTCGCTAGACGCACATCCCTAACTCATACCTTGCTCATTGTTAAAGAGGCAGAAACACTCCATCCAGCATTGTCTTCTCAGAACTCTGTGTGTGTGTGTGTGCATGTGTGTGTGCACACGCGCGTGCACGTGCTGGGCCTGGGGCTTGAATTCAGGGGTCTGGGTCCTAGGCCCGAGTTTTGTTTGTTCAAGGCTAGCACTCCACCACTTGAGCCACAGCTCCACTTCAGACTTTTTGGTGGAAAATCAGAGATAAAAACCCCATGGCAGGCTGAATTCAAGCTCCAGGACTGGCAAAAAAAAAAAAATAATAAATCTCATGGACTTTCCTGCCCGGGCTAGCTTCAAACTGTGGTTCTCAGATCTCAATCTCCTGAGTTGCTAGGATTACAGGTGTGAGCCACCACTGGTACCCTGGAATCTCAGAACTTTTCATTTCACTTGCTCAGAACTCCCTGAAACTTTGAACATTAAGTAGCAACAACCCCCCCAACTTTCCAGAGATATTTATAGCTTTCATTTAGGATTTTTTTTTTTGTCTCATTTCACTCAAATTATTCCAAGATCAGAGTTGGGGAGGGGTCGGGAAAGAGAGATCAATGTGAAGTGTAAGGGATGATGCCTAATGGCCTTTAGATTGCCGAGATTGGGTAAACAGATTTAGCCACTGATTCAACATATTAATTGTTTGTTAACCTTTGTCTAACCTTTAGGAAGCCTTTGAACGTGTGGATTTAAAAATCTAGAGTACACTTGAGGTATTCCCTCGGCTTGGCCCATTTTTGCAAGGTGTTAAAACTCATTAATTTTCTGTTGAAGCTGGCCAAGACAGGGGGGCTTGGGGGAACAAAGCACACCAGATAGAAAACTAATCAAGCAAATTAATGTATGCAGAAGGCTCTCTCTCTCTCTGGCTTGTAGAGATATCCATTTGTTACCTATATAAGCTATAATTACATAAAACGCAAGCGATTGCACGACAGAGTGTGATTTAAGGGTTGAGAGTGCAAATATAATAACAATAGTGTAATCCTAATAGCCATCATCCCTCTAATAATGTTGGCCCCTGGCTAACGCCCTCGTGTGGGGATCTCTGAGCACCTTGGCCACGTTAATTAATCCTCCCACCATATGTCTGTGAGGGTTAGTCAGAACCATTACCCCTCTCACCTCGGCTAGGAGAGCAGGATATTAGAGCTGGGAAGCTGAGAAGAGGCTGTGAATCCCATTTCTTACTCAGTCCTCTGCCCCTGTGCCCAGGCAGGCCCGCAGCTGGGAACCAGCTCTGGGCTGGCAGGTTATGTTGCTGGTTCTATGATGATCATCTGTGTTAAGCAGTTGAATTCACCCTTCTGCCATTTAGCCAATACCCATTCAGTTTAGGAAAAACCTTTAAGGCTACTGGTCTGTCTCAGGGTTGACAGCCTCCAAGCCTCCCTGAAAGATGGTTGTTTGCCCTGGACAAGCAGGTGGCTGCTTTTTTTGTGTGTTTCTGGGCTTCTGGGTTGTGACGTCTGGGACTGTCCTTCTGTCCTCAGCCCCATATCACATTTGGTCTTAAATAAGTATCTCCTCCTTGGCTGACTTCAGGCTCTAGGTCCTGCCAGGCACCAATGGCTCATGCCTGTAACTATCTACTCAGGAGGCTGAGATCTGAGGATGGAGGTTTGAAGTCAAGCCCCAGGACTGGCATGTGTGCACGCACATGTGTGTGAGAGCACACTTCCCCCTCTACGGGTCCTCCCTCAAGGAAGGAAGTTGAGTTGTATGAAAACGTAGACAGTCTCATGTTTGATCATTGTCCCCAAAGTTAACTGCTGTTAATTGGCCATCTTCAGATGGCATGCATTGAAGAGAGATCTTTGTAAATTATGTCTACTGAAGATAGATCATTGGTGTCTGCCCCCAAGCGAGCTGGTCATAGACTATGGATGAGGATGAGTTCTTCCTCGGACAAATCGTCTCTACCATCCTCTTGAGTCAGTCATTCATTCATTCATTTAGATGTTACTTCCTCACTGTCTGAGTGAACCACACAAGGGCTCCGTTGTCCCTGTGCTGATGGCATATGTAGGGCCTGACCCCCCCCCCCCAAAAAAAAAAGCAATCCTGCCTCCTTCTGCCCTGTCTCTGTCTTCCTGTCCCACTCACAATCCACCATCTTCTCTAATCAGTGGGAAAGGCCTGACTCTCTCTGCGGGGACTGGACATACTTACACTAGGCAAGCACCCTACCACCGAGCTCTATCTCCAGCCCCTGTAGCCCCTCTCCAGCTGTGGGACATGAACATATTTCTCAGCCTCTTTCTGCCTCAGTTTTGTCTCCTGCAAAATAAAGAGGACAGAGCCACTTCCCAGGGTGCTTCTGGGTAGAAGTCAAGAGGTGAAGTGGTAGAGGTCTTGTTGTCTACGGGCAGCCTGCTCCCTACCCCTAGAAACCTGCCCTTTCTAGATAGGGGTTGCTTCTGGACACCTGTCCCCCCCCCCCCCGCCATCACCCAAAGCAGCAGCTACCTTCCAGGCTCCCCCAACTGGGAAAGGGTCAGGCCAGCCTAACATGGGACATAGCATCCCCATTCTAACCCTTCCCGGATGCATCACTCTAAACTTTTTGTTTGTTTGCCCAGGCGACCCTTGAATTCCCAGTCCTTGCTTTCAGCCTCCCACGTGCTGGGATTATAGGCATCTGTCACCATGCCCGGTTTGCTTTTATAGAGACCTGACTTTGAGCTGCTCAGGCAGCATCTGGGTGCCCAAGGAGGATGGCCTTTGTCCGGTGGAAGTGGTAGGAAGACACCTGCTTCTAAAACTAAAAAAAAAAAAAAAAAAAAAAAAAAAAAAATCTCTTGGTAAGAAGTGAAAGCGAGCTTCCGGCTCCATGGTCCAGCAGGGTGTACTGTCCCATGCAGCATTCTTTTTTTTGGGGGGGTGGGGGCTTGTCAGGCACCATTTCCTGCAACAGACCCATTGCCCCACTAGGTCAGCACCAGGGTTGGTACAACCAGCCTGCCTCATTTGTAGCTGGGGAAACTGAGGTTCAGAGAGCCACTTTCCCTCAGTCCCATGCTAGTTAAGGGTCAGAGCAGAGACATGTGCCCAGGGTCCCTGATGTAAATCTATGGTGAGAGGCGCCTCCGAATGTCGTCATCTCAAGCTTGTCCTTTGGCTTGAGATGAACAAGGGCTTGGGCTGTAGGTGGCACCAGAATGAAAAGCAGCGTGCACAATGGAGTCCTTTCCTGGCAACGCTGGCAAAGCTAGGGTATGGGTCCCCTGGCAAAAGGAAGAGGTTCCTTGTCGGGGTTTGGGGGCTGTGCTTGCCAGTGTGCTGGCAGGGTCTTCTCCTGCCCCTTCCTTAGGTTCCTCTACCCTTCTGATTGCCTACAGCTTTCTTGGCTCCTTCCTACCAGCTCTAAAGTTTGTTGTGTCCTTTCCTACCACCAAGTCCCAGATTTCTCTCCGAAGTCCCTTCCATTCTGCAACGGCCCAACCCAGCTCCCAACACACATGCTCCCTGGGATCGCAGCCAGACTCGGGAAGGAAATTCCAGTGGCCAGAGGGTCACAGAGGCTATTTGAGATGTACCTGGACTTCCTGAGATGTGCTGGAAAGGTTAACTCCCAGGCAGACTTGAAGGCTCAGTCTGAAAAAGAAGTCTGTAAAAATGTCTCAATGATTTTTTTTTTAAAATAGAGATGATATGTTCAATGATAGTTTAGATATATCGGGTGGAAGAAAATGTGTTATTAACATTAACTTTATCTGCCTCATTTTCTGTTTGAAGACAGCTGCTCGGTGATTTGAAGTCACCTACCTGGTTTGCCTTGTATTTCTCTTAGATGACTCTTGGCATGAAGCACAGGTTCAGATTCTACCTGCTCATTGGCTGGGCATCTCAAGAGGAATCACAGAATTTTCTAGGCTCTGCTTCCTCAGGGTAGAGTTAGATTCGAAGGGCATCTCTCCCAGACCCCTGTGAAAGTTTAGCTTTCTTTTTTTTTTTTTTGGCCAGTCCTGGGCCTTGGACTCAGGGCCTGAGCACTGTCCCTGGCTTCTTCTTGCTCAAGGCTAGCACTCTGCCACTTGAGCCACAGCGCCACTTCTGGCCATTTTCTGTATATGTGGTGCTGGGGAATCGAACCCAGGGCCTCATGTATACGAGGCAAGCTCTCTCGCCACTAGGCCATATCCCCAGCCCCGAAAGTTTAGCTTTCTTTCTGATTAATTGGAGTCTCACAGATTTTCCTGCCTGGACTGGTTTCAAACCATGATCCTCAGATCTCAGCCTTCTGAGTAGGATGACAGGTGTGAGCCACTGGTGCCTGGTACATTTGGTTGATAATGACATTAAACACTACTGTTGTGTGCTGACTGTGCACCAGGCATTGAGCTCTTCTATGCTCATCTTAATCTTTCCACAACCCTATACATAGGTGCTAGGACTAGTTCCAGCCCAAGGTGGTGGAAACGGAAATTCAGAGAATCAGAGTACTTTGCCTGGAGTCATAAACCCACTGAGAGGCAGAGCTGGAACCCAGTCCTGATCAGACTCCCAAGTTCATGCTTAAAACACATTGGTGCTTAGCCACGGCATATATTTAGCTTTCAGTTATATTTGTAATACACAGACATTTTCCTTTATTAAGATTTCCTTTATTAAGATTAAAAAGCAAAATATTAAAGAGCTGTCTCCTAGTCCTCTTCCCAGCCTTCCTTCTGCTCAAACCCTCTAAACTCTCAGTGCACGTGTGGTGTTGGCTCACAGACCCTGTTTAAATTCCTGGGTTGTGATATGTATGTGACAGGTATTTTTTGAACTTTTTTTTCCTTCCCATTCAAGACAAGGACTTAAGCTTGCTATCAGACACTTGATGCTCATTGGCAGGTACCCTGCCACCTGAGCCATGCCTCCAATCCCTGAGTTTTTTAATTTAACAATCTATCCTAAATATCTTTCCATATCGATAGGGTATAGATTTATGCTGTTACTAGTATTTCATACATGCTACATGCTGAGCATGTACTCTACCACTGAGCTATATTCCAAACTCATCCCTTTTAATAGCTGTAGTATACTCCATTGTGTAGAGGTACCTGTGATTTCCCTAATAATGAATGTTCAAGGTTGCTTCTTTCTCTCTCTGTTTTAGGATGAATCATGTTGCCATGAACATGTTTACATCTATTGTCTATAGATCTGTGCTATTGTTATAGGCCAGTTTCCTGGCATTACTGAGTCAAAGAAACACACATTGAGTTTTTTTTTTTTTTTTTTTTTTTTGGTGCCAGTACTATTGCTTGAACTTGGGGCGTGGGCACTGTTGCTAAGTTGTATTTTGTTTTTCCACTCAAGGCTGACACTGTACCACTTGAGTTACAGCTCCAATTACAGCTTTTAGTAGTTAATTGGAGATAAGAGTTTCAAGGGCAGCTGGGCGCCGGTGGCTCATGCCTGTAATCCTATCTACTCAAGAGGCTGAGACCTGAAGATCGAGGTTCAAAGCCAGCCTGGGCAGGAAAGTCTGTAAGACTCTTATTTCCAATTAACCACCAGAAGACCAGAAGTGGTGTTGTGGCTCAAAGTGGTAGAATGCTCACCTTGAGCTAAAGAGCTCAGGGACAGGGCCCAGGCCCAGAGTTCAAACCCCAGGACCACCAACAACAAAAAAGTCTCAGGGGTTTTCCTGCCAGGGCTGGTTTCAAACCAAGATCCTCAGATCTCAGCCTCTGGAGTAGTTAGGATTACAGGTGTGAGATACTGGTGCTTAGCTTGATACACTACTTTTGAAAAATGCTTTAGTGTTCTCTCTACCTCTGCATGAGAACTATGCATCTTCTTTTTTATTTTGTGTGTCCAATTAAACACACACACACACACACACAAATAGAGATGTGGCTCAGGTGATGGGGCACTAGCCTTGAGGAAAAAAGCTCAGTGCCCAGGCCCCGCCAGGACACACACACACACACACACACACACACACACACACACACCACACATACACACACAGTAGTACTTACTAAATCTCCCCTAAAGTTTCTGCCTGGGGATTCCAACTTATCCCCACTATAAATTTCCTACTACCCAGTGTCAGTGAGAACATCATAGCCCTAGAGTTGGGGGTCCATCCCCGCCATGTGACAGTCATCCCCTGCCATGAACTCTGGAGTCAGCAGCAGCAGCCACTGTTTAATATTTATGGGGAGCCCGCTGTGTGCTGGGCCCACACAGCTACTGAGACCTTTGGGAAGAAAACACGCAGTGATTTGAAAGGCAGAGATTACTTAATAGAAAGCGACAGCCCCATCAGAGGCCACAGGGGCGCCACGGCTTCCGGGCTATCTGCAGCTCCCTGTGAATCAGGAGGGGGTGTGACCCCCTCCCAGAGCCGCATTAGGCCAGCAGCTGGTCTCCTATAGGACGCCTGTGCGATCCGGTGAAGCTTAGCGCTTTGCGGTCTATGAGCAATTAAATTGCACCAGGAAGCCTTGGATCTTTAGATCACCCTCTAATGACATGGTGTGTGTGTGTGTGTGTGTGTGTGTGTGTGTGTGTGTGTGTGTGTAGAATGCCCACAATCCACAGTTAACTAGCAAAGTCTCACCTTTCTTCAGGGCCCACACATCCAGTACATTTCCAATTCTTCCTCCTGCCAAGCTCAGCAGGCAACCGGCTTTGACCTTGGTGTGTGTGCACCTCTGGAACTACACACCCTGTGCAAAGCCTGGGACTGTTTGAAGATCCGGCCACTTTTTTTTTTTTTTTTTTTTTGTCGGTCTCTGACTCTGATACCTTGAACCCTATCTGGCTCCCATTCCCGCTCCTCTCTGCTCCCCCGTTCCCCACCCCCCACCCTGCCCCACACACTTTTGTTTCCCTGAGTCCCATCCCAGAGCCTGTCAGATTGCATTTTTTATTGCATGGAGACAAAAAGCCATCTGGAGCCCCTGGTCTCTGCTGTCAGTGACTGCCTTTCCCAGGGTCTCCTGCCAGGCCCCCCTGGTTAAGAGTGCTACCCCCATCATCTCTCACTCTTTATTTTTTACTCCTCCCCACCACCCCCTCCTCAGTGACAACGCCTTTGTCCCTCTGCTCCCCTCACCCTATCACTGGGATGCAGCCTACCTTGTGGCAGCAGACGCTGAGGGCTGTCAGCTTTTATTAAGCATGTGTGTATGGGGGGTGGGGGAAAAGTGCTACAATTTCAGGTGGCTGAAAGCTCCCGCATCCTCTCTGGTTCCGAGTTTCTCTCCTGGTTGCCAATATACATATCTTGTTTGTACCTATTCTTCTGCACCTTTCCCTCCTGCTTCCCAAATCATCAGCCTCAAATTTAAACAGCATGCTAGGTTAAGAGCCTTTGTTAGAACTTAGAAACCAAGGACACAGCCCAGTGGTGGTGGCTCATGCCTGTAATCCTAGCTAATTGGGAGGCTGAGATTTGAGGATCATAGTCTGAAGCCAGCCCAGGCAGGAAAAGTCTATGAGACTCTTATATCCAATCAACCAGCTAGAAAGCCAGAAGTGGGGGTATGGTTCAAGTGGTAGAGAATTAGCATTGAGCAAAAAAGTTAAGGGAGAGTGCTCCCGTCTCGAGTTCATGCCCCAGGACTGGAATCTGGTACTGGCAACACACACACACACACACACACACACACACACACACACACACACACGAAACCAAGGATGCAGTGCGGGGAGCAGCTAGGGGAATTAGCTTGTTGTCTTCCTTAGTCCAACAGCCCAGCAGTGGCTGGAGCCATCGATGCTTAGGCAGGTAGAGGGGCTGCGTGAGGAGAAAGAGAAGCTCTCTCCCCTCTCCCAGCCTGGGCGAGGTACCAGGAGTTATAGTCGCCATTGGGCACTCAGGCCCCGGTGAGCACACATTTGCTGCTTGCTCAGGGTTGGTACCCATCCAGGTGAAAGAGCCCCCCTGTCAGTCACTCTCAGAACACACCGGCCTCTGCCCACAAGCGTGTTCTTTCCAGGCTTGAGGTAAGTTTTTCCAGAGATGACACAGGGTGCAAGTGTGGGCACTGGGGTTTGATGACACAGGGTGCAAGTATGGACACTGGGGTTCTCTCAGAACCAGGGTAGAAAGTGAATGCACGTGAGGTCAGGAGCGCTCAGGTGTGGGCACCACGCAGGCAAGGCAGGGCACTGTCCCAGGGAGGCCATGTGGCCAGGGGCACCGCGATCTCAGTGACTACAATGGTAGCAAGGATAGTGGCCGGCTCCAAAGATCTCCTGGGGAAACTGCATGATTACAGGCCGGACGGCTAAGACCGGAGGAAGGAGAGTTTGTGACTATCCTGGGCTGTGTAAAAAGTTTTGGGGCATTATGGGAAAAATGTGTGGAGGATATAACTTGTCCTGGGTTCAACACACACACACACACACACACACACACACACACACACACACATGCGCACACACACTGAACGAGATGCTTAGTTCATAACAAATACTCAATAAATGTTTATTGTCATTATTGACTCTTCCTCGAGCATCAGACTCCAGACCGCCTCTCTTCATTGCTGTCTTGATGTCTTCTTCTTTGCATTCCTGTGGGGTGGGAGGACACAGCCTGTTAAGGTACTGCATCCTTGGTTTTGTGTGTGTGTGTGTGTGTGTGTGTGTGTGTGTGTGTGTGTGTGTGTTGCCAGTACCGGATTCCAGTCCTGGGGCATGAACTCGAGACGGGAGCACTCTCCCTTAACTTGCTGGCTTATCCATGAACCTCAACTATTGAACCTTTAGTAGCAATCTCCTGTAATTGTCCTATCAAGAGGGACCATTTACTGTGTGTGTGTGTGTGTGTGTGTGTGTGTGTGTGTGTGTGTGTGTATGTGTTCCAGTCTTGGGGCTTGAACTCTGGACCTGGGTGCTTTTACTCAATTTTTTTTTTGCTCAAGGCTAGCACTCTAACCACTTGAGCCATACCTCCACTTAAGGCTTGGTGGAGATAAAGTGTCACTTTTTTTTCAACCCCCTTGGCTGGGCTGGCTTTGAACCATGATCTTCAGATCTCAATCTCCTGAGTTGCCAGGCTTACAGGCGTGAGCCACCAGCACCAGGCAATGCCATCAACCCTGAGGCACTGCTCCCCAGCAGGAAGAATGGGTGGGTGGGTGCCCAGTTTCTGGATGTTGTCTCAGGCCAGTGTTGTACCCTAGGTTTCCTTCCTCCCTTTCTAATGGCTTCTGGAGGGTGGAAGGTTACAGAAAGGTCAATAAATCCAAAATAGCATCCTCAACTGGAACTGAGCCAGGGCTCTGGTCTCACATTCCTGATCAGCTCCAAGGCAGGGGCAAACCCATTTAAATAACCCAACAATTGGCCTTTAGATCAGAAGGCTGAACAGAGGCACAAAGCATGAACGTGTTCATTGTTCTCTCCTCTCAGCTGACATTAACCTGAATTC
Organism: Perognathus longimembris pacificus; assembly: GCF_023159225.1. Lineage (NCBI taxonomy): Eukaryota > Metazoa > Chordata > Mammalia > Rodentia > Heteromyidae > Perognathus > Perognathus longimembris. Next base: position 28,754,401 of record NC_063177.1, read on the forward strand.
AGCTTTGAGCTGATTCATCTGGGCACTTGACAAGAGACTTCATATGAGAACCACTCAGTGAGCGCCTGTCCAGGGATGAACAGCTGCCCCTGCTTCCTAGAGGCAGGGATGCACGGTGCCTGAGCGCATACATTTTCTGTTAATTCTCACCAAGCCCTTTGAAGTCGTTTTATTACCCTCATTTCACACAAGAACAAATGGAGACCCAGAGAGTTTAAGAAACTAGCCGAAGGCCTTGGAGCCTAGTGAAGAGTTCGAATCAGTCCTGAAATCTATCAAAGCACCAAACCCAGCCTCCCCCGCCCCCAGTACCTCCAGCAGCCTTTAATTAATCACCTAATAAAGGCAGATACACTAGCTGTCAAGTTCCGCCAGCAGTTAACACATCCAAGCGTTCAATTTTTCACAAATGATCCACTGGCTTGACCACGATGCTGCGGACAGCATCTTTGCCCAAATACCGAAATTGCTTTGAGGCCCAATCGCTCACTAATGATCACAGCTGCCTTGGGGGAAAGAATCCTTTTTAAAAATGAAGCTGCTCTCAAACTTGCAGTGGACAAATACAGTCTGAGTTGCCTCACAAATCTTTCTTTAATGAGTGAGTGCAGGGGGTGTGCACCTTACATGGCGTTAACTATGCTGACGTTGGCTGACTTGTTTGGGAGCCCGGAGGCTTGCTTGGCTCTGCGTTTAAATGAATTGATAGCAGAAACTTTTCTTCTTTCCAATGAAGTTAGACTTAAGGCAAGAAGCCACAGCTCTACTTCTAGATTTTGGTGGTTAACTGGAGATGAGTGTCTCTCCACCGTCTCCTGCCTAGGATTGGTTTTAAACCATGATTCTCAGATCTTACCTCCTGAGTAGTTTAGGACTACAGGCACGAGCCACCAACACCTGGCTTTTTTTTTTTTAATTTTTAAAAAGGATTTTCAAATAGTTCCACAGAGGGGTTTCAATTCAATGTGTCAGTTTATGAATACAATGCATTTTGGTCCCTGTTGCCCCTTTCATGGTCCTCTCCCATTTCTCCCAACTGTTCTGTTCTATTTGCTGCTGTGTTCTGGTTGGTGGAAAGTGAGGAGAAAGTTTGGAGAAAATCTCACGTGATTTGGCCCCAGGTCTGCATTTGACTCCATTCCGGAAGGTGGATGGACGCACAGGTGATGGACAGACCCTAGCTGCGTGGGTCCCAAGAATCCCTTTCCGCACAAACATCTCTGGCAGTTCCTTTTTTTACAGCGCGCCTGTTTTTCAGAGATTAATTGTTGTCAAGTGCAACTTATTTTCTAATCCTTTCAGACCCCATTTAAAGCCTTCTGCTTTATTTTCCCTTTTTTGATAAAGTCACTGAGGGCTTTTTTTTTTTTTTTATGGATTTGCCAATGATTGTCCCGAGTGACAAATTGGATTCTTCAAGCCGATTCTTTGAAGCAAAGAATGCAGTGTGACAAAACACGAAACAGCTCATCCTCAAATCAGGAGGATAAATAAAAAAAAAATAAAAGCCACCCCATTCTCTGGCTTTCCTGTGACTCACAGGGTGTCTCAGTTGTCACTGATAATCTAATCTTTCTATGATAGGTGAGAACCAGGACAATGGCGACCCAGCCAGGCTGTGGGTGTGATAGGCTTCTGATTAATAGGACTGTCCAATAAGCCCCCAGCCCCCAGGAAGGTGATTAATGACATTTGATGTGAACTCTGGCCTCCCTGGGCGAGAACAGAGGGAGAAAGGGAGCTGCTCTCTCAGAATGGTGTGTCCCCGGCAGGTTGATTGATTCCTGAAGGCTTTGTGACTGTGAGGCTGTCTGGGGAGGGGCCCTGCGCCCTCTGGCCAGCCTGCTGACAGGCTTTGGCAAGCTTATGGCCCAGAAAGATTTGGAATTTCGCACCTTTCCCGGAGGCTAGCCATTCCATTGTCCCAGAGCACTGGGTCTCAACGGCAACTCCTGATGGAACTCTACCCACCCCTCACAGACCCTAGCAGACGCCTGCAGACCCCTGCAGCAAGCATCACCATGACCTCCCAACCCCAGTGCTGGAGAGCCAGTGGAATATGTTTACAAACCAGACATGGCTGGGTGCTGGTGTCTCACACTTGTAATCCTAGCTACTCAAGAGGCTGAAATCTGAGGATTGTGACTTGAAGCCAGCTGGGCAGGAAAGTCCCTGAGACTCTCATCATGCCTCCTGCCATCCCATCCCCCAAACCAAACAAACAAAACCAATAGTGAAGCTGTGGGTCAAGTACTAGAGCATTAACTTGAGAAAAAAAATCTAAGAGGCAGTGCCCAGGTCCTGAGTTCAAGCCCTAGTACAGGTAGATTGATAGATAGGTGCATGTGAGGCACATGGTCACCTGAGCCCTCCACCATCCTCTTCTGTACCATCCTCTGGGGTCAGAGCATCTGGGGGGAGTGGGAAGGTGGTGTGGTTGGCCTTTTGGCAAAAGAGTGTTCCTGTGGTTGGCAGATTGCAAAGAGCACCCCCCACAGAGAAAGCAGAAGGAAAGGGGGCTGCAGGAGGTGGGCATGTAGCTGGCTGCCTGGTGACAGCCACAGAGTGAGCGGCTCCAGGGCTTGGCTGCAAATACAGTCTCAGATGAGGTGTCTGTGGCCCGCTCCAAATTGTCTCCGTTTCACAGGATAACCTCGAATGTTTCTATTGATCTCTCCTGGCTTATCCATGAACCCCAACTATTGTACCCTTAGTAGCAATCTCCTGTAATTGTCCTATCAAGAGGGACCATTTGCCAGGTGCTGGTGGCTCGCACCTATAATCCTAGCTACTAAGGAGGCTGAGATCTAAGGGTCATGGTTCAAAGCCAGCCTGGGTTGGAAAGTCTGTGAGACTCTTATCTCCAATTAATCGCCAGAAAACCAGGCGTGGCACTGTGGCTCAAGTGGTAGAGCGCTAGCCTTGAACTGAAGACCTCAGGGACAGGACCCATGCCCAGAGTTCAAGTCCCACAACTGACCAAAAAAAAAGGGGAAGGGGGACCACTTAATGTCTTTAACAGTGACCAATGACGATTGCCCAAGAAAAGCATGACTCAACCAAGTGTCCAGACAGCTGTTTGCCTAAGGCCAGAAGTGTGTCTGTCTGCTCAGGTCTGTGAGCAAGGCCAGAAAACTTTGTTCTTCCTGAAAACAGCTCTGATGATTACAGCCTGAAAACAGGGGTATCTGCGGTTGCCTTCTGAGAGATGGGCCCTTATCCAAGACACATGGTGGTAGGAGCCATCGCCGCAGGGACCTCTGAGGAGACAGGGCAGGCGTGGCCTTCAGAATAGCTGGATGTCTCCCACTGTCAAACCTCTGTGGGGAGCAGCACTCTCAGCCGTGGGGGAGGAGGGGCTGCTGGCCAGCGGGCACTGCCAGCATGGACTTTGTGGCAGAAGTGGTGCAAGTGTTTAAATATAAATAGGAATGGGAAACGGGCAAAATGAAACTGCAAGACTCATAAAGCTAATTGCGCTAGGACGGAGCCAGCCTTGGGAGGCATGCCTGGGCTGGGGGTGGCTAAGCGGCAAAGAGTGATTCATGTGGAACCCTTGAGGTCTTGTGCACGGAAACGCAAAGTCTGCAGTAGCAATCACCATCGACATTGGTTATTTATTTTGTGTGCTGGTACTGGGGCTTCAGCTAATTTAAGGCGTATGTGCTGGTGCTGGGGCTTGAACTCAAGGCACTCCACTACTTGAGCCATGGCTCCAGTATGCTATTTTTTATTTTATTGTTATTTTTTTGTGTGCCAGTAATACAGCTTGAACTCAGAGCCTCATTCTCTTGCTTGCCTCAAAGCTAGCACTCTACCATTTGAGTCACAGCTCTACTTCTGGCTTTTTGGTGGTTAATCAGAGTCTCACAGACTTTTCTGCCTGGGCTGGCTTTGGGCCTTGATCCTGAGATGTCATCATCCTGAGTAGCTAGGATTATAGGCCTGAGCCACTGGTGTCCAGCTCCATGGTTGTTTGTTGGTTTGGTTAACTGGTCCTCAGGGCCTGGGCACTGTCCCTGAGCCTCTTGGTGCTCAAGGCTAGTGCTCTTACCATTTGAACCACAGTGCTACTTCTGGCTTTTTCTCAGTGGTTTATTGGAGATAAAAGTCTGATGGGCTTTTATGCCTAGACTGGCTTCGAACTGCTATCCTCAGATCTCAACCTCCTGAGTAGCTAGGATTACTAGTGTGAGCCACGGGCGCCTGGGTGTTGTTTATTTTTTAAAAATAAATTGTTCAATTTAATTAATAAATTAATTAAAAAATAAATTGTTCACAATATGATGGGCTTGCCTGGGTAATGATTTTAGTGTGCAGTCTTGTGAAGAAAACGAGCAAGATTCAGGAGCACAGTGAAATGCTGGAAACCATGGCTGAAGGAAGACGTTCAGAGAAGAGACATCACGAGGAATGTGCTTCAGTTGGGCCCCTGGCGCATGAAATCTCTCTTGCTCTGTTTCTGCCTTTGGATCTTTTTGTTCTGTTTTGTTTTTTGGCCAATCCTGGGGCTTGGACTCAGGGCCTGAGCACTGTCCCTGGCTTCTTTTTGCTCAAGGCTAGCACTCTGCCACTTGAGCCACAGCACCACTTCTGGCTTTTTCTATGTTAGTGGTGCTGAGGAATCGAACCCAGGGCTTCGTGTGTATGAGGTGAGCACTTTACCACCAGGCCATATTCCCAGCCTACCTTTGGATCTTAACAGTAGAATGGCCTGGAAAATAGAGGCACAGCAAGGGCTTTGCCCTAGGGAAGCATGAGAGGGTGGAAGCATGGAGTTGCCCAGGCCTCCCCTTTTTCCCCACTAGACCAGTTGTCCTGGGCCACAGTTGACCTTCACAGAGTGGACCTTCTCAGGGGGGGCAAATGCTCGCACCCAGGATGACTGGACCAGAGGCATCGACACCGCCATTCTTTCTCCCTCTTTGGTCACTAGCTTGGCAAGTTCATTTCCTGTCTGGCCAGGTCTGGCTGCAAAGGAAAGCACTCCCTCTCCCTCCTTCTTTACTATGTGGAAATCCAATCAGACCATCCAGCTCCTGCAAGGTTACCTAACTGGGGAAGTAGTCTAGAGAGGAAGGAGGAAACCTAGGGGAGGCGAGAAGGCACACTACTTTGTTTTCCAAGCATTAAAAAGAAGGACCAGTGACTTAAGTATAAAAGTCCCATTCTGATGGCGGTGGCGTCTAGCATTACAGACCATGCAGGATACCGAGTGCCCTCCACTTCATCTAAGGTTGGAATCATCTGGAAGGCTCATGAAGACTACTACCGCTCCTCCCACCCCCACCTCCTCAAGTTTCTGATTCAGGAGGGGCCTGAGAATGTGCATTTCTAACAGGTGATGCTGGTGTGAGAGCCACATTTGAGAGTGAGCGAGGAGGGTGGCACTGTGGCGCAAATGGGTAGAGCACTAGCTTTGAGCGAAAAAGCTCAGTCAGTGCCCAGGCCTGGAAGTTCAAGCCCTATGACTGAAAAACAACAACAATTGACAACAAACAAATAAAAACTGGAGTCAAATGACACCCCAGTTTACAGGGGTCTGGGAATATGTCCATTCCAGCTTGTGTCTTGTCTCTGTCCAGAAGGGATGATGTATGGGTGATCTAAATGCCCTGTGGTCAGACCTCTGATCCCATAGCTTGGGCCTATAAAGCTCTTTCCCTGGTGTAGACTGTAAATGTCTGTAGGATAGACGCTTATTTAAACTTTTTTTTTTTTTTTTTTTTTTTTTTTTGCCAGTCCTGGGCCTTGGACTCAGGGCCTGAGCACTGTCCCTGGCTTCTTTTTGCTCAAGGCTAGCACTCTGGCCACTTGAGTCACAGCGCCACTTCTGGACGTTTTTCTGTATATGTGGTGCTGGGGAATCGAACCCAGGGCTTCATGTACACGAGGCAAGTGCTCTTGCCACTAGGCTATATCCCCAACCCCTTATTAAACTTTATCTTGAGCATCTGGCAACAGGCCTGGTGTATCTTAATTACTAGATACATGAATGAATGAATGAATGAATGAATAAAAAGGCTGTACTCTTGAATCCTTCAACGATAAACTATAGCCATTAGACCCCAGCCTTTACAAGAGCTCACCACCTCTGCCCCATCATTGGGGTGGGCCCGGCATGGGTGGGAATTCCATCAAACTCCTCCCCAGGATACAGGGGTTTGGGGAGGGTGGGGATGGGGCCCCCTCTCGCTGCCGGGGCTCCCCAGCTTCCATGGGAGCCGGTGTGTTTGTAGCCCAGTGCTGGGTGACTGCCCACGTTCAAGCTCATTATTCATCATTAGGAGTGTGGGTGTCTGGAGTTTTCCAGGTGATCCGAGCCGCTGTGTCTGGAGGTTCCGGAAGGCCCCGGTGTCTGTCACCAGTAATCTCCGGCCTCACCCGGCAGACAGCTAAATAACCCAGGAAGAAGGGATTTGGTTTTTAAGTTCAAATAATTTAGCCTGACACCCACAGCATGTAGACCTTCACTCCTGCTCTGCCCCGAGGAAGTTGTTCTGGCTTGGACGGGGTGTAGGCTAGTGGAATGACAGCTTGTCTTTGTGGGAGAGTATTTGGGGGGTGGGCTGATGGACTCCCCTTCTTCTTGCTCCTCTGAGAGAACTGGAAGTGGGCAGAAGAAGCATTGAATCCCGTTCCCTTGACACTTAGGGTCTTGCCACCCCCCTCCTCCCGCTCCCCCAGAACTGGCTCTCCTTGCCAGGGGTCCTTGGGGTGGTGTGTGTGGGGGCGTTCCTAGTCTCTGGCTGGGCTTAGGGGTCCAATGTGAACCCCAAATCCTTCAATGCTCCCCACAGTCTGCATCATGGTAATAGACCTGTGCCAGAGGCCGTTTGCAAGTTCAGGTGGCTGTGTGTAGTAGGAGCACTTCAGTAAGCACCTCCGCTCCCTTCCATGATGGGGGGTGGGCGGGGGGGGAGTGTGCTTTTCTGATATTCATCCTATCTATCTATCTATCTATCTATCTATCTATCTATCTATCTATCTATCTATCTATCTATCTGAAAGTTGTATTGAAAAATTTGGCCTGGAAAATAATTTTTCCCTTACGTTGCACAAACTCTGTGCAAACATGTTTGCTTACCCTTCTCCTCACCCATGCACCGCTTGTCTTGGTGGTGTGGGGAGCAATGTCCTGAAGAGTCCACTTAGGTTGCTGCTTAGTTGGGAGATGGAAAGCAGCCCCACTGAACTGTCTATGCCAATGGCAGGCATCAGCTTCACAACCAGTTGTTGATGGAAATTAGTGTTGAACTGTATTGTGAGGTATTTCTTAATAAAGCTGTTAGCCAAAAGTGGAAAAAAAAAAAAAAAAACCAACCCAACAACAACTGGGTGTTGGTAGCTTACGCCTGTAATCCTAGCCACTCAGGAGGCTGTGACTCAAAGCCAGCCTAGGTAGGAAAGTTCATGAGACTCTCATCTCCAATTAACCACCAAAAAAGCTGGAAGTGGCGCTGTGGCTCAAGTGGTAGAGGGCTAGCTTTGAGCACAAAAGCTCAGGAGCACCTCCCAGGCTCCGACTTTCAAGCCCTAGGACACACACAGACACCACAAAGAAAGAAAGTTAGTGTTGAAAATGTGGCTAGAGTATTTAAACCCCCAACACTGGCAGCTAGGGTGATGCCACACCCTTCACTGTGCTATTCTGTGGACTTGTTTTGTGTGTGTGTGTGTGTAGTGTGTGTGTGTGTGTGTGTGTGTGTGTGTGGTCCTGGGGCTTGAACTCAGGGCCTAGTCACTATCCCCAAGTTTTTTCTCCAAGGCTGGTGCTCTACCATTTGAGCCACAGCTCCACTTCTGCTTTGTGGTAGTTAATAATGAGAGTCACAGACTTTCTTGCTCGGGCTAGCTTTGAATTGTGGTTCTCAGCTCTCAGCCTCACCCCAGAGGCGTGTCTCTCAGACACCGCTGCCCTGTCCTTCGGAGGGTTCCTCCTGGCAGTGCCAACCGCACAGACTGGAGCAAGACCAGCTCCAGGCTGGGTTAGCCTGTGCCTGCTCCTGTCCAAGGGCGGGCTCCTGTGTCTTCAGCTCCAACTCCCACCAGGGTATTTTACATATTTTAATTAAAGTGCCGCCCTGGGCTGGCAGGGCCTCTGATAGATGGCTGCAATCCGAGTTGTGGAGTTGCAGTGGTGTGCAACATGGCACCCAAGGATGCTCTCCTGCTCCGGAAGATGCTTTGGCTCCCACCTCCGGAGGTGGGTCCCCTTCGTTCTGGGGGTGAGGTGATCCCAGCAGGCAGCAGGCTGTGGGCAGGTGGCAGGCACATGGGTGGGGCAGGCGGGGCTCCCTGGTGAGGGGAAGAGGTAAAGGAGGAGCGAGCGGTGGCTGGGACCCGAGGGCCAGCTGGCTAGTGGGGCTGGGGTGAAGCCTGTGCTTGCAGATGCTCGGCCCTGTGGACACTCCTTAGCAGTGTCAAATTATGACAAATGGCGTGGCTAAAAGTTGCTGGGTGGCAGCTGCCGCATCTCAGAGGGAAGCAGGTATTTTTAGAGCTGCGCCTTGGGGCTCTGGCACTGGGTTAATTAATCATGGTGAACAGTACCAAGTATTGTTCTCCATCCTGGTTCCTTCTTCCACCCTTATCTGTCATGTCCCCATTCCCCAGACTGGAATACCAGCCACAGACGTGGAAATCGCCCCATATTCCAGATATCCCTGTGTGGGCCACGACACATGCACAGCACCAGGGACCCCTAGACCCTGTCCACACTGTGTACCTGCCCTCCCCTCCCTCCTTCCTTCCCTCTCTCCCTCCTCCCTTCCCTTCCCTCCCCTCCCATCCAACTCTTACTTAGCATGGTTTCCAGCCACAGTGCTCCTCTGAGTTCCGGTATCTGCTCCTGAGCTTCCCCCATGCTGTTATTTCTTGAACATTATCTCCAGCTCTCTCCATCCTTGTGGCTGTACCTCAAGTGTGAAGCTGGAAGGAAGGCCCTTTGCGGCAATTTGGGAGGATGCTGGTGGCATAAGCAGCACCCCCCTCCCCCGGCCTGAGACCCTCTGCTGACAAGTGCTCACCAGTTCTAAACTCTCCTGTGGCTCTGGGATAAGTCAGGCCACTGTATCTTTCTGCCCTCTGGCTCTGTGGAGCAAACTGAGAACTCATTCAAAGGCACCAGTGAAATTGAGAACATGCGATTCCATTCTGATCTTTGCTAGTTTTTTTTTTTTTAATGTCAGTCATGGGCCTTGAACTCTGGGCCTAGGTGCTGTCCCAGAGCTCTTCAGCTCAAGGCTAGCGCTCTACTACTTGAGCCACAGAGCCACTTCTGTTTCCTGGTGGTTAATTGGAGATAATAGTCTCACGGACTTTCCTGCTCAGGCTGGCCTGGAACTTCCATCCTCAGATCTCAGCTTCCTTAGTACCTAGCTTCTGCTAGTTTTTTTTTTTTTTTGGCCAGTCCTGGGCCTTGGACTCAGGGCCTGAGCACTGTCCCTGGCTTCTTCCCGCTCAAGGCTAGCACTCTGCCACTTGAGCCACAGCGCCGCTTCTGGCCGTTTTCTGTATATGTGGTGCTGGGGAATCGAACCTAGGGCCTCGTGTATCGAGGCAGGCACTCTTGCCACTAGGCTATATCCCCAGCCCGAGCTTCTGCTAGTTTTTTTTCCCTTTCTTTCTTTCTTTTCTTTCTTTCTTTCTTTCTTTCTTTCTTTCTTTCTTTCTTTCTTTCTTTCTTTCTTTCTTTCTTTCTTTTTCTTTGTTTTCCAGTCCTGGGGCTTGAACTCAGAGCCTGAGCACTGTCCCTGGCTTCTTTTGCTCAAGGCACAGCACCACCTCTGGCTTTTTCTATCTATGTGGTGCTGAGGAGTTGAACCTAGGCTTCATGTATATGAGGCGAGCACTTTACCACTATTTACCATATTCCCAGCCCCTTCTGGTAGTTTTTGATTCACAGCTTTGGTTGTGACCTGCCACCATTTCTTGTGAAGACAAAGAAAGCAATGACACACACACATGAATTCACACATGCATGTGCAGGCACACACACACATACACACATACAGAGGCAGGGTAGAGAGCAAGAAGGGCAGAGAACAAAAAAAGATTGTCAAGAGACCTGAAGACAGAGACACCGTCTTCCTTTCACTAGTTCAGGAAATATCTATCCAGAACCTACTATGTGCCCAACCACCCCCCAATTAAAACACACCATAACCCTCCTGCTGTTTTACCTGATCTTGGCATCTGTTCTCCTGTAGAAACAGGAGGCTGCTGTTTCTGCTATGACCAGTAGGTGTCACCCTATCAGCAGCAAAGCTGGCGGTGCTCAGGTTGTGCTAGCGACCTAGGAAGGTGATTTTGATTTCGTCTAGCTATAAGGAGTGCCCTGATGTGCAGGACACTAGGCAGGACACCCAAGAGGAAACAGGGTGAGAAGCGCACAGGCTCTGTCCTTGTGCTGTTTACTGTGCTAGAGGACCTGGAAGAACGAGGGTCCTAAGCAAGGAGAAGATGTAGAAGACAGAAAGTGGACTGCGGTTGTGACAGCCTTCTGAGAAGCCATCAATCACCACCCTTCCTCACTCCAGCCCAGGGGTACAGGCTCAGAGCAGAAGCAACTGACCTGTCACCACGCCTACAACACAAGACTAGATCTCCCCACTTCCACACCAGTGAGGGTTCCTTCCCCCCGAACATTCTGTCTTGATAGGAAGATTTCTCAAAACTTTGCAATGCCACCTTAGTTTAGCTACAAATCTCCCCACAAAATGCCATCTCCCACAAAATGCCCTCTCTGATGACTCCACAAGGCCCCCAGGCAGTCAGCCTCCATCTTGGACAAGGTAGCAGTCCTTTGCCACGGGCCCTGTGGTGCTAGAGATGGCTTGTTTAGGCTCAGGGGCCCTGGTGTGGTTCATTTCTTTCTGGTGACACCATGTTGGTGGCTTGAAATTGGTTATGTGGGAGTACTTACACCGTAGGAACTGGTAATTGCTATTAACTAGAGTTTTATTCATTCCACCCTCCATCACTGCTCACCATGGAATTATTAACTCTTCTTTATAGAAAAGGATACATGCTCAAGGAGATAACTTTGACATGCAGGCTACCACAGGGAATAGCTTACAAGTGGTGGAGGCTAGGACTCTAACCCCAGCAATTTGGTGTTAGAGTATTTCAAGTGCTATACAGTTAATATCACTCAAAGCCACTTTGATACAGTGAAGTCTAGGTTGATCCCAGATGGCTTACTCTGTTCTGTTCTGACAGAACAAAATGACCAGAGGACAGGCAATCTATAAAGAACAGGGATGTATTTCCTCACAGTTCTGAAAGCTGGGAAGTCTTGGATCAAGGTGCTGTCGTCTGGAGAGGACCTTCTTGTTTCATCACCCCTTGGTGAAAAATGCTCCATCATGGAAGAGCAAAAAAGAAGGAAGGAGAGAGACAAAAGGAGGCTGAACTTACCCTTTTCTAGTAAGGAATCGTTATGGAAATAATGGCAATAATGTACTCAGGGTGGCTCTGCCTCTTAAGTCTTTCACTTCCTTTTTTTGTGTGTGCCAGTATTGGGGTTTGAACTTAGGGCGTGGGCAATGTCCCTTAGCTTTCTCATTCAAAGTTAGTTATTCTACCACTGCTCCAATTCTGGCTTTTGGGTGGTTAAGGAGATAAGAGCCTCAAGGGCTTTTCTGCCTATGTTAGCTTTGAACTATGATTCTCAGATCTCAGCCTTCTGTGTATATAGGATTACAGGTGTAAACCAGCAACACCAAACTCAGCTCTCATCTCTTAAACATGGTACAATGGCAATTAAGTTTCAACATGAGTTTAGGAGGCAGCAACAATCAAACCATAGAGCCTGTTTTCTCCTGCAGGTATTACCCCAGGTTGGTGTCATTCACAGGGCTACAGGACAGCAGCACCAGTAACTGGAAGCAATGTGGTTGGATAGGTCATCAGCTCATCCATGGATGGATGTGTTGAGGCTCACTGCTGGCGAGAGGTTAAGATTTGGCATCCGGAGAGAGGTTTGGGGAGGAGATTGAAATCTGCAATGTGGAAGTTTGTTCTTCAGTAAACCAAATGTGGATTGGTTAAAAAACGTTCTCCTTTGTTATAACACCCAGGTAAAAAGCCGGAAAAGACTAGCCTTCTGGGTTTCTTTTCCTCATATTTGTCAACCCCAGGTATGCTGGGGGAGCCATGCACCTTTGTTCACACTTGTTCCTGTGGTTCTGGTATTGAGTGAGCTCACAGGAAGTATTTATGAATAGGAATAGCCCAGGTTTACCCTGGAGATGCTGAATGAGCCCACTACTGTGGTGGATATATCAAGATGAATACATTTCTCACGACGTGAAGATTATCTAGAGTTCTGGCAACACATAATAAGAATATAGACTTAGATTCATAGAGCTAGGTATCATCTTTTATATGTCATCATCTTTTGGTGAGATACTGAAGTCTAGATACCATTCTAAGATCAGCCAAGACCCTTGCAGGGTTGTAGACCACTAAGTCTTGGTAGAATGAACAAGGCCTGGCTTGCCTTTTCTTGCCTGTGATCTCCCCTCAAAGGAGAGCTTGAGCTCTTGTTCTAGAAAGGTGATGAATTGATGACAAATCCACCTCTCAGGAGGGTGACCTGGGGGAAGTGCAGACAGAACCCTAGGTAACCCACAGAAGGGGCTACAATATGCAAATAAGAGGACTGTGGTATTCTCCCTGATTGGCTGACAAGGCCTTGATGTCACAATGGGTAGTATCTGGCCACTCTAAATGATTATGCCTCTAGCACAAACAACTCATTGATCAGGCATTCTCTTGGCTCCCTCTCTTGAGGAAGTAAGGCAATGGAACCCCTCTTTCAGGCTGGCTCCATTCTCATGAAAGTCAATACTTTACAAGGGGCAGAAGATGGTGGAGAGTGGTCTGCAGTCCGGAGACTTTTCCCCTCTCCCAGTCGTGGCCCTCCTGCCTTCTACCCCCGGCTGACTTGGAGAGCCTTCAGCAGAAAGTGGCCTTGGTTCAGCGGGAGCTGGAGGACTTCAAGAAGGAGGTGTTGAAGGCCATTGGCTATCTAGAAGATGCCTTCTGCGAGATGAACAGCATCCTGACGCAGCAAGAGGAGCAGGCGGCCCGCGTGAAGCAGAGGCTGAGGGAAGAGGAGGACCGAGGCATCGTGCGCAACAAGGTCCTCACTTTTTTGCTGCCAAGGGAGAAACAGCTTCGGGAGCACTGCCAGCGGCTGGAGCACCTGCTGCTAGGCCGAGGCCAAGACCTGCAGGCCATCACCAGGAACATCCAGGCAGAGTGACCACCGCCTGTGCCAGCCCAGCCCCGCGCCATGTGCAAAAAAAAAAAAAAATGGTTTTGGTTTTTAATGGAAGGACAAATGCTAAGTCCTCACCCACTTATTTCTCTTTCTCATTTCCATTGCTTTCCTTCTACCAAAAAAAAAAAATAACAGCTTATAGAGAGCCAAAAAGACCTCAATATGTGTTTTGGGTGAAGTTCCATTTATCCAGCCTCATCGAGGAAGGAGGCACCCCAATCCTGATGGTCACACACCTGTAACTTCCACCTTGAACTCTTTCCTGTTTGTAATGGTACTATTGCTGGGATGGATAGCATTTTACTTGTATGTTCTTAAAGTGATTGTGTTGAATAGACTTACCTTTGAATGACTCCAGACTCTTACAACTTGTCACTTCATGCGTGGCCTACTGAGACCTGTCAATGTATGATTTGCATTTGCCTGTTCATTTGCCTGCTTATGCAAATGGTCCCTGGTGGCTTTAGTTTTATCATTCTTGCCCTCACTGGTTTGGGCGTCCTGGTGGTTTTCACACTGGACTTTTCCTCTCCTCCATCACTGTCTTAGCCCACCTCTGTTTCTCCTCCATTTAGCCTGCAGCCTGGACCATCTGACGGACAAGCTTATTAAACCTTGGGATGGGTGGTCCTTTCTGAGCTCTAGTGCACTGGTGATGAGACCCCTGCAAAATGGCACAATAAAGTAGCAACACTGACTTCCATGTTTGATTCATGGAGCAAGACTTGTTATGGTTTGGGGCCATTTATCAGACAATATACACACCATACCCTAGGTCCCTCCATGAACAGCTCTGGAGGTGCCTACTATTTATGGAATACTTGGGTGAGGAACCAAAGGAGGCTGAGGCCTGTCCTCAAAAAGTGTAGGTCACCTGTGCTCATTCACCAGTCTGCTATTCCTGACTCTCAACCCCAGGTGATTTTGGAATTGTCTTCCTGAGATGGTCACATGGGCGGGGTCACTAGTTTCCCCGCCCCCTGCACCTTTTAGTTTTCACTAGCTTTCAGTATCATTACTTTACATATCCTTTCTCTGGCCCTGGAAATGCTGTCTAGGGGCAGCCATCATCCTTTAACAAAGAGGTGCCTAGAGACCAGAGCCAGCCTGGGCAGCGGGACCTCTGTCTCTCCAGCCCAGGCCTTAGTCCATGCCCTCTGACCTCCTGTTGCAGCCCCCATCTTTCCTCTCTCCCACAGACTCTCTCCAAGAAAAACTTGAACATCTGGGACCCCCAAGTCGAACATCACAAAGGGCTCTATGGCTGTGGTTAATTGCACTATTTACCCATTAGCCATCTGCCCACATGGGCTGAATCCCTTAGTCTAACTGTAGGCAAGTTTCTACTTTGGAGAGTTCACTGAAATAAAATGATGTCCATATTACTACTAAGACAGTAGCTTAGGCATCAAGAATATTATATATTCTGGGCATTGTGCTCGACCCTTCAAAGATAAGGCCTTTGAGAGTCAGAGGAAATCAAGGGTCAGGAACTGGTAGACGGGATTCAAACCTAGGAGTGTCTAGCATTCAGTCTGTGCTCTTAACTACTGGGTGGTAGTTTTGGAAGCCTTGTGGATGTCAGATAAATCCTTCTGGAGTGGAGAAAATAGCTGGAGTTATTATGGCTGATCTCTGGGAGAAAGGATTGCTTTGTGGAGAAGATGGCCACACTCCTCAACCTCGTAGGGAAGGCCTACGTGTGTGTATGTGTGGATGTTTACAAATGTGTCAGAAGGAGAAACTAGATGGCTAACAAAGAGGCTTAAGAATTTCCCTATGTCCTATGCAGAGGAAATGGGCTCTACGGTTAATTCAGGTGGGGAGGGAGGGGAGTTGCCTGCAGGCCCCATCATGCAACGCACCTGCCCAGGGAACAGTGTGTGTATTGGGAATCTGAGAGAAAGACCAGAGATTTGTGCCCTATCTGGAGTCATCTGTGTTTCATTCAGGCCAGCATTTTCAGAAACCTGGCAGCCTGGAGCATGTCCGGAGAACGGGGAACAGGGCAAGAGACCCCAAGGAAGGGGCACAAGAGAAGGACCCAAGGAGCTTGGGGAAATTATTTTGAAGTGGAATCCAGCCATGACTCTTGCAAATACCAGAAAAAAACAACCCTTATTGTCTTCGGGGCTCAATATCACCCCCTCTTTTTTTCCTGCTCCCATTAGCAACCAGCAGAAGGCTAAATGGAGAAGGTAGGTCATGAAGACAAACTCGCACCTTTATGGCTGATAAGCCTGCCTGAGATGGTTGAGGAACTGCGGGCCACAGGGGGCCGGCTGGGACCTCATTCCAAACTGCCCGTGTGTCTCAGGCATGGTGCAGACAGCGTGGACACGGGGAGTCTCCTGAAGCAGGCCTGCTGAGGAGTGTGGAGTGATCTGTGTGCAGGTGAGACTGGGCTGCCAGGGGCTGGCTGCTCTCCTTCCAGACCCACCAGTCAGAAAGTCCTTCCACCTTATCTGTGGAGGAGCAGGGAAGGGCAAAGAGAAGCTACGAGCTTTCCTTGATTGCAAGTCCTACCTCACCCCCCCGCCCCCCCCCCCCCCCCCCCCCGCAGCCCCAGCCCATCATGGAGGAGGCCCCAGCAATGAGGCAAAGGGTTAGATCGAAGCTTCCTAATTCTAAAGGGTAACATTACGGATGGAAGAACTATTAATAGGCAACCGCCTTCAATACTGTGCAGGAAATGGATATGACTCTGTGTGTGTGTGTGTGTGTGTGTGTGTACCTTCACTCAGAAGGTCTGAGATGGAAAACCTTATACATTTCAAGCCCTCTGAGTGCATGTTTCTCTGGAGCCTTCATCTACACCAGATAGTTTGTGCTAGCGTGATTTATGCTGAGGGCCCTGGGTTAGCTGTATCCATTTGCCCAATGAGGGAAGCTGCAGACTAGATATAACTGAGGACAGCCATTCAGTGGTTCCAGCCTATGTGACAAGCCACCAATGAAAACTCTGGACATCAAGGCTCGGAGGAGCTGCCCTGGCCATCAGTACTGAATGCATGTCGACAAACATGGTGACCGGGCACCTGAAGCATTGTCAGTTCAACTAAGTGCCCTGGAAGAGGACAACTAGAAACCAGCCTGGCTCCCCCAGATCCTCTCCTCTGGGCCCATTGTTGGCCTGAATCTATGCCCTCTTGTGGTTGACTGTCACGGCAAAGGATTTTGCACTAGAATCTAGTGAGTCTTGAGGACCCACAAAAGAGTCAGGTGCATGTGCCTCTTTTGAGACATGGTTTTCACAGTGGCCATGTGAGTTCAGCACTGCTTAGTTCAAGGACAGATGTAGGAACTGAGGCACAGAGAAGATCAAGTGGTCTCAGTCCTAGTGGGCTTTAGAGCTTGTTCTCAACCACTAGGGCACAGCAAAGGGATAGACTTGAAGTGATGGGTTGGTTCCCCTTGGCTGGAAGATCCTTTGGGAGTGGCTCAAGGCTCTCTAGCTTCAAGTGGGTCGTACTGGAGTGATGATGATGAGAACATACTGGAGGAAGAGCCAGGAAGCTCGTGAACATCCTGTCTCAGATGAGTGCACAGCCTTCCAGGTTGGATTGAGGGTCCTACCTGGAGACCACGTGAATTTTTGTGTTATCTCATGGTCTTTTCTGCTCAAGCCTTGGAAACCTTAGTCTCTGTCAAGAGCTTATTAGCTACAAGTTACAGGATGTCTAGTATGCTGTCGTTTTTTTTTTTTTTTTGCCAGTCCTGGGCCTTGAACTCAGGGCCTGAGCACTGTCCCTGGCTTCTTCCCGCTCAAGGCTAGCACTCTGCCACTTGAGCCACAGTGCCACTTCTGGCCGTTTTCCGTATATGTGGTGCTGGGGAATCGAACCTAGGGCCTCGTGTATCCGAGGCAGGCACTCTTGCCGCTAGGCTATATCCCCAGCCCTGTCGTTTTTTATTAAAGAGTTATTTCCCTTCTCCCCCATTATAACCAGGCAGCCCAAGTAGATGGTTGATTGAATAACTCAACAATGACAAGGCTCTGTGTTTGCACCTCAGTCTCCTTCCCCCTTCCTCCGTGCCTCATGGTCACATGATGGCTTCAGGAACACCACAATAGTATCAATTGTTGAAGTGCTTGAAAAGAAGGAAAGAAGTGGCAGACCTTTCTTTGCAAGTCTCTTTTTAGTAAGAGGACACTTTCCAAGAATTCTCCCAGCAGATTTCTTTTGACATTTCTCCAGCCAAACCCAAGTGGCTTGCATGTCCAAACCCAATCATAAACAAAGAGTAAATCAATTGTTGCAGCTCAGTTCCTGGACCATGGCCCTTCGCTTACCCAATAGCAGACTAAAACAATCATTAAGCAAAGGTGGCTGTTAGCTGATGATCAACCCTGTGGCCGCTCCCTCCATCCTACTTTTTCTACTTACAGAGGGTTGAGAAAAGTGCGCTGGCAGGTGGCACAGTTGGGCAGAGGTGTGCAGTGCGGGTGGCTGCCATGTGGCTATGGAAGTCTGGGAACAGGAACGGTGGGCTGGGTAGGTACCCACAGACCTCGTGCTGCGGTAGGGATCTATTGCCTTCACTTGCTCTTCCTGATATGCACGCTTTACCCTTAAGAGACTTGAGCTGCCCCCAAAGATGCCAGGGAAACTCTGCAATCCCACGATCATTGAAATGGACAGCTCATCTGAGAGATGCAATGCATGTGTGTCTAGTGGTCCCCACCCAAGGTGACTGACAGCCCAGCTTAACTTAGACTATCCTGGTTTACAAGGAAAGTCCCATAGTCCAGGAGCCCTGTAGGTCTTAGACAACCCAGGATGGTTGCTCATCTTCCTTTAGACACCAAACAGCTTGAGCGGATGCAGGTGAGACGGCATCTCCCCTGCAAATCACGGCAGGCCCAGGCAAGAAACAGGCACAAGGGTACTCTTCTTGTATGTCTGTCACATCTGGGCTCTTTTTGTGTATTTTTTTTTTGTTAGATGTAGGGCTTGAATTTAGGGCCTGGGCACTGTTCTTGGGCCTCTGTGCTCAAGGCTAGGGCTCTACCACTTGTGTTACAGTGCCACTTCCAGTTTGGGGGTGGTTTATTGGAGATAAGAGTGTCATGGGGACTTCCCTGGGCTGGCTTCGAACTTTGATCCTCCAATCTCAGCCTCCTGAGTAGCTAGGATTACAAGCATGAGCCACCGGTGTCCATTTATGAGGAGACCAGGCTGATTGGCCCATCGGATTGTTTCTGCATTCATTCCTTCTCCCCATGCTCAGACCCTTGCTTGCAACCTCAGTGGGGTTGGACAGGGACACCTTTTCTAGGAAACTGCAGCTCCTTCTGGGGACAGCTGGGGCATGGCTGAGACCAGGTCCTGGAGCACAGAGGAAACTCACGGGAGATGAAAGAGCCGTGGGGAGATAGCCTCATGCAGCTTCGGAAGATGGAGTTCCTCGCTCTCGCTCTTCTCCTCCCAACTGTGAACAATACAGTTGAGCAACCCAACTGCTCACTTTCTCTGCAATTCTCAGGCAGATCGAAGACAACATAACAGATGGCTTTTCTCCCCGCCAATAGCCAGAGTTCTCCAAGGTTTCCCACAAACTGTAACGCTCTGCTTACCCCTCCTGAGCACACCCCGCAGTCAGAGGCTGCAAAGGGAGACCCCAGACACACAGCTCCATTGCATGGATGCCACGGCACTCAGGGAGCCTTCCCTTGCACCCCAGGGCCGGGATCTGCTGCAAACTCTGATGCTGTGGTGAGTGGCAGACTGGTTGAGGTTCAGGAGAAACACACATCCTGCTAACTTAACCCCAGCTGTGACAAGTAGAGTCTTATCTTTTCTACTTAGTTGCTACCCAGGGCTAGGAGGCGGGGCTTCTTCCCCCAAGAGGGCTTTCGGGGAGGACAGTGGGGTGGTGGGAGGAGGAAGGGGTGTGTGTGTGTGTGTGTGTGTGTGTGTGTGTGTGTGTGTGTGTGCAGAATTGTGCAGTGTAGGTGGCAAGGGTAGGTTGGATCTGGAATTGGCTTCATTCCCCAAGCAGAACTTTGGCTCCTGATCTGACCTAATTCATTCAATAATCCATACATAGCTAGGAACTAAGAGCTGGGCGACTTTCCCCAACACTCCCAGGGTGTCACTCTCAGTGGCTTTCTCTGGTCTAGGGTTATTGGATAGAGCTCATACAAGAAACCTGGTTTTCTCCAGGGCTACTGGTAAGAAGGTGGTGGAGGCACACAAGGCTTTGGCTATTTCTCTTCTTTACTTCACAGTGATTGTGAGCCAGGCATCCATTGGTAGCTCATGCCTGTAGTCATAGCTACTCAAGAGGCTGAGATCTGAGAATGGTAGTTCAAAGGTAGCACAGGCAGAAAAGTCTATGAGACTCTATCTCCAATTAGCAAAACACAAAGTAAAAAGTCTATGAGACACATATCTCCAATTAATCAGCAAAACAATGAAGTAGAGGTGTGGCTCAAAGAATAGAGCAACAGCCTTGAGCAAATAAATAAATAAATAAAGCCAAGTGAGAGTTGATTCAAGGCCCTGAGTTCAAACCCCAGCATGTACCCCCCTGTCCCCTACATGTGTTTGGTACCAGCAGCGTAAGCGCTCAGGAACCACCTGCTGATTGGTCGAGGAAATGGCTGCCTCTTTCATGTGTTGGTATGAGTGTGATATTTTTAAATGAAATCGGAGTCATTTAGGGTCATTTAACTGGAGTAGAAATCTCTGAAGCTTAGTTTTGTGGCAGAGTACAGAGCTGGCAGTCAGAGGTCCCCCGTTCAGATTCTAATTGCAGCTTCTTTGCTTCCCCATTTAAGAGGTGGCCACTCCTCTGGCAATTCTTGTCCCTGTCACCCGGGGACTTCTGTTTTCTCATTTCCAAATTGAGATTTGCAGAGTAAACTTCCCAGGCTGGTTTAAGAGTTTTACTGAGACGAGGAAGAAAAGACACAAAATTATGAGAGATTGCAATATTCTACTTCTAACCATCTACAGGGACCAGCTCAATTTCTAGTCTTTTCTTTTTTTTTAATGCAAAGTTTTCTTTTTCTTTTTCTGTCAGTCATGGAGCTTGAACTCAGGACTTGGTTTTTCTGCTGAAGGCTAGTGTTCTACCACTTTGAGCCATCGGGCCACTTCCAGTTTTCTGGTGGGTGACTGGAGGTAAGAGTCTCATAGACCTTCCTGCCCTGGCTGGCTTCAAACTGTGATTCTCAGATCTCAGCCTCCTGAATAGCTAGGATTACAGGTGTGAGCCACCCATGTCCAGTGAATTCTTTATTCTTTAAAAGAGAGGTTAACTGGCTAACCTAGCAACTTGGGAGTTTTAGGACAGTGCAGGCAAAAGCTCAGGAGACCTCATGTCATAAAAATAAGCTGTGGCCCTATGATCCTAGCTATAGTGGAAAGCATAGCTTCCATTCATAGACTGTAGTCCAGACCATCCTGGGCAAAAATGGAGACTGTATTTAAAAAATAACCAGCCCCCCAAAGAGCTGGAAGCATAGATCAAGTGGTTGAGCACTTGCCTACTAAGTATGAGGTCATGAGTTCAAAATGACCAATGCTTATCATGCTTATCATCCTAGTAATTGGAGAGGCAAATGAGAGGAAGATTGATGTTCAAGCCAGCCTGGCAAGAAGTCAGTGAGACCACAATAAAAGCTAGATGTGGTGGTGTACACCTGTCACCTCAGCTGTGGGGAGAAGCATACATAGGAAAACAACTAAAAGGCAAAAGATTTGGGGTCCATGGCTCAAGTGGTGGAGCACCTACCCTGAGTTCAACATTCCTGAGAAACAAGAAGATAATCCTCAAAAAGTAAAAGGATATTTACATATTCTAGGTCTGATTAAAGGATTTGTATCCAACGTATAGAAATAAATTTTAGAACCTTATAATAATGGTTACTCAACTAAAAAGCTCTCACAGGATCTGAAGAGACATTCTTTCCAAGGAAAGGGGTAGGATTCTTCACCCTGGATAGTCATTAGGGAAATGCAAGTCAGAATCACAATACAATACCATTTTGTGTGTGTGTGTGTGTGTGTGTGTGTGTGTGTGTGTGTGTGTGTATATATATATATATATATATATATATATATATATATATATATATATGCACATGTGCTCATGCGCGCTGTTTCCTAGGGCTTGAACCCAGGGCCTGGGCTCTGTCATTAAGCTTTTTTGCTCAAGGCTTATGCTCTACCCCTTGAGCCACAGCTCCACTTCAGACTCTGTTTTTTTGGTTATCAATTGGTGATAAGAATCTCAAGATCTTTCCAGCCTAGGCTGGCTTCACACCTCCATCCTCAGATTTCAACCTCCTGAGTAGCTAGGATTACAGGCATGAGCCACCAGCACCGAGAGCAATACTATTTATACCCACTAATTTGGCTATAGTAAAAGAGATGATAATAAATGTTGGTAGGGATGTTGGGAAGTTGGAGCCTTCGTGCGTTGTGATGAGAATATAAAACAGTATAGGCAGGCACTCCGGAAAATAGCTTACCAGTTTCTCAATATGTTAATCAGCGTTAGTATATAACTTGACAATCCCATTCCTTGGTATATAAGCCCTAGAGAAATGAAGACATATGTCCACATTATAACCTGTCCCCCGTGTTCCTGAGAGCCTCATTCATGGAACCCTAAAGAGGGATCAGCTCAGATGTCCATCAACTGATGACTAACAAGTAAAATGAAAACAAGAAATATATACATATAGTGAATGTTATTTGGAATAAAGTACTGATATATGCTCCTGACAGATAAGCCTTAAACACATGAGCCTAGGCAAAAGAATCAAGATTAAAACGGCCCCATATTGTGTGATCCCATGCAGATGAATGTCTAGATTAGGCAAATGTATAAAGGCAGAGTAGAGTAGTGATTGCATTTAGAGCTGTGGATGGGAAGGGGAAATGGCTGCTGCTAGTGGACATGAGCTTTCATTTTGGGAGTGATGAAAATGTTTTGTAATTATTGCGTCCTTCCCTTCCCTTCCCTTCCTTTCCCTTCCCTTCCCTTCCCTTCCCTTCCCTTCCCTTCCCTTCCCTCCCCTCCCCTCCCCTCCCCTCCCCTCCCCTCCCCTCCCCTCCCCTCCCCTCCCCTCCCCTCCCCTCCCCTCCCCTCCCCTCCCCTCCCCTTCCCTTCCCTTCCCTTCCCTTCCCTTCCTTCCTTTCCCTTCCCTTCCTTTCCCTTCTCTTCCCTTCCCTTCCCTATCTTCCTTTCTCTCTTTCTATTGCTGGATAACAGGCTGGCTTTGAACCTCAGTCCTCCAGGTCTCAGCCTCTTGAGTAGCTATGATTATAGGTGTGAGCTACTGATGCTCAGCTATTGTATCCTTTAAATGAGTGAATTAAATACGAAGAATACAATACGTTATATTTTGATTAAGCTGCTCAAAATTAACTTCAACCACACAGTAAAATAAAGAAACGATGCTCTCATCTCTTCTCGGACTTTTGGCTAAGATCAAGTGTAGAAATGATGCTCTGAGGGCTGGGGATATGGCCTAGTGGCTAGAGTGCTTGCCTCGTATACATGAGGCCCTAGGTTCGATTCCCCAGCACCACATATACAGAAAATGGCCAGAAGTGGCGCTGTGGCTCAAGTGGCAGAGTGCTAGCCTTGAGCAAGAAGAAGCCAGGGACAGTGCTCAGGCCCTGAGTCCAAGCCCCAGGACTGGCAAAAAAAAAAAAAAAAAAAAAAAAAAGAAATGATGCTCTGATATATCCGTTGTACCCATTGTACTAGTGAAAGACTCAACTAATAACTAAGATGATGATGATGATGATTATTTTTTTTTTTTTTGGCCAGTCCTGGGGCTTGGACTCAGGGCCTGAGCACTGTCCCTGGCTTCTTTTTGCTCAAGGCTAGCACTCTGCCACTTGAGCCACAGCGCCACTTCTGGCCATTTTCTATATATGTGGTACTGGGGAATTGAACCCAGGGCCTCATGTATACGAGGCAAGCACTCTTGCCACTAGGCCATATCCCCAGCCCCTAAGATTATTTTTAATTGTGTTTTAGTTTATGGAAATTCTAAATCCAGATCAATTTCGGACATTATTTAGGTCATAACATACTTGATTCAGAGACTGACATGTGGATTTCATGACTAATAATGGGATCACAATTGTACACCAATGACTGTGATTGAACTCAAGGGCTTGATAGTGTGTGAGAGGCATTCTTCTGTCCTGTGCTTGGCTCTCCTTAGGGGACATAGGAGATGGAACTGCTGGGAGACAAGCCCCAAGCCTCCCTCCCAGCCTGACTGAGATCTTTGACAGAGGAATATGACAGCAACCTGGCAGGGTGGTCACAGGACCAGGAGGTGGTCGGAGATCTTAGGCTTTTCAGGTGTACTGTATGGCATGCCTATTCAGAGTTCATGCGCTAAGCATGAGATCTCTTTGTTGGCCCCTTGCCTGTCTGTCCCCCTTCCTTTTGAATCTCTCTCCACAGTGGGAGAGGGTAATGGATATACAAACTGGCCGAATCTAAATGACAGCCCTGCTTCCCAGTTCCTGCCCTGGCTTCTGGGCTGTTACTTATTCTCCTCTGCAGCGTCCAATAGAGCATTCTATGTGACAGTAATGGTCTATAATTCTGTGCTGTCAATATGGTTGTCACTAGCCAAGTATGGCTATTGAACATTTGAGACATGGCTTGCTGGGCACTGATGGCTCACATCTGCAATCCTAGCTGCTCAAGAGGCTGGGATCTGAGGATCTTAGATCAAAGCCAGCCCAAGTAGAAAAGTCCACAAGACTCAATCTCCAATTAATCAGCCAAAAGGATGGCTGGACAGATGATTCAAGTGGTAGAGTGCCGTGAACAAGAAAGCCAAGCCAGTATGAGGTCTTGAGTTCAAATCCCAGTACTTCCAAAAGGAAAAGAAAAAGAAAAAATAGACATATCTAGTAAGATTTTAGGAACTGATTGAAAATTTTTGCTTAATTTGGATTAGCCATGTGTGGCTGGTGGCTTCAACTTTACAGCATTGATTCCCTGTATCCCTCATAACCTGATGATGCTTCTGACTCCACAGGGACACTGTGTGAATTTACAGATGGAATGCAAGCACAGAAGGATAATTAGCTGAGATTTTAAATCATAATTTGATGTCCTAACCCAAGAAGGTAAGTCATTTTCCCCACCTCAGAGATGCTTATTTGCTGGGCCTCCAACCAACGTTATTAGGAAGCTGGAAGGCAACCCAGAATTGTGCTGAGAAGCCTAATGCACTGTGAGAAACTTCTGGATCATCAGAGTGCAGGTGATGGAAGCAGGTGGCTGAGCACAGGAGGCAGAAGAGGCAGGGTCCTGGCAGAGGCCAGATGGGGATCATGGACTTTCTGGTCTACCTGTGTAGGGTCATGGGGACGTTTTCCTTAGGTTGTGGTAGATGGGATTTCATCTCTCTCTGTGTCTGTGTCTTTCTCATTAGGGTTACATTCATAATCACAACAGGAAGTTTTAGAGATGGACTTCTGTTGATCAGAAAAGCCATCCACTCAAAACTCATTGGGATGAGGATTAAAACCAGGAATTGAAGGTAGAGGGTCCCCAGAGTCCTGAGATCAGAGCTTGGTAGCACAGCCCCAGACATAGCACATTGGGAACAAGAAGAATAGACCCAGTGTGGTTCACCCTTGTGGGCGGGCCAGTGGGGTGAGTCTACCTGCCCAGACATCTACCCTCGTGGAAAAGGGTCTCAGTGAGAAGAATGGATGGCTGAGACCACGAAGGTAGGCTCCATCCGTGAGACTCAGAGCAAAAGACAGTGGTCCAAGTGTCCTCCACATTTCTGTTTTCATCCTGGACGGTTATTGCTTCAGGAAGGGTATGGCCCCATTTCTGGGTTTGACAGTTCTGGGGGAGTCAAACGCATCTTCTCTAAATAAGTTAGATCTCTCCAGGGCAGATCAATATTTAATGTGGGGCTTAAAAAGACTGACTCAGGAAATGAGTTTAAAAGTGGAGAATTTGCCTTAGGTAGCAATTTCTGAAATACAGTGGTATCAGGGGACAGATTATTCAAACCCGAGCCATGGATAATATAAAAACAGTTGAACAAACCCAGATCTGCTTCCTGTGCATTGGGTACTCTCAGTCCCCCAGCAGTCTGGGCACCACTCACAGAGCAGGAGTGTCAAGTGAGGAGGGAGCTCCGGGAGCTCCAGGGAGGACCACTTCCCTCTGGCTGCCCGCTGCCCTCGACAGTGGCAGACATCACCAATCCATCCCAGCACCCTTTCCTCTGGAATTGGATGCAATGTCATCTATTAATGAGAGCGACCTCTGCCTGATGTGACATTTGTTTTCTATCCTCATGAAGTCCACAGTCCTCATTTTAACTGAGAAGCACAAGGTTACCCAGCGCTAGCGGCAGATACAGGACCAACGTCCAGAGTTCTTGCTCTAAACATCAACTACTTTCTCACAGGAATGCATTAGAGGTCAGGGCACCGGAAGGGGTTCTTTGCTTTACTGGCTTCTCTGTGAGTTCCACAGGGCTTTCCCTGAGTGGCATGGAATAGTTTGTTTAGTGACAATCCGTGGTGTGTTGCAAACAAGTAGAAAAACACCATCTAATTCTATTCTCTCCATCATTGGGAAATTAAAATCCAGAGTCCAGGAGATTTTCTTGGGAACACCTAGGTAGTTACTCTACATCAACAATTAATTCCAAGCCCTGAGGTCTCACTTGGAGGCAGACAAATCATTTTTTTGGGGATGTCCATTTTCTAAATGGAATCTCTATAGCTGAGACTTTCAAAAGGTGTGTGTTTTGAGAAGCATTCACTTTTGTATAACTACCTAAAATTAAAAAAAAACCCAATATATTTTAAAACATATTTTGATGTTTATGATGGACCCTTTAATTTACCCCTGTGGATATGTGTGGATATGTGTGCGTGTGTATGTGTGTGTTTTGTTAGTACTAGGGCTTGAACTCAAGGCTTCCTCATCCCTCAGCTTGCTTGTTCATAGCTGGTGTCCTAATACTTGAGCCATGCCTCCAGTCTGACTTTTTTGCTAGCTATTTTGGAGTCTCATAGACTTTTCTGCCTGCATTGACTTTGGTCCACGATTCTCCATATCTTAGCCTATTGAGATGGTAGGATTACAGGTGTAAGCTACTGGCACTCAACTTCGAATTATGTTTTGTTCAATGCAAAAACAAATTGGTTTGTAAACTGGGTATGGTTGGCTTACGCCTGTAATCCTAGCTACTTGGGAGGCTGGGATTGTGGTCTGCTTCTGTTATTCTACCTATCAGAGCCTAACATTGATGGATCATGCCCAGACATTTATCCAGGGCAAGAATGGAGACCCTATCTCAAAAACAGTCAGCAAAAATTAGAGCAGGAGGCGTAGCTCAGTAATACATGCTTACCTAGCAATTATGATATCCATTACTAAACAAGGCTGGTTTGTATTTCCTACATAAACAGCAAATCTGGGCTAGAGAGGCTTGTCATTTTATGTGGAAATCTTTTCAAGGGTGTGTGTGTGTGTGTGTGTGTGTGTGTGTGTGTGTGTGAAGAAAATGGTAAGCTTCTAAGGCAGGAAAGAAATGTTCTTTTTCTCTGGTAGAGAAGCAGGTAAGAGACCTACTAATCTTGGGCTGAGACCATTTTTGTGGCCTCAGTTTCCTCATCTATAAAATGGCAATAATGACACTTGTCTTCTAGACTGTAGAGGCGGGTTGTGGAGGCTGAATGGAGGGAGTTGTGAAAAGGAGAGGACTGTTGAGCCCGGAAAGGGGTGGGGCCTGCAGACAGAGGACAGAGGGTTACACGTGGGGCTCCAGGAAGAGCACAGGAGACAGGCACTGCCTTGGACTGAACTGCTGGCAAGAATCCTCATGCCTGCATTTTGCTGGGCACTCCTGTCAAATTTAAACTAGCTTATTTCACTGCTTGAGATGCTGCAATATTTTAGAAATGGCAACCCAAAGGAATATATATATTATATATACATATATATATACATATATATATATATTTAAAGCTCTTTTTCCTGAATTTGCCACTGGGTGTTATTTTTTTATACTACTGCTCTGTTACCCAACTTTAAAATATACATCATATTTATATTGCCTCTGCTAAACATATATTTTTATTTTATTGCTTACCATGTGTGTGACATTTGGTTATTGAATGTCTAGAGAATTGGACCCAGTTGTTGGGTTTTTTTTCCCTTCCTTTCATAAGTGCTTGCTGTGATGTATTAATCTTTACAAAAGGAATGAGACAGGGACACATAAGCATTCGCACTCACACACACACTAATCACATTGCCATTTTATCTCACTTTGCGGGTGTGTGGCTACATTTATAAGAGCCGACAGATCTGAAATAGGTGGTCTGAACAGATTCAGGTATGGAGCAATGAAGCCAGCAGCCTCCTGGGGAATGGGCGAGGGGAGGGAGGGAGACAGAACCCTTTTGTCTCTTGCTTTTGAAGGACATGCAGGCAGGAGCCATTGCAAGTCAGAGCTAGAAGGGGCCCTGGGGACATATTTATGTGTCTATAAAAATATAGACATACGTTTTATAGATATTTTATATCTTATGTACCCATATATCTATATAGCGTCTCGCATAATTCCTGATCCTGGGCTCCATAAATGGTTATTGAATTAAGGAATGGAAGGAGAGTTATATAAACCATTTATTGAGGTTGTACTCGATAGGACACTGTTCAGGCATTTTTCTCTAAGCCTCCCAGCATCCTCACAAAGTAATTTCATCATATCTATTTTAAAAATAAAGGAAACTGAGTTCCTCCAAAATGGTGAACATACGATTGTTATATGACCCAGCAATTCTACTCCTTTTTCTGTTATAGACCCAGAGGAATTGAAAACAGACTCAGATACTTGTTATCTTAGTACTGCTCACAATAACCCAAAGGTGTAGATGCTCCAGTGCATACACACACTGATATGTATTTATGTATGTATATATATATGTATGTATATATACATCTATGTGGAATATTATTTAGCCATAAAAAGGAATGGGTGTAGATATATGCTACAACTTTGATGAACCTTTAAAACACTGTTAAACCACAGAAACCAGACACATAGAAATACATATTCCATTTACATGAAATGCCAAGAGTAGGTAATCCCATGGAATCAGAAAACAGACTGGTGGTTGGATGTCTGGAGCTAGAAAATGAGATGGGGGAGGGGGTAGTTTCTTCATGATATAAGGCTTTATTTAGGGCTACTTAAAATGTCTTGGATCTGGGTGTAGGTAGAGATTCCATTATGGCTGCTATCAAGCACCATTGAACTGTTCACTGTTCACTTTAAAATGGTTAACTATTTTTTTTTTGGGGGGGGGGAGTCAGTCATGGGGCTTGAACTCGGGACCTGGGTCCTGTCCTTGGGCTCTTTTGCTCAAAGCTAGCCCTCTGCCACTTTGAGCCACAGCACCACTTTGCTTTTGAGGGTTTAAATGGAGATAAGAGTCTCAATGGGACTTTTCTGCCCAGGCTGGCGTTCCAACTGTGATCTTCAGATCAACTAGGATTACAGCCAGCACCTGGCTAAAATGGTTAATTTGATGTCATGTGAATTCACTTCAATTTTTTTTTAAAGGCCACTGAACTTAAAAGCATCTGGCAGGTCACTGGTTTGAATGTGTGAATGACCCCTGCCTCCTGTCCTTGCCGATTGTCCTATGACCTCACAGAGCCCTTCCATCCTGACCTGGGCTTAGCTGGAAGACCCTCGGCTAATGGGGTGGCGGTGAGGGCTGAGAAGGCCCGGGTTCCTCCCCTGCTTTCCTGAACTTGCCCCCCTTGCTGAACACAAGGGTGGGGCTGCCAGAACCAGAGCCCATTGGTGAGGCTGCGCCAGTCCCGCCCCGCCCCAGCCCTCCTAGGGCAGTCAGCTGTGGGTGAGTGAGCCCAGCCAGCACCAGCCTGGCTCCCAGCAGATTGCTGGGAACCAGTAACCGCTTACTGTTCAGATGGGGCTCCCTTTGCAGTACTAGCTAGCTGACACGGAGTGATTGAGTGATGGTCGACACCTCGATCTAGTGAGAAAAGGAGGTACTGCTTCCGAATGTTCTACATGATTGTCAAGCAAGGACAATGAGGCTCAGTGTGTTCGTAGAGGATAGGAGTATGTGTGTGTGAGTGTGTGTGTGTGTGTGTGTGTGTGTGAATGTCCTCTACCCTTGGTAGTTGAAGAATGTATCACCTGCAAATCTTCTCAGCCTTCCCCAATCCCAACACGATATCCTGGGAGGTCCTGAAATGTCAGCCCTGGCCTCTGATTTGTGTTTCAAGATCTCCGCAGTCTCCGTTGGTGTTTGGCAAGGCTGCTTGCTGTCCCACATGACGCTGCCTCGCTGACAGAAAGAAAAGACAGCTCGTCACTTCTCTCCTAAAGCTTTGTCCAGCCACTAGCATGGCTCCACCAGAGGTTTCAATTCTGTGACGCGGAGACATGGCGAAGGTAAGGGTTGCTTAACAGTTGTGGAAACAAGGGTCCCAGAACATGCAGCTCCTCTCTGTCACATGGGTTAGTGCACTGGGATTAAAATAATTAGCATGGTGCTATCCCACGCATCTCTCTTGCCTGCAGAATCCTGGGATTGCTAGTTCACACCCCCCCCCCCCCCGCAGCTTCTTTATTATGGATGAGAAGGAGATGGAAGCAGAGAGACTCCCTCTTTCTGCGCTGGCTCTGGGGTGACACACTGAGGATAGGGGATCCCTGGTCTGCCGTTCTCCCACGGGAGCAGAAACCTGTGTGGACACATGGAAGACTTTCTCCTCCTTCTCACACCACATCACTCCCCTCATATCCAATACCATGCACGTCACCCGCGTCCCTCCACATAGTAGATTACAGGCCGCACACATACCACGTGCCACACAGATGCTGCAATTCATACACAACGCACCACACCCAATACCAAATGCTCTGCACACGTATCACACCCCACCCCCGTGTTTCCTACACAGGAGGGACCCCTGCCATGGTACACAGGTTACCCCAATGATGCACCCTGCAACTCTCCACTCCATGTGCTATGACCACTCTGTCTGCTTTACACTCCAGTCCCATTTCCTTCTCACCCAACCAGCACAGAAACCCACCCTTTCCTCCCTCCCTCCCTCCCTCCCTCTTTCCTTCCTTCCTTCCTTCCTTCCTTCCTTCCTTCCTTCCTTCCTTCCTTCCTTCCTTCCTTCCTTCCTTCCCTCCTTCCTTCCTTTCTCCCTCCCTTCCTTCCTTCCTTCCTCCCCCCCCTTCTAGCTCCTCCTCCTTCCTCTCTCCCTCTCTCTCTCTCTCCGGTTTTAATTTCTCCTCACATTTTATTAGCATCAATTAGTTGTACATAGGGGGTGTTCATTGTGACATATTCATATATGTATACAACGTATCTTGCTCAGACTTACCTTGTCTGTCATTCTCCCTCCTCCTCCTCCCACTTCTCCCCTTCCCAAACCAACCCTAACAAGCTTCATTGTCTCATTCTCACACGTGTACATAAAATATTTTGACTATATTCATTTTCTCCCACTCTTCCCCTCTCACTAGTCTCCCCCATCTAGGACCTGTTTTGCATTCCTGTCATTTGTCTTTCAAAAATGTATGTGGATTTCAAAAGAGTTTCACCATGGTATTTCCCACATGCGTAGATAGTACTTTAAACACATCGACTCCTTATTATACCGTAGCCTTTCGTGTGAGCCTCGTTTCCCTCTCTTCGTCTCCAGCTCACGCAAGGATGGCTGGGAGACCAGTTGGGGCTGTGGTGACGATGCTGTCTCTGCCAGCCAGTCCCACAGAATGTAGGCATATGAACTGGGGGTCAGTCTCCCTGCGGAACACCAGGTTGGCCAGTCACATGGCCTAGTGTGGGGGTAGTGGCCTTTCCTCACCATCTGGTGGCCATGGAGTGTGGCAGATACGAGGCCCTCCTGCCACTTCTCCTGGGAATTTCGAGAGGGGTTGGTCTTGGCTCTGCCAGCTGTCTTTATGTTCCCTTGCAAATCCCTTCTCCTCTGTGAAACAATGGGGTTCTGAGGGGTTGGGACACGCCGAGATCTGAGGACAAGGGCGGCTCATTGGTTCACAAATGACACAAGCACCGCCACTGCCTCGCTGGTGCTGGTCCACACTTTGCCTACGGAGTGACCCACCCTAGAGCAGGGGCCGTGGGGAGAGCAGAGTGGTGGAGCTTCCTTCCCACATCGACAGGGGGCGCTGTCTCCCCTCACTCCTCTCCACTTCCTAGGACTCCATTGCCCATGGGCTGGGGAGGTTCTGATGCTCAGAAACAGATGAAGCTGTCCCCTCCCTCAGTCAAAAGGCACCACTGCCCAAGTCTGCAGCCACTGATGAGTGGACCAGAGTGGGTGGGAATGCTTCAGGCAGTAACCCACATCCCCATTCCCTACGACCCAAGCTTGGAGACCCCACTTTTTATCATGGGGACTTCAGCTCACCTGCTCCCCACGTCCCCTAGCACGCCTTAGAGCACTCTGCTTTGGGACAAAGAGCTAGTGCTCCCTTCCAGCCAGGCCCAGGATGGCAGAGACAGGTGGTAGTCCTCCCCCTGCCTCCCACAAAAGCAATCAAGCCATCAGCCTGATTAAAAAAAAAAAAAGTCAATTCCCATGACAAATGGGTCTGTGAAAGAGGACAGGCTGCCCCGGGCATTCTGTACTTCAATGAGGACAACAGAAGGCACCGGATTCATAAAACTATAATGCACCATGTGAACATATTTCCCAGTAACCGGACCCTGCAGCCACTTCCCCGCCTCCTGCACCATTAAAAGGAAGGCGCCTCATCCTTCACCGGCCCAGATGGAGCCACTCAGCAGCCTCCTCGAGGGACGGGACCGGCTCTGTGTGCCTGGTTGATCAGAGGGCATTGTGGGAAGGGGGCGGGACAGTCAGGACTGGCAGGAGACTCTGCTGGGATGGGAATCTGTGGGTTTGGAATCGTCCACATCTTTATCCTCAGAAGTTTCCTGGCCCCTCTCATCTGGATCCTCGGTTTCCTTGCTTGTGCAATAAGTTTGTAACTGCCTTCCCTCTGAGTGGTCAGGAACACACAAGGTGGATGGAAATTGTGAGTCAAGCCTGGCACCAAGCTTATCTGGTAGACACAGTGAGAACCTCGGGGTCAGCCCACCACAAACATGGAGAAAGACACTGACACCGCCCTGAACACCCTGTTAACAATTCTTCATAAATGGGGAGTCGCAGAACTGAGGTCAGGGGCAAACTGCCATCCCTAAATTAGCCAAAGAGGCCCATCTGGAGAACCAGAGACTCCCAACGCAGCTTCGCACAAGTGGAAACCAGTGTGAGATCTGTGCCCAGCAGGCCTCTGGCTGGGATTGGTGGGTCTCTTCAGGCTCCCAGTGAATGTCCGAGGAGATGGGAAGTCCCGGGGACCCAGGCCACCGCAGACCTGGTTCTCAGGAAAAATCTCCTATCCCCTGTTGCTTCTGGTAACATTAGAAAAGGAAACATTAGAAATGCTCACTGTGTGTGTGTGTGTGTGTGTGTGTGTGTGTGTGTGTGTGTGTGTGTGTGAACTCTCCCGTGTGTCTGTGTGCAGAACTCAAGGCCTGCATGCTGTCCTTTAGCTTTTTCCCTCAAGACTTGAGCCACACCTCCACCTCCGGCTTTTTGGTGGCTAATTAGAGATTAGCCTTTCATGGTCTTTCCTGCCCGGGGTTGGCTTTGAATGGTGATCCTCAGTGCTCAGCCTCCTGAGTGTCTAGGATTACAAGGTGTGAACCATAAGTTCCTGGCCTGAGCTTTCTGTTTTTAACAAGGGCTGCCACTGGTGAGGGAAAAAATGAGAGAGGAGGTAACAAGTTGGATAAGAAATGTACTCACTGCCTTACATACAAAACTGTAACCCCTCTGTACATCACTTCGACAATGAAAAAAAAAGAAACTAGTTAACTATAGCCTGGCCTGCTGGGGTTTATCAAGGCCTATCCTACCAAGGGGAACGAAACCCCCACCTCCAGCTTCTTCTAGCCTCCATCTAACCGAAGGTGCTAAAACATCAGAGCTCCCCTCCTCCGACCTCACCACCACCACCGAAGGCCAGTGCATATGGATTCAGGGGTATGCAGCACACACTGGCTCATTCTTGCTGTCTCCTGCATTGTGCAGCTGAGAAAACCTAGGCTCACAGAGGACAAGAGATCTGTGGACAGCCACAAAGTGGCAAGGAGCTCAGATCAGAGTCTGGATCAGCTTCTCACTTCTAGACCAAGAAACAAGGATTCCCTGCCCTCCCCCATCACACCATACTCCCCAGAGCGTCCTTGTTCTTCCCAAACCAGGTAGAAACCTTGCCCCTAGCTGTTCCAGTACAGCACTTTCCTCTCTGGCCTTGGGAAATCTCTCGTGGTAACCAGTTCTAGCTATGTGACCTTGAACAAGCTCTCTTCTTTCCATTTTTTCCTTCTGAAAAAGTGAGGATAATAATTATAACCAGTTCATGGCGGTTGCCCTGAGGGTTAAGTGGGATGATTGATACAGGGCCTTAGTTCTTGGCAGAAGGAGGTGATGAAATGTTTAACTGTTACCTTCGGGGACATGTGTAAGATGACAAGAGTTCTCAATAACGCAATGTTTACCGCTCTCCCTGTGCCACCAGCCCTGCTGAGTGACCTGGAGCCAGTCATTGTCTGGCTGAGGTAGAGGAGGGATGGCCTCTTGCAAAGGCTGCCCTGTCCCAGCCCGGGCAGCCCTCTCCACGGGGCCTGAAGCGAGCAGAGGAGCAGGCGGAGGCCCTCAGGAGTTACCACCGTGCCATCGTCCGGGATATTATTGTTTGTAAGTTTGAAATTTCCTGACAGACAGGATGAGCCCTCTGAAGCAAGAGTTTCATTTCCTTTGCTGTCCAGCTGAGCCATCTCCCGAGGACGGCACGTGAGTGACAAGCTATAATTAAAGCCTCTGTCTACGTCCTCGTTGGAGGAGGACAGTCCTGTGGTCATGCGCACTGGGGCGGACAGGCCTTTTCCCCACCATTCGCCTCTAGAACCTTTTCCCCTGGCTTCCCTGTGCCTGGGAACAGGTGTCCCTCTTGTATGACCTTCACTGATGCTTACTGCCACCATCTCAGACTCCACTCCTGCTGCTGATTTCCCGGAGAGCCCGTGTCCACGTTGAGATCCTGGGAGGCCTTTGTGCCACTGCCCCAGGCAGCCACAGCTCTGGGAGGGCTCTCTGGGACAGATGGCGCCCCGCACACAGTCAGTAGTGGGACAGGACTGTGCTTTCTGGTTTCCATCTGCCTGCAAATCTGCACAGCTCATGGAGGTAGGGTGTTCCTAGGCAGAAGGTGCCTCCCTCTGGCAGGAGCCCACGAAAACGAGGACCACCTGTCCGGCCTCGCCTGCTCTCCCCACATGTGGCTGGCCCAGAAGTTTTCTTTTTTGATCATGATACTTTTGCTTGGTGGTGTTTCTCTCCTGATCTCTCTCTCTCTCTCTCTCTCTCTCTCTCTCTCTCTCTCTCTCTCTCTCTCTCTCGTGGATCTTATTTTTTCTATCTTTCTATTTATTGGAGACCTGTGTTAGAGAGACAGTGCTAAAAAGCACTCTGGGCTCGATACAGGGAGACTTTGAAGGGCAGTTCAAGGTCACACAGAAGTCCCAAACGCTCCATCCATCCAGCCCCCTCTGAGCCTGAGTGGAAGGTGTAGGCCAGGGGGAACCACTCTGACACACCACTTCCAAGCCCACAGGATCCCAAGTTTTGCCTCCTAATCTCTAGCCCAGTCCAGACTGATCTAGATCAGTGGGCTACCCCTGTATCTATGCCTGTTTCCCAGGCTATCTCAGGCACCCACCTGGGCCAACAATGTTCCATCATGTAGATCCTAACAAGGAGCCATCAAGGGAGGAGCAGGGGGAAGGTGCCCCTGGCCTCCTTACCTTGTGCTAACCACACACCTAGTCCTTTCTTGCACCCTTGTTTTGGTTGCACAGAATGCTCTTGTGCTTTTTCCATGCATCAGTGGTGTCTTCCCCAAAGAGCATAATCAGTAGACACTCCTTGTGATAGGGTCCCTGCTTGAACCAGCAGGCTGAGGGGGGACTTCGCCATTCTTCAAAGGGAGTGACTTCTGCTAACACCACCATCCCCACTCTTGTCCACATGCTCCCTGCCTGGGAGACATGGGTCAATGCTGCTGCTGCTGCCGATTCCCTCCTCCTTCTCCTCCTCCCCCTCCCCCCTCCTCTCCCCCCTCCTCCCCCTCCTCCCCCTCCTCCCCCTCCTCCCCCTCCCCTCCCCCTCCCCTCCCCCTCCCCCTCCCCTCCCCTCCCCCTCCCCTCCCCCTCCCCTCCCCCTCCCTCTCCTCCTCCTCTTCCTCCCCCTCCCCCTCCTCCCCCTCCCCTCCCCCCTCCCCCTCCCCCTCCCCCTCCCCCTCCTCCTCCTCCTCCTCTTCCTCCTCCTCCTCCTCCTCCTCCTCTCTTCCTGCCAGTCCTGGGGCTTTAACTCAGGGCTTAGACACTGTCGCTGATCTTTTTTGCTCTACTCTATGAACCACAGCTTCACTTCCGAGGTTTTATTAGTGGTTCATTGGAGATGAGAGTCTCATGGACTTTCCTGGCCTGGGCTGTCTTTGAACTGTGAACCTCAGATCTCAGCCTCTTGAGTAGCTAGGATGCCAGGCGGGAGCCAAGCAGTGCCTGGCTGGGGCTTTCTTGGTGCTGTTATTTGTGTCCTGTTCATCCTGGCTCAGCCTTGAGAGTTGGATACTGAGCGACTCCCCAGAACACAAGGCATCCAGGACCAGTTTCTCAGAATCTTTTTGATTTGGCCTTCAGCTGAACCCTGACACTGCAGGATCTTCCATCAACCTGTCCTGGGAGAAGCCAACGTCTTCCCGAGCAGAGCCCTTACTTTTAGTGCGACAGCTATTTTATCTGGACTGTGGGGGAACAGAGATATTTTAAGATGTGTGTGTCAGCCGGGGTCAGTTTCTGCTCAGCTATCGCTCGTTGCTGTCAGGAGGAGAGAGGTTTCAGCTGTCCGGCGGGAGCCCATCAATCACATCCGACAGCCCTTAATCAGACAAAGGATCCCTTGCCACGGTGTTACAGAGAGGGAGAGACTGTATTATTGTTCACACGCAACAAATAATTTTGGACAGGAGCTTTAAGCCTGTAAATAAGATCCCTGGTAACTAGCTTCCAAGTGTGTTTGATTCCTAAGGTAGCAGACATCCTTCCTCTCAGGTCTGAGTGTCTCCCACTTTTCTTTTGCTACAACTTGCTCTTCCCCCCCCCACCCCCCACTCAAGATATTTCATTCATTCATTTATTCATCCAACAAGCATTCACTGTTCACTTTTGATGTGCCAGGCCTTGGCTAGGGGCAGTGCTTAGAGAGAAGTAGTTTATAATATTATAGAAGTGACAGGCTCATCAGCAAAGGAGCCCCAGGCCACATGACAAACACTGGAGCTAAGAGGGGAACAGTGTGCTAAGGAAACACATACGCCCAGAAAAGGCGCAGGGCAAAGGCTTCACGAGGAAGCATGAAACTAGAATCTGAACTTGGCCATGTCCAGGCTCTGTGAAGTCAGGCATCTTATGTCAGCCTTGCTTGCATGGTCTCCTCTGTGCCTAGAACAGCATGCAATCATCCACACGTGTTTTTGTTTTACAAGATGGAGTTCACTTAGGAGGCCGCTGATCAAGTCTGGGGTCTCATAGGTGCTTGGCCAGTGTTCTACTGCTGCACTATATGCCCTGTCCTATAAAAGCAGAGTTGCAACCAAGACTGCATGGCCTCCCTAGAATGCCAATGGGGGGTGGTTTGCTTAGTCCACTTCCTCCACACGAGGCATTTCTGCCTCTCCATCCTGTATCCTCTGCATTTGGCTGGTCATGGAATCCCAGATTTCCCCCGGGGCGCCCACATGGGCACTGCAGTTCTAGGCCCCACATGCTACCAATGCTTATCGGTGGAAGAAAGGCAGAAGCAGGGGTTTTAGTATTTCTATTATTATTATTATCTTTTTATTATATTATTAGTTATGTTTTATTATTAGTTATTCTTTTATTATTTTTTTTTGGTCTGTTGTGGGGCTTGAACTCTAGGCCTGGGCACTGTCTGGGCGCTGTCCCTGAGCTCTTCAGCTCAACGCTACTGCTTTACCACTTGAACCACAGCGCCGCTTCCAGTTTTCTGGTGGTTAATTGGAGATGAGTCTCATAGATGATTTTCCTTCCCAGACTGGCTTTGAACTGCGATCCTCAGATCTCAGCGTCCTGAGTAGCTAAGATGACAGGTGCGAGCCACAAGTGCCTGGCTCTATTATTATTTCTAGGGGTTTTGTTAGTATTATTTTTAAACAGAGTTTTGTGCTAACTTTGCCCCTGCTGGCTCCAAAGACAGAGCTTTCTATCTCTGCCTTCCAAGTAGCTGGGACTACAGGTATCCACTGCCACACCCAACTTGAAAGCTTCCTTCTCAAAGGAAGGAGAAAACTTTCCCAGAAATCTTCCCAATGAACTTCCTCCCTTGTGTCATTGGATGCTATGCCATTTTTAAGAATGTTTATTGTTGAGGAGAAAGGAATCAGGGGAGATTAGCTTAAGTTAGTGAAGATTTACCCTTGGAGAGTACATTGTACTCATAAATTGACATGTTAAATGAAACCTGCTTGTACTCCTTAAAGATGATGATGATGATGATGATGATGATGATGATGATAAGATTTGAATTCCAGTGAAGGGATATATCATCAGCTCTGAATTTAAATTCTGACTCCATCACTTGGTATGAATCCATTCATTAATAACATCACTGGCACTCAGTTTCCTCATCTGTAAAATGTACTCCAGGAGAGTGGATGTAACACACACACACAACGTACAATACTAAAAGCATTTAATACAGTTTCTGGTACACTTAACAAATGCTGTTTTCTTTTCTTTCTTGATTTGAACGCTAACCAGGCTGTGCTGGCTCCTACCACGCTTTCTCTCCTGCTTTTAAGGATTCTTTCTCATATCTGATGTTATGAAACATGTTCTCCCCCCCACCCATTTTCTAAAATAACCTAACGGCAGGAATTTACATTTATCCCTTTTACATGTTTTCCACCCATTATTTCAACCTGTCAAGATGTTTTTGAATCT
Source organism: Perognathus longimembris pacificus (assembly GCF_023159225.1). Taxonomy (NCBI): domain Eukaryota; kingdom Metazoa; phylum Chordata; class Mammalia; order Rodentia; family Heteromyidae; genus Perognathus; species Perognathus longimembris. Next base: position 28,792,846 of record NC_063177.1, read on the forward strand.
CGATTCTGCCATTCATTCTATTAACAATCCCTCTGGCTTTGTGTCAACTGCAATGTTGATAAAGCACGTCTTCCATTCTGCTTTGTCCAAATTGCTGAGAAAAGGACTGAAGTGGTAAAGGTCGAGGGCCAAGCCTTGGTGCGGTTTTGGAAATGCCCACTGAGCTGACACAGCCCCCTCCCTGCCCCCTCCACACGTGTAGCCAGGGGCAGGGAGCACCGCCTCTGCCTCAGCCCCACTCCTGTGCCTGGGTCTTCCCAGAACCACCTCTGCGCAGCCTCTGCCAAAGGCACCTGCGTCCCCTACTCTCACACTCCTTTGAGTCCAGGGATTCTGTCCGGCACAGCTCCTCCCTGGTAGATGCATTTCCTCCCCTAAGGAGCTGTGGCTTTGCCTGCTCTAAGTCCTCACACTTAGAAGGTGGCCGGCAATTGTTATGAAACCTGCCAGCCCCTTACTAGCAGTTCATGTTTTCGTGTGTTTTAAAAACAGAATATAAGCTTTCAGTAAGTCAGTGGCTGAGAGTTACGGTTGTTCCAGAACCCTTAGAATATGGGGCCACAGGTTTTGCAGTTGTCCCTGGAGCTTTATGTCCTGGGTTGTTGTGTCTGGAGGATGGAACTGCTCAGGACAGCTCCTAGGCCCTGAGTTCAAGACCCACAATGGACATAACAAAACAAAACAAAAAAACAGAGTATCTTCCTAGAGCATCTTAACCTCATGGAGTTCAGGCCAGAGGAAGCTGGCCTCCTAGGAGTGGGCAGAGGGGAGCAAAGGGAAGAGGGAAGGGAGAAGGCCAAGCTGCTTTGGGCTCCATCCTCAGGCTGCCATTCCTGGGCCTCTCCTGGGACAAAGGCGCACCGCCCGCTCCTGTGTGCTCTCAGCGTATCACTGAGCAGTGAGAGGTGGCCGTGGTGGTGGGAACAAGGCTATTCCACACAAGGGCTCCCAACAGGACAGAGGGGCTACATTGCCTTGGACAACAAAGAGTAGGGAAGGAAGGCAAAGAGATCTTGGTAGGACTATGGTACAAGCAAGCAGCAGGAAGATAAGTAAAAGGAAACAGGGGGACTCCCTAAGGAGTAGCAGCTACTCCTGGTTATGAAGGTGGCCATGCACACGGTGAAGAGGGGTAGAAAGCCACTGCGCATGCCCGCATTCTTACTTAGGTCCTGCCGGCTACTCTGTCCATGACTTCCTATCCCTCCTTCCATTTTCGGAGCCTCAGTTTCCTTGCTTTGCAGCGGAGAGGGATGAAGATGAGGAGGGTTGGGCCCTGGACTCTCCTATGCCAGGTCGCCCCTGCTTTGAGGAGCCCAGGGGACCAGCACCGAACTAACCCATTATACAGAGCCACTCTTTACTAGGCTGGGGCTCTGGCAGCTTTATTATAAGTTTATTACATGCTAATTCAAGCAAATAAATTTGCCCCAGCTGTGAAGCAGAGGAGATTAATAACCTCAAAGATTACTTTGCTGCTTTGATGAGTTTCTTGAGCAGAGTATATTTAGGAAGAGCAACTAGATTAGTCAAAACCCCCTTTAATTATTAGTGACACTGTGCAAACGACTCTATACGACTGGAATACCAAGTACTTAACTCCCTGACCTTCGTATTCAAATAAACACGTCCATTACAGCAACATGCCTTCTGAGCCCACACACCATGGCAACTGCGGGCCTGAGGGCCTGGCGATGGGATAGCTGGCATGAGTCCGCCATTAGGGTGGGATGTCAATCTTAAAAGGTGTAGGTCTTCCTTTCCCTGGCCACCCTCAGGCTGGTTTGGAGCCACAAAGAACGCCTTGGAGCTAGAAGAATCCATTGTCAAGCGAGGGGAAAGGACTTGTCCACAGTCTTGGGGTGAGTTAGCTGCATGGTCTCCATGGCGCTGCCACCCACTTTGTTCCATCCATCCCAAACCCAATGGGCTGGGTGTGCTGCCAATGGAAACAGGAGGTTGACTGAATCCATCTACAGGGGCACCCCGCTTCCTCTGAGCCCCCAGGCCGCACTTGCTAAACACAGCCTTCACCTGGCTCCATCTGTGTGCACTCCCTCCCTAACGCCTTGAGCTGCCCTGAAATCTCCAAATCTCGGCTGCCCAGGTGCAGAGAATGCAGGGCAGAACCGCCATGTGGATGGTAGAGAGGCTGAACTGCCTACAAGCTGGAGGAAGGTTCCTTTGTTCCACAAAAAGTCCTAATAGATAGTGAGGATGGGGCATGGACAGAAGCAACAGAGATTACAGCTTGAACCTGGAGCAGAAGCCATGGGGGATGGGCTGGTTCCTTTTGTAGCAATCATCCTAGGACTTCCAAAGGGATCACATAAGAACTACCTCAACCCCCAGTGACCTATCCACATAGGGAGCTGCTGTGTCTTTAGGCCCCACCTCCTCCTTACAGGGTGGGGAGGGGGGAGGGGCAGGCACTCAGATCCTATCTGAACCATAGCAGCTCCTTATGTTGGTATCTTGTCATAGAACAAACCCAGTTCAAGACTCCTACTCAGGGTTCATGCTTGAATTCCTGTGCAACAGGCACTGCCGATTTCTGTGTTTTCTAGATAAAGTAAGCTGTGTTCAGAGAAAATGCACCTCGATTCAAGATCTAGCCATTCATACCCAGTGAGACTGAGGAGGATATTCTTAGGAGAGGAACACAAAGGCACAATGTCTATGTGCATCGGATCATATAAATTTAATATTATATTATTATATATTAATATTATAATATTAATATTATATTATCAAATAATATTTATTGAAATGAACTCCAGGAATTGGAAAAAAGAGGTTTTGTTTGTTTTGCTGTTGTTGTTTTCTTTTCTGTCTTGTTCATCTGTCTTTGGGAGGAGAAGGGGAAACACAAAAAGGAGGGACAAGGAATGAACAAATGCAGCAGTGGTCCTCACTAGGCACTATGTTGAAAATGTACTATACAGCTTGTGGGATGGGTTGAGGGAGAACTGGGAGAGAGCAAGGAAAGGAATGACATTGTCCAAAAAGAAATGTACAATTAAAAAAATAAAAAATGCTCCTTGAAATGTCCTTCCTGCCTTGGATCACCTTCTAGTCTTTCTGGGCTCAATTCAAAATAAGCTCCCCAGTGGGCTCCTCCTCCCACACTGTGCTCCGTGGGACATTGCGTTTCCTTGTTCTGTCACCCCCTCATGGCAAGAACGGGACTCCTCCATCTTCAAGTCTGAGAGCTGGGGTTGCACTAAGCGCCAGCCAACACCGACACAGACTGGAAGCTGTCCTGGATAATCTTGGTCATGAGGCACACTATGCAATGCCATCTGTCCCATGTTTCATCCCCCTGATTGGCAACTTGGAAAAAAGAGAGAGCCTTCATTTCCAGAAATGATTCCAGAAAAACCTTAGGTGTAGAAGAAAAAATAATATAGGAATGAACTGCAGAAAATAGATCGGAATAGGTATTTCCACTCAAGTGGAAAAATGTCTTTCTCAACACTGAAACAAAGGCATAGAAAAATTTGGCTATGTAGAAATCCAGGTTTTATCTGCCACAGGTGAAGTGTAGATCCTTTTGCCCATACGTTGTCTGCATAAATTTCTTGTCAACCACGGTTTAAAAATATCATCAAGGTGAAAAATGTATTGGTGGAAATGTTTGGCTTTCTGGCTTACAATATGGAGGTTCCCCAGAGACCAGTCTTATGCCTCTCTCTCTCTCTCTCTCTCTCTCTCTCTCTCTCTCTCTCTCTTTCTTCCCTTAATAATGGAATCTCAAACTTTAGCTGAATATCTGCTTTTGACTAGAAGGCTGTTTCTCAGCTTTGCTTATTGTGAGTTAGTTAATGGGCTCTAAAGAGCAGCTGCCTGTGCACTTTGTAGGTCTTCTCCTTCAGGAGAGGCGGCTTCCTCTTCTCCTTGGCTCTTTGTTGGCTGCTCCTGGGATGATGACAGGGGCCTGGGAAGAGGTCTGGATCACATGGAACCCTAGGTTGGGAGAACCAGAGTAACGAGATGAAAGGAGCCCAAGTCCGTGGTGCATTAGACTCGAAACACCAGCCCTTGGAACTGTTAAGGGAGAATTCCATATTGCTATTAGCACTGTCCCTGAGCCTCTTTGTGCTCCAGGCTAGTGCTCTGCCACCTGAGCTACAGTGCCTCTTCTGGATTTTTCAGAGTAGTATATTGGAGATAGGAGTCTCACAGACTTTTCTGCCTGGGCTGGCTTCGAACAGTGATCCACAGATCTATTGCCCTGAGCTCTTTTGCTCAAGGCTAGTGCTCTGCCACTTTGAGCCACAGCTCCTCCTCTGGTTTTTGAGTGGTTCATTGGAAATAAGAGTCTCTTGAGTACTTTTCTGCCCAGGCTGGCTTTGAGCTGCGATCCTCAGATCTCAGCCTCTTGTGTAGTATTGCTGCTACTTTAAGGTCTTCGTTACAGCGTGATGTCTGTATTCTAATGATCGGCTACCTTGCTATGCATTCCTAGAGATCTGGCTCATGTTGCTACTGCAGAACCTTGGGACTGTGGAACCTACACCATGAGCAGCACGCTGAGAGCAGCTTGGACTCTAATGGATTAGAACCCAAACACTTCTTTTAAGACAGCTTGTTTTGTAGCTATGACTCTGGAGCCTGTGTTGACAATGATAAAAACAAATCTGTTGTTAGAAAACAAATCTGTTAAAGTTTTAAGTCTGAATTGTGAAAGCACTTTAGAAACAAGGAAACCAATTTATTGATTGATGTGGTAGCATGATGAATGGAGATGGTTCATGTGACTTTCAAAACAAATTAATTGTCCCAAGGGAGATACAGCCTAGCCAAAACAGCTAGGATATTGTTGAACTCTTGGAGGAGATTCAACCACTGATATTAATATTAGTGATGGCAGCTCCGGTATTGTTGATCTGAGCCCATTGGCTGCATCCTGTGTGATGAAGGAAGTAGTTTTGTTGCTTTTACTGAGAAGTGGAATTTGAAAGAAGAGCCTTCTCTTACCTTGCCTGGCTTTTAATGACCTTAGTGGGACCTAAGGACACTAGGGGCTCAACCTTGTCATCTTAGCTCCTTAGGAGGCAGAGACTGGAGATTGTGTTTTGAGGCTAGCTTGGGTAGAAAAGTCCATGAGACCCCCCCATCTCAAACCAATGGTGGAACACGATCCCTAGTTTAATCAAATGATCAGTCTAAATCACTGCCAGTAGAGCTGTGTGTGGTGGCACATACTGTAACCCCAGCAGTCAGGACAGCCCAGAGTTGGGAAGTAGTGTAGACATCACAGCAAGACTGTCTTAAAAAAAAACACCCCAGGATATATTATATTTGCAGATAGATAGATATAGATATAGATATAGATGATATAGATCTCTCTCTCTCTCTCTCTGGAATGACAAATAGGAATTGCATAACACTGGTAGGTGCATGAACCACTGCTGAAGTTCACCACAGAGGCAGAGGATGTAGAGACAGCATGGGGCTGGGAAACCACAGGGTTCCATCTTCCTCGGGCATCTAGAAGGGGCAGGATTGAGGCCTGAGCCGCAGGGCTGGGGAAGCCCACTGCAAGAGGTTCCTGCTAGGAAAGGCTAGCCCAGGCTGAGGACACAAGGGGAGCCACAGGACTGGGGTCTGGGAAAGAACAAGGAGCTGGGGGAGGTGTGAGGCAGGTGGGCAGGGCTGGCACCCTGCGTGGAGACCGTGGAGCATCGTGGAAAGGAGGCTTCGGCGGGCAGGATCCACCTTGAGGGCAGGAAGACAATGGAAGGCTGTGGACAGCTTCCTGAGTGCTTGTGGGGACACGCCATTGGGAGACAATTGGTGATTTCCTTCCACCAGTCCCAGCTGGGGCAGAGCAGGAGGCCCAGCGCCGAGACTGCCCCTCTGTGGACTGCGTGTTCCCCTCCCGGCCTCCCCACACTGCCTCCCCATATTGTGTCCCCCCCCCCCCAGCCTTCCCACACTCTATTCCCCCCTCCATGCCTCCCCCTGTGTCCCCCCCCGGCCTCCCCACACTGAGTCCCCCCCCTCCTGGCCTCCCCACACTCTATCCCTCCCTCCCAGCCTCCCCATACTGTGACCCCCCTCCCCGGCCTTCCCACACTCTATCCCCCCCTCCGAGCCTTCCCATACTGTGTCCCCCCCCCTCCGTCCCGGCCTCCCCACACTGTGTCCCCCCGTCCCGGCCTCCCCACACTGAGTCCCCCCGTCCTGGCCTCCCCACACTCTATCCCTCCCTCCCAGCCTCCCCATACTGTGTCCCCCCCTCCCCGGCCTGCCCACACTCTATCCCCCCCTCCCAGCCTCCCCATACTGTGTCCCCCCCTCCCCGGCCTGCCCACACTGTGCCCCCCCTCCCTGGCCTCCCCACACTCTATTCCCCCCTCCCGGCTTCCCCACAGTATGCCCCCCTTCCACAGTGTGTCCCAGGCTGAAGGCTCCTTTGTCCCTCCAGATCACCCCACAGAATTGAGTCTCCATTCCCAGGAGTGTGACTGTCACTGGTCCCTCCATCCCCGGGTGCCAGCTGTTCTGTGCCCAGGGGGAGCAGAGTGAGGGTTTTGGGGACGGTGGAGCCCATGCCCCCAGCACTGCCGCTCCAGATGGAGCACTGGCCCCCTCCCTGACCAGAACACAGGCTCGGAAGTTGGCTCACCTTGAAGGCTCCTGGGGGGAGAGGACGGGGGGGGGGCAAACAAAGGGCCTTTCGTCACCCAGCCAGGTCTGGGAGGAAGGGAGGGGTGGGGGTAGCGCTGGGGCGGGCAGAGTTTGTACCCCAGGACTATTTAGCCAAGGATCTGACCAATATTTACCTTCCCAAAGCCTGCACATGCTTCCCCAAACCTACCCATCTGCAGTGTAGCTGACACCAGGATCCCTCCCCCACCCCCCTCCTTTCATTTTCCTTGGGGGGGGGGGGAGAGGATACACAGCAGAAGGCAATGTAACATCCCCACAGCTGGGACTCAGCTGCTATAGTTTTAGAGTTTAGAGCCCTGCCCAAAAGCTGTCCCAGCATTGGGCTCCATGAACTCCAGTCAGCGGGCGGCGGGGCTGCTGGGGTCTCACGCTGACCGTCCAGGCCAGCCCAGCCCCAGCTAACCTTGCTCTGGGCGTTACTCCTGGGAACTTCCAGAGCATCTCTCGCCCTGTGGGGGCCCTCTGCTATTAGGTGTCCCTTTCTTGCTCTTGATGTGTTACCTGTGTGTCCCAATGTGGGGGACTCAACCAAGTGATCCACAGCTCCACGGCCCCAGGCAGGCAACTGAAATCTCTCCAGAAGCAATTCAAAGCCTTCCCCACGGCGATACCATCAACAATCCCTCTCACTGGAGAGCGCGCTTTAGTTCACTCAGGCTTCTAAAATAGAACACGGTAAACTGGGCCGCTTCCACAATAGGCACTTTATTTTCCACAATTCTGAAGGTTGGGAAGTTCAAGGTCAAGGAGCTGGCACATTTAGCGTCTACCAAGGGTCCACTTCTGATCGTACAAATAGTGCCTCTTTGGTGTGTCCTCACACGGAGGGAGGAGGATTCGGGAACTTTGGAGAGCTCTAGTGTCTCTTTCAGAAGTGCAGTAATCGGCTGGTGGTGAATTACTACAATTGATCATTCCCCATTTTACCATCTTCTTTCTCCCTCCTTTCTCCTTCCACCCCCTCCCTCTCCCCTCCCCCTCCCCCTTCCCCTTCCCCTCCCTCTCTTCCTCCTCCTCCTCCTCTTCCCCCTCCTCCTCCTCCTGTTTCTTCTTTTGCTGGTTCTAGGGCTTGAACTCAGGTCCTGGTACTGTCCCTGAAATTTTTTAAGTTATTTATTTATATATCTATTTTTGCTCAAGGCTGGCACTCTACCATGAGCCACAGCTCCACTTCCAACTATTTGGTATTTAATTGGAGATAAGAGTCTCTCATGGACTTTCCTTCCCTGGGCTGGCTTTGAACCTCCATCCTCAGATCTTAGCCTCTTGAGTAGCTAGGATAATGGTGTGAGCCACTGGCATTGGTTACATTCTCCTAAACCCAGCTCTTGTCTTTTCCATCTCTTGCCCATCTCTTCATTTCTCTTTTACCAAGTAAGTAGATTCTGTCTTGGGCTGGTAGGTCTTTCCCAGTCAGGATAACGCCCGGTCTCCTTTCACTCCATGTCTGCCCATCTGAGACCAGGTTCTTCTGGGGATTAGGGGAGGTAGGTGGAAGGCAAGAAGAGATCTTGACAGGGTCATGCTTTGCATGTGGAGAGGTCAACTTTGCCAGGTTGGACTCACACCACCCCAGGCCTCCACATGACATGCGCATTCACACCCGCCCTTACACAGAGCACTTGCCTGTGCTGCTCCCCTTTTACCCAATTCTTTTTCTTTCTTTTTTTTTTTTTTTTTTTTTTTTGGCCAGTCCTGGGCTTGGACTCAGGGCCTGAGCACTGTCCCTGGCTTCTTTTTGCTCAAGGCTAGCACCCTGCCACTTGAGCCACAGCGACACTTCTGACCATTTTCTGTATATGTGGTGCTGGGGAATTGAACCCAGGGCCTCATGTATACGAGGCAAGTACTCTTGCCACTAGGCCATATCCCCAGCCCCCTTTTACCCAATTCTTCAACGGGCACGTTTAAACTTCGTCAATATTAAGTTCTGATATTCATAACCACGACTCTGATTAGTGCAAGACTTCAAAGCACCTTTTGAATCATTAAAGAAAGATTAAATTATGTTCAGAGCAGTTTCAGTATTAAGTGTGGCTGAGCTAATTCAGATTCTCTGGAAATTGACAATGTGATACATTTCCACTTTACACAATCAGCATATTCAGATTAAACCCACATAAAAGCCCAGCCAAACTGGGCCACTCTGAATAGGATGTGAGCCCACAGGAAGCCATAAACACACAGGCACATCTGGGAAAGAAGCAGAGCGCCAGAGCCCCATCCAGCCAAAAGCTGTCACAACCCCATAAATCTCCCAGAAATTCTAACAGCCCTTAACGTTTGTCAATGCTGTAAGTCATACTTTCTTCCTCACTCCCATCTGTCTGGGCTGGGCCAAGCCCAGGGTCATTTGGTTAATGCAGAACTCCATCTTCATTGCTTCGTAACTGGTTTTTAATCAGCGATGATTGCCGAGCTGGGCTGCTGCAGGCCCGCTCGCCTGCTCTTTCCTTGGAGACTGCCCATCGATATGTCATAGCAATTAACCGGAGACCTGTGGGAGGGGTGCACAGGGCGGCCGGAGAGCCAGGCTGGCTGGAGCGGCCGCCGACTCCATCCTGCTCTTCTGGGCGCTCACCTAGCCCCACCTACTATGGTTGGCGAAGAACATTCACAGGCAAAGGATGCCATCCACGATGCAACCATGACCACGGTTGTTCTCAACTCATCCAACAACTTCATCTCCCAGATAGGAGGGAAAATGACTGGTGGACTGTCAGCCTGAAGTCAGAGAACTGACTGGGTGACTGGGAGGGAGAAGCTCGAAGGAAAGAGTGTAATAGCATTATCATCTTCCTAACATTGTAGGTCATGGTAGCAGAGGCAGAGAAGGCTTAGCATATGGAAGCAGCCATTAGACTGGTCTTAGGCTATGTAAGTGTATAGCAGACAATGATATATATATATATATTTGTTGATTGTTCATATGACAAGACTGGGAAAGTGAAAATGATGTGAGAAGATGGGAATGTGTGTAGATGGCACTTCTGACTGGGTGATGGCCAATGATCCTGGGGAATGTCCCTGTCCTTTCTCTCCTCTCTCACACATAGACATTTCATTCTATATATTTCTCTCTCTCTCCATATATATAATATATTATTTTTTGGGGGGGAAAGAAACTGGAAGAACCATCATCTCGAGGAGAGCAGTGGAGATGAAATGAGAGGGAGATGTTTCTCTCAGTACTTGTTGAGTTTTGAGATATATTATCGTATTAGCCATTCACATAAAAAAAAACCACAGAAGTGAACTAAAATAAGCAATGTTTACAAAAGATGGAAATAGAGCCACAAACCCAGAGGAGAACAGAGGGCAGCCCATCTCCATGAGGACAGGCTTTAAATGGCTGAGGCCTTGGTAAGTGGCCATATAACATGCACTTCAAATTTATGAGACAAAAAGGCTTTCGCAGGAATACTTGGAGCAGGAGGGCGATCAGAGCAGCAGCAGCAGCAGCTTGCTGCTGGGGTAATGTGATAAGAGAATATTGAAGCTGTGCTGGAAGTGGAAGGAAGTTAGGGGTGAAGACAGACAGGAAATGCAGGCTGGGTTTTCCAGGAAGTGGAAGGGAGGCATCAACTGGCAGAGGCCTGGGATGGTGGGTCTGGGGATGAGGCACTCCCAGATGAGGTATGCAGATGCCCACATGAGCTGGGGAGGGGGGGCTGAGCAATGGAGGAGGAGAGGCCTTCCCTCTGGATGGGATGTGTCTGACTTCTCTGCTTTACATTGTCATCCCCTTGTACACCCAACCAGAAGCTGGGAAGGGAATAGACGAAGGAATGCTCTCTGGACCTCTGAGCCCAGCCTAGGAAGCTGGTACAGTGTTTGCCATTTGCTGAATAAAGAAGGGAGCTAAAATATGAGGCAAGATGGCAGGAAGGTGGGGGGGGGGACACAATTTTGGTGAGAGGATGTCAGTAGGAGGGGGTGATAATGAATGGTAAGAGTAAGGTTGGGAGAGGGGAGAGGGAAGGGGAGAGCGTGCAAGGGGAGCAAGTGTGAGGGGAGTGAGGAGATGCTGAGGAGGGGTGAGTCACTCCCTCCCCCATCCACTCCTGCCATTCTCCACCCCCCAGCACCTGATCTGGCTGAGCCCTGTGCCAGTGCTGCAGCTCTAGCTCTTGTCCCGTGGAACATTCTCCTGAGCAAATCATACTGCTTATTAAGTTGCTCATGCAAGCCAGGTGCCAGTGGCTCACACCCGTCATCCTAGCTACTCAGGAGGCCAAGATCTGAGGATCACAGTTCAAAGCCAGCCTGGGCAGGAAAGTTCCTGTGAGGCTCTTATCTCCAATTAACTACCCAAAAACCAGAAGTGGAGCTGTGGTTCAAAGTGGCAGAGTGCTAGCCTTGAGCAAAACAAAGCTCAGGAACAGCAACCAATCCCTCAGTTCAAGCCCCATAACAGACAAAAACCAAAACAAAAAAAAAATTTCTCATGCATTTCTGTGGGGAAGGAGGATGGGGAAGGATAGAAGAAGGCAGAGAGGAAAACTGATCACGTTGCCTTTCACTCGAATTCATCATGTTGCTGTCCACCGATCAAATCCCAAATTCTTCAGTACGACATTTGTAATCTTGGAGAGTAAATGCCACTTTGGGTATACAACTACTGGATAGTTGTGCCAGTCATTAAGCTAAGAATCAGTGTGTTCACTATACATTTCAGCCTCTGTGTGTGTGTATGTGTGCGCGTGCATGCTGGTACTGGGGCTTGAACTCAAGGTTTCAAGCTCTTAGCCTTTTCTGCTCAAGAATGGTATTGTACCATTCTGGTATTCTGGTTAGTTGGTTAATAGGTGCCCTGAGTTTAGGCCCCAGTACCAACACCAATACACACACACGCACACACACACACAGTGATAGGTTGTCACAATGTGAGTGTCTCCAGGATAAACAAGTCCCCTATGTAAGGGCTCATAGTGGGATAGCTATTAGGACATCCTCCAGGTGAAGGGAAGATCCTATAAAAGGCACACTGTAAACATCCAGGTCCAGCTCCCTTTCATTTACTGGCAGGGCAGTGTTGCTAACTAGCCTGGTATTGGAACCCCAGTTTAGCTGGGAGCTCTCAGGCTGTCCCCTCATACAATCTCATGTCCTCAAATTTCCTGACTTCTAGTAAACCCAGACCTGATAATATGGAGTGTTTAATGAAGAGCCATTATGCCCTCTAGTTAATTTAGTCCCTGGGAACGAGGCAGGGTATATGACAGGGAGGGAAACTGAGTCACAGATATAAGCTAGGTCACCAGGCTACTTAGCATTAGACTCAAGCCTGCCGCTCTTCTCTCCAGCATGCCACATGCCTCTCAAACCACACAGGGGCCCTCTTCCTCCTCTTGCTTTTCATTCCCAAGGCCCTTACTACTAGTTGCTATGTGATTTTTCGAATGCCAATTCTCCCCCAGCCTTAGTTTATCTTGTTTATTGGGAAAAGAAGATGGACCAAAGATTCTCAATAGTTTCTTTCAGATATTATTGAGTCAGTGATTTTTTCTGAGGTCAAAGTTTTCAGTTTCTCCTCCCCAAGACTTTCTATGTTCTTATGCTCAGCTTTTGATTTGACATAATTAGAGCACTTGTATTTAGTGCAAATCCACCGCATGAGTTATTAATTACTCTTTAAGGATTGACAGGGAATTCACTGCAACTGAGGCTGCGTTGATTAGGACCAGGGGCAAGTCAAGCATCCAGATGTTGTCTGGGGCTGGAATTCATCTGTGAAGTCAGAGCTTTCATGGAACAGTATGGATAAACAAAAAAGCAGGCTGAGCTTACAAAGCAGTGTTACGAAAAATGAACTATCTTGACCTGTTAGTCCATGAGGGTCCTAAGAATCTGTGGTTGCTTCATCATAAACACACTTGAAAACCACATCTTCATTTTATTTCCCCTTAGCCCTCTCATTCCAAAGGTGTTTTGCTAACAAAGTGACAAGGCACACTTCCTGCAACCTAAAAAATCATGAAGCCTAGGCTGGAAGGAACAAAACTTTTAATTTTCTAGAGGAGCGCAGAAAAGCAAGAGGAATCCCCTGTGACAGGAGGGAGACACATCACTGACCTCCAGGAAGTTTCAGACACAAAGGAAAGCCTAAAGCTAAGGGTCAGACAGGAGCACCAAGACAAAACCTTCCAGCAACTCTGCATTGTACTAGAGGAATTCAAAACTGGTGGTATATTAAAGCTAAGACTCAAACCTATAGCAGCAAAACCTGAAGCCAAGTTAACATTGACTACATTGGTCAAACCATCGACATTAGATAGGCCAATTTTATCACTAAAGGGACCAGGTAATAAGACAATATTGAAATTATTAGTGACAGCAGCATCCCAGTTGTTTTTTTTTATTTGAAACGTTTTGTATTTCCCCGTATTTTTAGGGCAACAGTATTGAGTTTGGTGCTTTACCATAGTGTAATCAATTATTTTCTGTGTCAATGGTATTAATTAGAAACAACCACTATATTATTTTGAATATGCTATCAGTATCTGTATTATTCTTCTTTGGTGTTTCTCTGCTTGCTGAATGGATTGCTGATAGATTTTCTACTACTGAAATAGCCTTGCATTCTTGGAGGAAGTCCTGCTTGGACACTTTGATGTAATTTCTAGTTATACTTCAGAATTTTTGTATCTGAGCTCCTGTGTTTGTCTTAGTATGGTATTGAGCTTTGCTATGAAGACCATGTGTTTCATAAAACAGGAATGCTGTCCACATTTTTCGGTCATCTGGTTTACAAATAAGGTTTACATGGCACGAGGATTATCAGTTACATAAAATTCATTTGGATCCAGGCCATTTTACAGCATTAAGCCTTTAATTATACTTTTGGTATCCTTTTTGGTAATAAGTTTATTCTGGTTTTCTATTTCTTACTGTGTTTGGTAATTTTTATTTGTAGGATTTTTTTTTTGCAACTTTGCATTTTCATATTTGTTACCATGATGAATTTTCTCTGCTATTTGTGGCTAATGAGTGCATAGGTTTACTTTTCCTCTTATTCAGGGGAATTTATGTTTTAGTAATCTTTGTAAAAATCTAGGTTTCATATTTCTGTTTTCCTATTTTAGTTCCTACCAATTTTTTTAGGGATTTTTTTTGGTGTTTGCTACCTTATTAAGATGAGTAATGTTTTTTCACCATTTTTTTCCTCATTGAAGACATTGAAAGCTATACATTTCCTTTTAGTATGTGTTTGCTGTATATGCTACAGGTTTGGTATAATTTGTGTATGTTGTTGAATTCTAGGTAGTTTGTAATATTAACTTTCCTCTCTTATCCTCCCCACCCCCATGTCTTACCATGAAGCCCCAGCTGGCCTCAAATTTGCAATCCTACAGTCTCCAGGGAGCAGAGACTACAGATATGTACTACCACTCTTGGTTCAGCATTATTTACTACACAGTTACAATGTTTATAACCACATTTGAATATTTTAAATGTTATTGGGCTATGACATTGCTATTTATATTTGCAGACTTTCTGACTATGACTTTTTGTTTTTTGCCCATGTTCTTTTGAGAGGAACCAACCACACATTTTCTATTTGCATTTTAAATATGATTATAACATTATCAATCTATAATTCTTGGAGAGGCATATTAAAGTCAACTCAACTGTCTTCTATTTGAATTTTCAATGGTTCTTATTTTACTTTTGCCATTCTTGAGGCTTGAACTCAGGGCCTAAGCACTGTCCTTGGTTTCCTTTTTGCTCAAGGCTAGCACTCTGACACTTGAGCCACAGCACCACTTCCGGTTTTTTCTGTGTATGTGGTGCTGAGAAATCGAATCCAGGCAAGCAGTTTACCGCTAAGCCACATTCCCAGCCCGATTCTGTCTTATCTTTCTTACTATTGTGTCTTTTGTCGTTTCATTACATATCCTGTGGAGTGCTTAAAACTTTGAATTCCACTATGTCCCACACTAATCTTTCTTTTCCTTCGGTTTATATTTGCCTATTTTCTCTTTATCACCCCCTTTCAGCTTTCTTATTTGTTTCTATACATCGTACATGATTTCCTCTTTTTCTAGGGTTTACTGAGACATTCACTGTACACAGTCTTGACTGGTCTCAAAATGGGATCCTTCTGCCCTTGTCTTCCATATGCTAGGATTATAGGCATATGCCACCATGTTCTGCAAAGTTATGTGTTTGTCTAACATATCTCACTTTATTATTTTGTAGGTCATGGGGCTTGCTTGAACTCAGGACCTGAGCACTGACTGTCCCTAAGCTTTTTCTACTCAAGGCTAATGCTCTACCACATTGAGCCATAGAGCTACTTTGGGCTTTCTGGTGGTTTATTGGAGGTTTGAGTCTCATACTTTCCCTGCCTGGCCTGGCTTTGAACCACAATCCTCAGATCTCAGCCTCCTGAGTTACTAGAATTACAGACATGAGTCACCGGTGTGTGGCTCTCACTTTTCTTTGTAATAGAAACAAATTCAGTCATATTCTGACTGGCAGACTCACTTGATTTCAAGTCTTTTTGTTCTATCTTGCATATTACAGCTTCTCCTTAGTATTTTTTAGTTTTTGGTGACATGCTTTCTAGCCTGTATTTTGGTGTTTCTCCATGAGATATGAAAGCATGGAAGTTTTCTCCCCTTCCCAATTTTTAATTCTTCCACCTCTTATTTGGTATAGCTTATTAACTCAGGTGGGCCCCACCTCCATCTCCCAGGCACAATTGGCCCTCAATGTTGACACCTGTCACCAGTCTTGAACCCAGGGACGGGCAAGCTGTCCTGGAAATGAGATTGCATTCTGCCACTCAGCAGTTGTAAGATGGTGAGCCAATTAGCTCTTTGAGCGTTAAATCACACAGCACGCGCGGAGCTCAGCAGACTGTGACCTGTCACGTGGTTGGTGCTCCTGTTCTCTGTCCTATAGCTTCTTAGGCTGGGTGTGGGCCTTGTCCTCTTTTTGAGCTGAGCAATCAGGATGAGGAGGAAGATGACCAACGTGACTATGTGTGGGGCTCCCTCACTACTGTCAGAATTCCGGGGATAGATCAGCTCCCACTGGTCTTCTACCTCTGCAGGACAGTAGGGGCCACACACTCCTATCTAAAAACTATGGGGACAGGAGAATGCTGCTGCTTTGTGGGTGTACAGCAGCTAGTGCTGGCACAAGTGATCCTGTCCCTAGCTTCAGACAGGGGCATCTCCCACCTGTCCTCTAGGCACTTGGTGCTGCAGCAAGGCGTGGTGATAAACTGGAGGACAGACCTCAAGGAGGCTGTGTCCTAGGGACCTCAGCTTTCTTCAGTGCCTTGAGCAGCAGCGATGAGGATACCTGAGGCCCACACTTCAGCCTATACACATCCATTGGCCTGTCTACTGCTTGAATGGCTGAGAAATCTCCTATCTTGCATGTTGCCACCAAGCCTTAGACTTTCTGTGAGCTCCACCTCAGTGCTTTCATACTCTCCCAAGTGCTTGGTAAGGAGGAGAGGAGTGGTAGGGTTGATCTCTTTCTGTACTTCTGGTTTTGTGAACTTTTCTTTTTGGTGCCAGTCCTAGGGCTGGAATTTAAAGACTGAATGCTGTCTCTGAGCTTTTTCACTAAGCTTAGCACTCTACCATTCATTCCACAGCTCCACATTTGGCTTTGTGGTGGATAACTGGAGATAAGAGTCTCAGAGGTTGAGGGGCGCCTGAGATTCATGCCTGTAATACTAGACTCTACTCTCCAATTAACCACCAGGAAACCGATGTAGAGCTGTGGCTCCAAGTGGTAGTATGGTAGTCTTGAACAGAAAAGCTGAGGGACTGTGCCTAGGCCTTGAGTTCAATCAAGCCCTATGACTGACAGGAAAAAAAAGAAAAAGTGTCTTACAGACTTTCCTGCTTGGGCTGGCCTTGAACTGTGTTCCTCAGATCTCAGCCTTCTGAGTAGCTATGATTATAGGCAGGAGCCATCAGTGCCTGACTTTGGGGCATGTGTGTGTGTGTGTGTGTGTGTGTGTGTGTGTGTGTAACTATTTCTAGTGGGTATTTCTGAGCTCTTCAAGATACTCTTTTAAGCCCTCAACTGCAGGGCCACAAATTTGGTGTGGTGCCTTTGGGAGAAGGCCCGCCACTGACTGAGCTTCTTTCCTCCTCTTCCCTCCCAGGGTGCGTTGCCACTTCCTGCAGCCCCGTTCTCCCAGGGATTCTGAATACCTTCCGCTGTTAATCTCCTCCACACGCTGGCCTGCTCATCCTATAACCCCATGAAAATGGCTCCTCAAATTCCTTCCCATGCCAAGTCATATGTGGAAGGGTGAGGGGACCTGGTGCACCCCAACAGTAGCTCTTCCTTTCCCAGCCCATCCTCCAAAAGTACAAGAACACCAGACAACTCTGTTCAAAACAGTTTATTTTATTTCATTTTTTTTGTCAGACAAACACATTGATTTCTGGACCACAGTAGAGGATGGAAACCTTTCACAAACTTATTTATTTGAAAATACAAATATAAAATTATACTTTCCACATCTGTGATGTGAGAGACTGCCATCCACATAGTATTTTTTTTTTTTTATTTTTACAACAGGGCTTTAAGTAAGCCACACACAAAGACCTGAAAGATGCTTGAGATATATATATATATAGTTACATATATATGTATATATATAAAAAAAATACTCACTACCAAAGTTCTCATCAGTTTCATACTAAAGTATAAAAGTAAGGGTGAGGTCAGCCACAGTGCTAGGGAAAGTTTTATTTAGATACATTGATGTCCACATGAAACGCTTAGACTTGCATCTTATTACATATGGAATTCTGAGTTCACAACACACCATGAATGGCAGATTGGCTAGCCCACGCTACTCAGAGCACGCTCACAGACTCCACACAGGATGCTACAGTATGTACAGGATACAGTAGTAGGAGCCTTCTAGAAGGCTCTGGAACTTTTGTCTCTCAATCCCTTTCCCCCTCCTATCTTATGCTCCTGCCTTCTGGAAACGAAATCCTATCAGACAATGCATTCTGATTATTAGATAGCCAAGATTACGGTTGTTCCCCAGGAGGGGTGGGTTTGATTGAAATGTTTCTTTTGTTTCTGAGTTCACTTACTTTTGTTGTTATTGTTGCTGTTTTGGTGAAAGAAAAAAAGAAGAAAAAAGAAAACAAACATATTACAGTATTATAAAGTATTGCTTAACATCCAGCGTAGCCGTGTGCAGTGTCTGTGCCAGGCCTTTTTTTCTGCTCCAGGTGAGGGTGGGGAACTCGCCAGTGTCTGTTCAGTGTGCTTGCCTGCAGCCTGTCCCTCTCCTCTCCTCTGCCTGGCTGGCCTGAGCCTTCTGTGGAACATCTCCTGGCTGGCTTAGCACATTCAAGAAAGAAAAAAAAATTTCTCCCCTCCCTCACCTGCCCCCTGAATAATCCCTCTGTCCCTGTGTGTCTCTTCCAACTGATAAAGAGAAGTATGAATTAGTGTTTCTTTTGTAAACAATTTCATATGCAATATAATACAGAAAGCATGGCTGACCTTCAATAAAAAATGTAGTAAACTATATTGCTTTATTCTTGAATATGCGAGAGTGAGTGAATGGCAGAATGAAGCAGTGTGGTAAGTGGTGGTGGAGGCTAAGTCCCTAGCCTTCGTTTGCACTAAAGATCAAAATAGGATTTTGTTTGGAATCAAAAATATTTCCCCCCTTAAATTCCCAAATGAAAAAGAACAACCAAAAGAAAAAAAAATAAAAACAAAACAAAACAAAAAAAACTAAACAAAAAAATCCTGAACACCTTTCAGGTCATTAGAACCAACAATTACCCAATGATTTTATACTAGTCTAGCAAGATGTGTATAACATTCACTGGCTGTGGATTGCTGTGTAGTGATACATTAAATTGACAGCAATCAAGCCATGCTACCTTAAAGCCCAAGCTACAAGTTCAAATTAAGATGATGGTATGAAGGATAAAAATGCAAAGGCCTGCTGGAGCTTCGTTTAAATCAACTCAATAAGCGAATGGGATAATGTGAGTTTTCCCAATGTGTAGGAGGAAGGCCACAGAGCACATCTGCAGAAACTTCTGGAAGGAGATCCAGGCTTGGTCATCTCCAACTGTCTCCCATGTCCAGGCAGGACGGGGATGGGACCAGGAGCTGCTGCCACTCACTCTCCCCTGCTTGGGAAGGAGAGGAGCTTGGGGACTCCAGCTGGTGGGTCCAGAAGCAAGAGAGTCCCCAGGAGGTGGCTATTGGTAATGCCAGGGGAAGAGTCATCAGCTATGAGGGTTTCTTCCCCAAGGGAAGGCGAAAGGTGGTTTCCACATTCGCCACTGAGCTTAAATGAAACAAAGACAAGGCAGGACATCAGTGCTAAAAGAATTTATCAAAAAAAAAAAAAAAAAAAAGAAATTGTTCAAAATGGACTCCTAGATGAGATGGGTAGGGACTAATGTGAACCTTAACCTAGGTAGCCACATTAAAATGCATCAGATTTCTACAAGATTTGTGCTATGGGCTACTGGGTCTCTTCAAAAGGTTTATAAACACCTAAAACATATTCACACAGATTATCAATTTCTTCTGAGCATTCTTAAAAAAATATTTTTTTCTCTTAGTAAAATCATTTTAATATACCATGCCTCCCTCTTTTAAAAAATAAATTAAAAAAATCCAGTTTTGCATATTCTAGCATTAGCATTTAAGGTAGTATGGCACACCCCAAAACAGTGAGGGGGGCGGGGGGTCTACGAAACGCCACAGAGTCGGCCGGCATTTGAACATGGTGAGACCTTGGGTTAGTTGAAACCACATCAGATCAGCAAAAATAAAATTAAAACTTGAAATAGAAAAAAAAATAAAAGAAAAAAAACCTGCCCCCAAAATTATTAGCATTTTTTTTCTTTTCATAAATAAGAGAAAGTTCTATCCTTACTGGTCCTAAATCTGAGTAACTATGTCTAATTTTTTTAAACCTTAATTACGTTATACCTATCAATATGTAGTAGAAGAAAGAGGAGGGAAAAAAAAAAGTTTCTACGCTAGTACCAGGATAGCACACTTACAACATAGCCATTTTATACATTATTAACAAACAATGATCAACAAAGAATCTTCTATGAGATGGGGGTGCTGAGAAAGGAGGGGTACAGTACATCACCAACATGGACAGAGAAGAGTAATTCATCCCCTAGCTTGACACTGAATCTCTAGGAATTTAGTGTCTCTCTTTTTTTTTTCTTTTTAAAATAAAATTTCTGTTATTTTATGACTTGAACAAGTTTTAATATTTTAAAAGCTTCCAGCATTTTATTAACTTGGTTGTTTGGAAATTAAAAAGATGACTCCCCCCCCCCCTTCCCATAACCCTCACCAAACAACCTAGCATTTTACTGGGAACCAAAGAATATGATTTTTTTTTTAAATGCTGTTGCTGTTTAATTAGAATTGAAAACAGGCTTTTTTTTTTCTCCTTTCTTTCTAAGTTAGCATTTTGGAGGCTTTAGTTTGAAGATGCTTTTTCCCTACCATGTCTGTGAGTGTCTATGTTAGTCTACTTTGTTAGTAAAATTTATAAAAAATAGGAGTGCAGCAGCTCTTTATAATAAATGTCGCATTCAGTGTCTCATACTGGCTGTGCCTTAAGTACCAAATTTATAAACGTAACAATTTAAAAAATATTAATAAAAGTCAATATCACATTTTAAAAAAGAAAAAATATATATCCACACTACAATAGGTTTTAATGCCATCTATTGAGTTGTACTTCTACAGTTGCTGTTGCCGATCTATTACCAATATTAAAAAAAAAGTTAAATTAACAAATATCCTTCATCATAAGTGTCTTTCCCCAACTGAGGACCATATATTATAACAGCCAAATGTTTAAACATGTGCAAACAGGAAGTGTCAGTTTTTCCCACCAGTCACAGTGCAGGGATGTTTATACTTTCATTTTTAAAATTCTGTTTACATCTACAATAAATTAAGAAAAAAAAAGTTCTTCCATAGCCTCTCTGGTGATACTTGCAGCACTGAGGTATTAAAAAAATATATATATATAAACCAAAAAGGTTGCTTTTTCTAATTTGTAAATAGAAAGTGAATGGAGAAAAGGTTATATATTCCAGCCGGCTAATCCATTCCTAGCCCAGGGACCCCCAGCAATGGGGGTGGTGGGGGGCAAGGCGGGGAGAGAGGCAAAGCATACATAAGGAACCTTTGAAGGTGCTGAAATGATTGGACAATAGAAAATGATCAAACATTTAAAAATTAAGACTGAAAAAAGAAATGTTCCCTTCCCGCCCTTTGCCCAAGCCAAACAGGTGTGCTTTGAAACTTTTAAATATGTTAAATATTAAAATTGTAGCTTTTTTTTCCTTTAAAAAACATCTTGGGAAAAGCAGAGTTTATTTTTTCATATTTTAAATAAAAATCTAGCTAGACAGTAACATTTGAAGCTGTGCACAGGTGAGAGGTTGACAGGCTGGTAGGATACTAATGAAGTTCTTAGGTCTTATGACACCAAGGAAGGAGTTTAAACAAGTGTTCTACGTGTCCTGGGTGGTCCCGGCAGCTAGGTGTCCTTATCTCATACTAGATTGTGTCATGTCCTCCTCCTTCCTCCTCCTCCTTCCAGAGCATCAAACTGCCTGGGACCTACTCCCTCACAAAAATAAGTTTGATTCTTTCTTAATAGTTTCTATGTAGTTAATGAAATTGTATTTACAACATTTTTTTTTTAAGAGTTCACAATTTCAAAAAACCTTATAATATGACCTCTTTCAACAGAAAAAAAAAAGCACTTATAGAAAAGGAGGACACTCAA
The DNA here is from genome assembly GCF_023159225.1 of Perognathus longimembris pacificus. Lineage (NCBI taxonomy): Eukaryota > Metazoa > Chordata > Mammalia > Rodentia > Heteromyidae > Perognathus > Perognathus longimembris. The sequence goes on from NC_063177.1 coordinate 28,814,324, forward strand.
AACATGGTCATCCTTACCTTATTGCCGAAAATAGATATACTTAGGTTAACAAAGAGACATCACAAAAAGAAAGAACCGCTTGGAGAGTGTGTTAATCAGCTTACTACATCCCACTTCTACAATGCAAAACAGGAAGTCCACACCCACCACCTCCCACTCTGCGAGTCACAACTTCCCCTCAGGTGCGTCAAGTTCCACCTGAAATATCATACAGTCTCAGAATTGGTACCAAAATACGGAGAGCAACATCACCATCTCAGTATCCTTTACAAGTGAGAACAGAATCAAAACAAGCAAAAAAAGAAAAAATAATAACCCCTTAATATAACAATTACACTATGGTTAGCTTTTTAACTAGATATTAAAGCTAGGTGTGTACTGGACTAAGTCAAAATCACCACCAAATGTGATTCAAAGAGATTTCAAAAGGAGAAGGGGAAGGGAGGGGAAGGGAGACCACCAAGAAAAACAAAACAAAACAAAACCAAAATCATGGGTTATATACACATTTAAAAGCTGTTGTCTTATATTACAGCAGATTCGTGAGATGATGCGACGTAGTCAACCCTCGATCCGAAGTGAGCCATCTCTGTGTGGGATGAGGAGTGAGGCTGGTGGGGGTCCAGGTCTGAGGACATCACCTAAACAAAGGACCACTCAGAAACTTCGCCCAGTCTTGCCTGGACATCCAGGTATGCTCTGCAGGGCAGGGCAGGGCAGAGCAGAGCAGGAGTGTCACGAAGAGAAGACCAAGCAGGGTGAGAGGAGAGAGAAGACCCATCAGATACTTATGTGATTGATTCTAAATAGAGTCTTCAAAGGAAGGACTGCTATGGTTGTGTGGCTCAGTAGGTGGCCAGCTGGATTTCTGAAAACACAGCCTGGGAGATCGGATGTCTAAGTTATGTCTGATACAGGGAGGGAGGAGACAGCTCCACCTCCGCTCCTGATTATGTCACACAGGTGGTATTGGGATTCACACGCAGGGCCTAGTGCTTGCTAGGCAGGTGCTAAACCACTTGAACCATGCCACTTGGGACCACACAATCCTTGAGCCAAGAGCAGGAGCACGATCAGCACATTGAGAGTTGAAGTGCACACTGACCGGAAACTTTCTGTTTAAACGTCTGCTTTCAAAGCTAAATGTATAGGAAATATATCTGTCTTTAGAAGACACCTGTCAATGACAATTTATAGCTGGAAATCGAAATTTGTACTAAAAATATAATTTACAGGATATACCAAGGGCAAAAGATCAGAACTTTGAAAAAAAATCAAACCAGCTTTGGTTGGAGAAAACCCAAACAGCCCAGGATTCATAGACTTACTGAGTTTCCCTCAATTGACTGTGGGCCCTTCTCTCATGGATGGTGCTAAATGTCAGTGGGTCACCTCTGCTGGGGACATAGTGTATGTCTGAGCAGTCCTTCGTCACTGTGGTACAGCTTCATTTAACCTATGTGGGAGGGAAGGCTGCTGCCTCGACTCTCCTGGCTACTTGGTCCTTCTCTGGAAACCAAGTTCTTGAGTGGGTTGAGAGATGGTGTAGGAGCAGTGGCAGCCCTGGAGGGCATGGAAGACCCCACACTCCTTCCCCAGGGTAGGGGAAGAGTTGCTTGTAGCCCCAGCAGCTGGCTTCCCAAGCAACTGCTGGGCTGGGCAGTATGTGGTCTCCTCCCTCAGCTGAGTCTACAAGGGCTGCTGCTGTGTTTATTCCCAAGTTCGTGCACCTATCTGTTTTCCTTGCTTTCGGAGGAGCCCTACTGCCCCTGGGCCCCCAAACCCAGCTTAATTAGTAGCAAGTAGCTCTCTTTCAAACTGTTAGTGGCCTCTGGCTCTGGCCAGCGCTGGCTGGGTCAGTGCTTGAAGGGCAGTGGAGGCGAGGGGTGGGGTGGTTCACACACATGGCTTATTTGGTTAAGAGAGGCAGTTGCGTTAGTGGAGGTGATTCCTTAGCAGCAACACAGGAGAAATCTAAGAGATTTATGGGGCTCAACGCCCCCCCCCCACCCCCCACCAGGTCCCCAAGCTGGTCCCTTCTCCCGTTCTGAGTCCTGGCTGGCTCTGGGGTGGGTGCAGTGCCCCTCTACCAGACCGGAAATGCCTGAATGCCAAGTCCACAGCTAGCTCTCCTGTGTCCCAGCTCCATGAGTGAAAGGCTCTCGTCTCCTCCCTGGCATGATTTCTTAGGTGGAATCCCTTCCTAGGCCTCAGCTTTCACCCAAGAGACAAATCCACGTTCCCAGCTCACAGCTCATGTGTGAACACAGTCCACGTCTAGCGCTTTCACCAAGACAGCTCCTATCTTCTGGTGCTCTTCCCACAAATGACAGACCCTCGGTTTTGGAGGAGGAGAACGTGGTTAGAGGCTTGTTCACTGCCTGCCCCAACCTCCCCATTGCTCTGTTCCACCACCTCCGTATCCCCATCAAAGTGATTTAAAAATGTTTAATTAACTTGAGCTCAGTTTAAAAGGTTAGGAAACTGGCAGGGATCCAAATCCACGTTAGGCAGGTGATGTCGTTAATTTAATTTGCTTTTCGGGCGGTAATCTGGATAATTACACCACAGTTACTGGCAAAAAAATGTTTTCTTTTCACTAAAAGATGGGAGGTCTGGCTGTTTGACTGCACAAACCCGAGAAGCCAAGCCCCCAGTGGGCCTGATGGGCCCAGCAACCCTTAGGGAGGTCAGCTGGCAGAACTTCCAGGAGTGGCCCTGACCCCTGGCTCCCACCTCCCCCCAAGGTCTGTCAGAAGTCCAGTTTCCCTGCCTGCTCCCCGGGGCTGGGCACAGCCCAAGGTCTCCTTCCAGTTTCCTGCACTCTTGATTGTATTTCAAGATGGAGAAAGATGAAGGTGGGAAGATAGAGAAATGGAATCAAAAGAACCAAATCAAGGACATTAAAAAAAAAAAGTGAAAAGGAAAAGGCAGGGTCATGATTAAAAGCTGGAGGAGTGGATGAGAGATTGCACCTAGATTTGTGCTTGCCCCCCACCTCCCTGGAAAGGGGGTTGAGAAGGAGGAGAGAAATGTGATGATGCATGACAGGGGCATGCGCGTACAGGTATGAGCAGGGCACATACGTGTACGGACACGCCGGCAGGGCGGAGACGCATGGCGGAGACGGTAGTACCTCAGAGTGAGATGGCAACGGGAGCACCTGCTCAGTGGTATCCATTTGTAAAGGCCGTTGCAATCAAAGGTCCCTAAAATTGCACAATTGTTAAGGTCATCAGTGCGCTATACACGGGAACAGATTGTCACATTCTGAGAAAGGAAATTATCTCTAGGACTAGTCTGTGGTTGCCAGCATGAATATGTAATTCTGAGACACCAAGCTCCAAACCTCACCTCCCCCCTCCCCAAAGTTTCCCCAATAGGCCTGTCTGTTTCCCCAGGGGAAACCAAGAGCCAGATTCTGAGGGGTGGGCAGATGGGTGGGTGGTGGTGAAGTGGGGCAGGGGGCTCATGCCCCAAATAATAGACAGAATTGCCCCGGACCCCAAAAGGCAACAATAAAAGCCTCTGTCTGTAGGCCAGCAGCTGGAGAGAAGAAACCCCAGTGCAGAGAACACATCAGTACACCAAGGTCCCAGGATCCAGGTTTTCCAGAATGCAGAGGGACTGTGTTTCTGAATGCTGAAAATGGAAATGAGTCATGCTGTACACGGTGACAGATAGTTCCCCAAACTGATGCAGCTCTCAGCTGAATAATAATGTTCTGGAATTGGTACTATACTTGATCCAAAGGAATTAAGAGTCATCAAAACTCTGACTCAAGTAATATTGGCTTGGGAGGTGAATTGAATAGCAACCCAGACAGACAGAGAAGTGTGTGTGTGTGTGTGTGTGTGTGTGTGTGTGTGTGTGTGTGATAGAGTACAGTCTATGTGTGCATAAGATACAGAGTATTGTGAGAGTATGTGTGTAAGGGAGGCACAGACCATTGTGAGAATATGCAAGTGTGTGTGTGTGTGCTGTGTGTGAGTGTAGGATCCGATGCCTGGGAACATGGATAAGGTCACTCTGATGTCTCAGGTTGTCTGCACTGGCTTTGCTCTCTCTAGCACAGCCCCCTAAGGCAGAGCTAGAGCCAGCTCTCCTCCCAAAGGGAATCTTCCGGGGATGGGACCTGAGACAGCAGACACTGTCATGTCAGCTCAAAACCAAACTGCCTTCAGGAGGCTGAGGTAGGTGAGGGCAGAAGTTGGCCACGTTTCTGATTCCAAAATGGAGAGGATGGCGAGCAAGTGGGCTCAGGCACATTCATGCTCACATACCAGGAGGGAGAAGAACAATACAATCTGAAAACAGCATGCAAATCTGTTAAGCAAATTTCCATTGCCTGGATTAGTCAGATTATAGAACCACAGAGCATTACAAATATCCAATGCATCTGGCCTTTGGGGGGGGAGGGGCTGCAGCTACAGAACACACATGGGAACTTACTTGGAACCTGGAAAGAAACGTTAGAAAGGGATTGGCCTGCATGGGGGCTTGGCCCACACCACCTTTCAGGTACCAGCACTGCCACTAGGACAAGCAAGCTGGGGACACTGCTAAGGTTGCTAGCTCTAAGGGGAAGAGGACTGGCATGGTCTGCATGAACCTACAATGAACCAACATGTGATATAGGCTATTTCTGTTTCTTCTCATCCCGTCTACTCTGTCTTGTTTTGTAGTCCTGTGTAGCCAGGGACACGGGTCATATATGTGGCTTGAGATTGCAGGCAGTAGAGTGATGAACCTGAGCCCTCCATGCACCTTATATTCTTGCTGGGCCACTTAGAAGGGGCTTCAGGCTCATGACAATGACATGGAGGAGTCTGAACCTTCAGGAGTGGGTATTGACAGGGGCCCCGTCCTCTCCTCTGTCCCCACTCACTCTGGCCTTCCCTCCCCATGGGCTGGTTGGTCAGGAAGGAAGGACAGGGAGGGAGTCAGGTACTTACAGCTATGCCGTGGCCGAAGCCCGAGCCTGGCTGTGGGCTGGCCGCACTTATGTAATTCCCCACTCCAGAGTCCTGGCTGGCAGGGCCGTAGAGATCGGCGACAGGTCCTGGGCTGTTGGCCCCCGGGAAGCCTCCGGGCCGCGCCGGGTTGGAGCCTGCCGGGGAAGCGGGCGCGCCAAAATTCGGTTGAGCACTGTAGCTATTCAGGACTGGTGTGCAGAGAATAGAGCTGGGTATGAGGCCAGAAGCCAGGCATGCACCGATCATTACAAGCCAAACACTCGAGAGAAACAGCTGAGGCCCAACTTCTAACACTCAACCAAGGCCATGCGAGAACAGCAGGGACTCAAGAATACTCAGCCCAGGCTACTACTAAGAAGCTCGGAGCTCCAAAAATAGAGAGAAGAAATAAAAAACGATCATTCAACACACTACGGCAACCAACCGGAGGTGCTTTCACTGTCCACCAAATTATCACAATAGAAATAGAGATATATATGGAGGAGAGAGAGAGAAAGAGAGATTTTTTTTTTTTCACATCTGAATTGACGCTCATGCAGTCTTCTAGATTTGGGCACGTTGAGACAGCATTCACATCCCATGCAAACTACAAAGGAACTAGTTTTAGACTACACATTGTGTTAATATTGATATTAAAACGTGACAGGAAACAAAGCAATTTGTGTCCAGGAAAAAAAAATCTTTTAAGGAGGGGGATTTTTGATTTAATTTCATGTATTTATTTTTCTTTCTTTTTTCTTTGGATCCATTAAATGATAATTTTGATTTTATTTATTTATTTGAAAAGACAAAAGATCTCCATTCTTTACCCCTCCCCCTCCCCACACCCTCCCCGCTCCCCACTACTGGCTATTCCCTCCCTTCCCGCCCCTCCCATTTTAATCTCTGCATGAAAGTCGGCAATACTGAAGTGGTCGAGGATGGGATATGTCATGGAAAAATTCAGGCGTCTTCACAGAACAGTAATGATGGCGGCAGAGGGATCCCTTTTGAGGTGGAGAGCCTGGGATGGAGGGAGGGGATGGGGGTGGGAATGGTAACACCTGAAGGTGGGCCACAGCTGGGGTGGAGGCAATGTTCCTACAGAACACCCACACACTCACCTCCTGCCGTAGTAGGAAAGGGGGGATTTAAACTTTTTTCCTTTTGTTTAAAAAAAAAAGACAAAGAAGAATGAATGCAGAACATACCGATCGAACCAGTTTATAGCTAAAGCATATCTGAGGCGTGCAAACTCCAGACTGAGAACAAGGAAGCTCAGATGCACCTTAGCTACAGAGGGGGAGATCTGGCACCCATACCCCCAGAGCCTGACGGGACTGAATCTGGGTTGGCCCTGCCTTAGACCCTGCCCTTTACCTCCCCCACATCCCATCAGGTCCTCCCAGTAAGGGGCCCAGACTGTCTAGCAGGTTACTTTTGTCACAGATATAATTCCCTTTAACAACTTGAACTTTGTATCCAGGCCAAAAAGAAAAAGGGAAAAGAAAAGAAAAAGGAAAGAGTCAGTTTTAAAAGTAAGCTCTCAATGGTTTTGAAACCTCAGAGCATCTGGGACCAACCACTATTTGGATAACAGCACACCCCTCTTTAAGAACCATACAGTCTGAGTACCACACGTTTCAGCTCCACAGGTCACAGGTTCCCTTCTCCCTCCTGCTTCCCCTGGCACCTCTCTCTGCCCACCTGACAGCGGCTTTCAATGGCAGAAGGAAAGAGCATCTGAAATGCAGAGCTGTCATGTGTGCCTAAGGGCCTGTGGTTGGAGACCCTCTCACTTCTGTGGCTCCAAAGAGCCACAGGTGGATTTTCACAGGGGAGGGAGGAGACTAAGGATGCACCATACCAGGCTGATAGGAGATAGAGAAGAGGATACAAAATAAAGGAAACCAAACCAAGCTGGGTCTGGCTCCTGATTCAGCAGTGAAAAGTGATTCCATGCCTCCAGATGCTCCTGGGGCAGGAGGCTCCAAGGTAAGTAGACTCCAAGGTAAGTCCCTTTGAAGCTCTAGCCCAGAGTGAAAAGCGAGTCAATGGAAAGAGAGCAGGTTAAGGAGAAAAAGAAAAAAAATTATATAGGCTTAGAGCAAGTGAATAGCTTATTTGGAGACACACTGGCAGACAAAGAAGATGGGGAGTTTTGAATATAGAAGATTAAACCTGCAGATAACATTTGGCCCTCCTTACTCAAGGAGGCAAATATCAAGCTGATATATTCAAAAATCAGTATTATCTTGGTGGAACACACTTTCTTCCTCTAAGCTTGGGAAATGCAAAGAGTCACAGGACTCTTGGTTTATTGGGGCAGCTAAACCTCTCCTACAAAGAAACAAACCAACCTGTTCTGGGGGGATGGGGTGGAGGGAGAGGTAAGGATGGGAAGCCCAGTGGGAAAGGGAGAGTTTTCTCTGCTTTTTTCCCCCACTGGTTGGATTTACTTCCAGGAAGATCCAGGGCAGGCCTGCCTGTGTGGAGGTGTTAGGGGAAGAGGGCAGGTTAAGTTGGGGGTGGTTTCTCCCAGCAGGGAGAGGTCCTCAGAGTCTCACTGGGCCTGAGGCAGCCAGCCCTTGGAGACAGGATGTGGTGTGCTCACTGAAGGATGCTGACTAGAGATGCTTCCTGGAAAGCTAGAAGGCCAAGTGGGATGTTTGTGCTTGGTGCTCTGGCCATTCCTGGCAGCTTCTCCGGCTCCCTACGCGTGGAAGCCTGGCCCTCAAGAGCCGGCTTGTAGGGAATTTCACAATAAGCAGCTCGTCTCAGGCTGTATTACTCCCCCACCCCCTGCTCAGTTATCTCCTGTCAAATGATATTCAAATCATCATGGAGAAAGCACCGTATTAGAATGTAGCTTTAAACTCCCCAAGTCTCATTTTATTATGCACTTGCTCACGATAACATGTAAAACCCACCTCAAAGTCACCTTGCAAATAAATATCCCCAGCCAGGGTTGGAAGATGGGGCTGCTGAATCCCACCAGAGGGGCAGTGGGCAGACAATTAAGTACTCAGTTCTTGGCTGTCCTCTGCTGCAGAGACAATGGAGCCTGTGCCCTCAAAGGCTGGCCAAGGAGGAAAGAAGTCTCTAAGCTCCACAGTCCATACCTGCCTCCCTGTCCCTGTCAGTGGCAGAAGATCCACACTCCAGAGAGTAAGCTATAGTCCCCAAACAAGCCACCTGCAAACCCACGCATATTTGGGCACATTCAAAAAGCAACAATGGCTCTGGCTGCTCAGGAGAGAAAGGAGACAGACACTTGGCACACAAACTTGCCCATAGCTGTTTCTGTAAGAGGTAAAACTTAAAAAGATGCTTTGGCTGGACACTGTGAATTAATGAAAAGCCTTCCAACTTTGTATCTCTGCCCTCTGATCTGAGCTAGTCTCTGCCACAGTCTCTTTGCAAGCACCTTGTTTTCAGAAGCAAAGAGAGGATTCAGATAAGCATCTTGGGTGGAAGGTAAACTGTTCCTCAAACAAGCTATGTCTTTATTATCTTAAAGCCAACAGCCCAAAACTCAGGAGACTACCTTGTTCCTGTTCCAGTAATAAACTGATAACACTGCCAAGTACTACTCTGCCCTTCACTATGCCTCTTTATTTGTCCTAGGTGGGGGTGAGTGGCCAGCCCTACCTTGGAACTCCTGGACTTTGGGCTGGGGATCTGAAAGCCTGGTTTCATTTCTGGGGACTGACAGAAGGAAAGCATCAAGGACAAAGTCATGTTCTTCTTCTGGGAAGTCAGGGTAACCCTACATAGTGCACACTTCAGCTGGCTCCATGGATCTGAGGATCCCTTTCTCCCTCTAAGTTATGAGAGACAGGGGAGCAGGCATGAAGCTAAGTCTCTGACCTAGGGTGCTTAGGAGATCATGCTAGTCAATTCAATAATCTATCTTAAATAGAGCACCAAGACTCATTTTGAGGGGCCAGATATAGTCCAGGCACCAGCATCAGGTTAGGAAAAGAAGATGGACAAGGGCATCTTGACTGCTGCTGGGGCAGGGTGTACATGGGTATGTGGACAGAGTACATATTGCCGGTAAATAGTGCTGAGATCCAGAAACTGGCTATTACAACTACTGCCCAGAAACAGGGACTGCCTTGCAAACACTAGCATTTTTACAGAAGTTGAGAGTGTAAGGTGGCATGGGACAAGCCATCACAAGGCTGACCATTTAAGGAGTCACTGTGGGGAGCAGGCTCACTTTCCCACCAGCAGCTCTAGGCGGTATCCACCACAAAGACTTAATACTATGCAGGTTTGTTTTTCCCCTGCACCTCACCCTTTAACATCCTCGGGGCTTTCCCAGGCCAGGTGGTATTCTCAGGAGGCAACTAAAGTGCAGAGGTGGAGGTGGGGTGGGGGTGGGGGGGGCACTGGACTTGGAGTCAGAAGGCCCCGAGTGTAACCTGCCCCTGATCCTACTAGAGCTGTGTGCCTTGTCTAACCACTCTGGTCTATGTCCTCATCTGTAGCAAGTGAGTGATCTCTCCTTTCTTCAATCTGACTCACTGGGCTGCTGCAATGATGAAAGGAGGAAGTGTTCTGTGACTTGTCAAATTTAAAACAAACACACCTATTTTTGAAACAGTTGTGTCTGAACAGTCCAACAAGGTAGGTGCTACTGGCAGGTTTAGAAAAGTCCGACAGAGGAAAACACAATTCACTTGCTATAGAAATCAAGAGGTGATGTACACAGTGTCTATTTCATCTGCTTGATGCAGTTAAACTTCTTTTGAACCTGAAGAAAGAACTTCAGGGTTGGGGACAGGAAAGCAAGGACACTAAATCTCAGGACAGCAAGATGAATTCCTTCCTTTGAGTGACATAGGCATGGACTAAAAGGTGGAACTACCTGTCCTTCAGGAAAACACCTTGATGCTGACACACAGAGGTACAAGATATGCAGACTTTCACTTGTAGGCACTTTATCCCTAGTGTTTTAAAATGGGCCAGGTCAGGCTCCATATGGCTCTGCCCACCTGTGGTCAGATGGGGGCTGGGTGAGCAGTACAGTTAGCCACTGAAGTAGAGAAGTGGTGGGAGTTACAAGAGCCCTCCTGTAGGTCTAATAAAGGGGCACCAAGTCTAGGTATTTTTATATTGTCCCCACTGGGATGCTGTTGGACAGGATCATGAGGGAGACAGACCTTCAAGGGCATGTCTGGCTCCAAGGCCTGAAAACTATTATTGCTGATCTAGACAAAGCAAACAATGATCCAATTCTTTCCAGATGAACACAGCCCACATATCTGAGACAAGCCAGAGCCTACTGAGTTCCAGCTCTAGGCTAAGCTCTTAAGTTTGGTGGGTCTCACATTTCCCCCAAAGACTGGGCTAGCCTTGAAGACAATTTCAACCACTTGTTTTTGAATCATCTGCTGTTGCCAGGTTTCATTAGAGTAGTGGCTCCTGGTACATTTTCTGGGATGAGGCTCCCCTGCCTAGGCAGTCTGTGTTGCTCAGGTTCAGGGAAGGCGGTGGCGGGGTTAGTCTCACTGACTCTAATGCAGAAGGTAAGACAGAATTAATCACATCCTGCATTTCTGAGCTAAGCAGGAGGGAGTCTGGGCTGACTGCTTTCATGATACAAGTTGCTGATGGAATGGAGGAATGAGAGCAGGGAGGCTAACTAATAAGCCCATGTGTCAGTCTGTGAGGACAGGCTCTGTGTCAATCTATCACACAAGATCACTGGATTTCACTATTTTTTTTTAACATAAGCTAAAAAATGAAATAAAGTTTTCTCCTCTTCCGAGATCCACCACTCCTCACCTTGTCTATACTATGCTTCTAAATCTGCCACAGTCCCAAACTCCACGGTAGCAAGACTGTCCTATTGGTAATGAATTCATGGTAGGCTGTGTGGGACAGTGGGGAGCTTTCAGGGTTCTTTTGGGGCTCCATGATTAAGAAGGTGTGCTGAGTCCCTGTCTCAGGCAAAGTGACATTTGCACAGAGTTCCCCCAGAGTCTCTGAAAGTGCTGAGGAAGACCAGGGGAAAACCAATTCAGGAGACAGAAGTTTGTAGTGTGGTCAGACCTGCCAGTGTTTTAACATCAACATCCTGCTGCCCCCTCCTTAACTGTCTTCAGACTCCAGGCTTACAATGGTTAGAACTTGCAAACACTAGCAGCCAAAGAAAGCTATCAGAAACTGCAGTTCCCAGGGAATGCCTCACTAAGCCACTCAATAGCTGGGTGCAGAGCCTTTGCTTCCTCAGCCAGCCCTCTGGAGCCTGAGAATCAAAGGGAGATAGGGCGCAGAAGTGACTCCCTCTTCCACCTTGTACAACTTGGTGGCTCCCAGTCAATTCTGAGAATGTTCTTTGCTTTGTTTAACTTTTCAAAGAAGATAGCAGGGTGGCTTTCCCCATGTGCCCCTAGCTGCTCTCCTGTGTTGCTGCCCTGCTGTGAGCCCACTCACTGGTTTCCACCCTGAAGCCATTGCACCTGGCCACTGGGCTTCAGATCCCTCTGTGTCTTGTAAGTGATTCACTTCCTGCAGGGCCGGTGTACATTTTCTACCCTATAAACTTGTTAAACACAACAACAGCAACAAAACACTATAAAATCCAAGGCCAGGACTATAGACTTTGAAGATGGCCGAACACAAGTGCTTCAGTCATGATGATAAGCTATATAAGAATTAGATGTCATTCCGTCCCTGTTAGGAATGGGGGGGGGGGCGCAAGGAAATGCCACAATATTAGTGGGTTAAGAGAGAAGAGAGCTAATGAAGCACAAAGTTCTAGAAGATGTAGCTTTAGAGGGGTAGCAGGCTAGAGAGGCAATACAGGTAATTTTCAGCACCTGCTGTGGTGACAGGTACATTGGTAGGTCCTTAACACCAGCTTTCATTCTTCTTTTTTTTTTCCAGTACATGAGACCTCATCCTTGCTAGGCATGTCCATGACCCTAGCCCTTTTATATAAGTGTGTGTGTGTGTGTGTGTGTGTGTGTGTGTGTGTGTGTGTGTGTGTGTGTGTAAACAGGGTCTCTGTATTTAGTATAGGCTGGTCTCAAATTTGTGATCCTCTTGCCTCCACTTCCAAGTGCTGGAATGATTACAGGCCAATACCACCCACCCTGCCAACACTGTCTTTTTTTTTTTTTTTCCTTCCACATTCCTAACAACTTGTAAAATAGGCTTTGTTACCTGTGGTAGAGATGAGGAAACTGAGGGTTTGAGCGGCTAGGGATTGTGTTTATTAATCAATGTCACTTGGGGGTCTCACAAGCCTGAACGTAGCTAGCTCTAACCTGGAAGCACATGTGATTTTGGCTGTCTTACGCACCTTAGTTGCTCCTCCTTAAATCACAGCTTGACAAGGTTTCTTCTGTTTAGCTGGACCTTTCTTTGCCCCAGAGAAATGATGAATTCAAGGACAAGGAATCACTCCTTAACTTTGGAGCTGCTAAGGGTGGCTTGGATACTATTACCTTTTCTGAATTGGGAGCTTCCTGAGGTTGAGCAGTAGCTGCCAGATGAGATAAAAGGACTTCATCTCTCCTGACGACTAGACAATCCTCCATTGTCACAGCCCAAAGAACAAAGAGCCTGGCAGCCATGCATGTAGGCAGGCAGCATTAGTGGAAGGGGGTGCCACTAGAGGGAAAGTAAGTCCTGCCAAGCCTGGACCCTTACTGGGACCTCCTTGCCAAAGTGCCTGGACTAGTAGGGGTACCCAAAGGGCTGATCTCAGTCCCAAAAGACCACTCCATTTTTTTTCCTAAGGGCAAGTCTCGTGGAGAGCTGGAAACACCCTAAGGCTGATTGGCATTTACTGTCCAATCCTATCTAATGGCAGCCAGCAGGTGGGGTGGGGAGGGTGCCCAAGGGGGGGTCAGTCCCTTGAGGACCTGTACAAAAGACTTTCCACTTGAGCAGCCCGTCTTTAATGATTATAAAGGCACAGGAGTTTAATCCATTTTTGATGTAAGCGCTAATAGCTCTGTGCCCTTGAAGTTCAAAGCGAGAGCATACATGTCACTAATTAGCCAAGCACGAGCCATTCAGCTCCCTCTCATGTTTCTAATTAGGTCTTTAATAACAAACAAACTCCGACCTTAGCAAAGGGCCCCCATTCGTCAGACAGTCTAGGAGGGTGGCTGCTCCCCTGTTATGGTTAGTTTAGGCTGCTTGCTGTATGTGTACATGTGTATGTACATAGCCCCAGACATGACTGTCATGGGACAGTTCAAGTCATGGGACAAAGAACATCATGGCCCATGGGATGGTAGTTTTGTTGGTCCTGCTGGAAACACCAATGGCAAGCAGGAGAGCCCTAAGTCCACACTACAGATCTAAAACCTAGGTTGGCGATTTCTCCTGCTACTTGCTAGAGGATGCTGGGTGCCTGTTATAGGGATGGTGTGAAGTTCTGTCTTAGACCACGGTTGAGCTTGGGCTATACTTTAGTCTTGCCAAATTCTGATTTGATGGGTCTAAGTGTGACCTGGCCACAGGGAAGTTTAAAAACTCCCCAAGTTATTCTAATACGCAGTGAACATTCTGGAACTACTGCACTAACCCCAATCTCAGGGCTGGTTTACTCAGAAGCAATAATTAACAGCTATTAACAGGTTCACCGTTATTAATGAGCATCACCCATGAAGAGAGCCGAAACCTAAAAGGTTCAATTAACCATACTCCAAGACAGAGATCTAGCCAGCTATAAAAAAAACCCAAACTAAACAAAAACGATATGCAATTCTGAAATGCCTAGTCTCAAGTCCTGGTTATCATCTCTGACTGATTCCTCTCTCTTGGAAGCTCCTGGCTTTATTTCCACTTGTACCACTTGGCTCTTAAGCCACTGCCATTATCACTGCCCTCACCCTCAAGGACAAAGCATAGGGAGCTTTGGACACAGAAACAATATGGAGCCTTAGAGCTTCCCTATCCCCTAAATCATTCCGCAGAGGTGGAGGTCTAGTCATTTACACTGACTCTATTCCTTTTAAAAATTGGTTTTACACTTTCACTGGATTAATTCATAAGGTACTCCCCTCTCCTAGGGAGAAGGGATGGAAAAGTCAACTAGATCAAAGGGGATCAGCTGTTTCAACCTCAAAAAAGGCCAAGACATGAGGAGTGAAAGCAATCTCTCACCCCCAGAGCAAGTAAATTCCAAGCCTGAACTTGAATGTACTCTTTAAGGCAGGTGGGAGGGAGGGAGAGAGGAGGGAAGATAGGACATTTTGGGGGGGGGGGTCACTTCAGAGAAATTTAGACTATTTTATGTACCAAGAGATGTATTATCAAGAGCCAGGAGGAAAAAAAAAAGTATCAACATACATAGTAAAACAGGTCTAGGTTTTCTCCTAGCACTGTTCCATGTTGTCTGGGTGTACCACTCTGTTTCTTAAGTACATGGTCTGGGTCTGGGCCTAATTGATACGCTGATTCCAGGGCATCCTGGACCCTGTGGGTGTCTGTGATGGTGAACTCTTCTCCTTAAGGTGAGGAGAGCTCATCTTGTCCAGGTGACAGAAAGAACTTTCAGAAAGTGGGGGAAGTGAGGCTGAGAAGCAGGGCTCCGCCAGCTTTTCTCACCACATTGGCCTGCAGGTAGGCAGGTTTGCTTTAATTGTTTACCACAGACCTGGGCAGACCATTTTATTAATATTAATAAGTAGCCAGGAACAAAGGGCCCCTTTATTTTTAGCTTTCTCTAATTGTGTAGTAATTACTCATCTACAAAACAAATGAGCCCCTGCTTGCAGTTGCCATGGTACCAAGAGCCCAGCCTCCCTGCAGGATGACTGGCTGAAGAGCCCACAGTTCCTGCCTGTGGTTCCTCCCATCCTTCCACCATTGGCCCAAAGCAAGGCCCCAGCAACTAGGCAGCCAATCTTCTCCCAGCTCTAGGGCAGATCTGTATATCTGAACGACCTTCCAGATGCAGGCCTCTCAGGGCAGAAGAAGGGATGTTGACACCTCCCCATGGAGAACTCTGCCTTCCCAAAGAAGCCCTCCCTCCATCACCTAGTTTCTTTTGGACAAAAGCTAACTTCTTTTATTCTTCTTTAAGCTAAAGGTTCTCTTTCAAATAATTATGTTTGGACTCCTTCCTGTCTCCTCCAGGCCTCTTTTGTCTGACATTGGTTTGAATGGAGGCAGGGCCCAGAAGCCAAACCAGAAATGTCAACTAAAGAAAGCCAAGCAGTACCACGGCATTAACAACAGCAGGTGCCAAAAAAAAAAAAAAAAAAAGGTTTTATGTCTCCTGATGGCACTTGTAAATGATTTTGGGTTATCTCCTCCCCTAAGAATATGGAGAATTGTGAGTGCAGCTGTGGTTTTCAGTTGTGGTATGTTTTTAAAGCTGCAGAGTCCTGCTCAGCTCGCTCAACTGGTACAATGAAGCATCTGATGATAGGGATGGACAATGTAGACTGCTGGGATAGACTTCAGTTCAAATCCTGTCACTGACATCGCAAATAGGTTACTGTCCTCTTTAAGCCAATTTTTAATCTTTTACATAGGTATGGGTACAGAGCCAAGTGCTGGTGGCTCATGCTTGTAATTCTAGCTGTTGAAGAGGCTGAGATCTAAGGATCGCAGTTCAAAGCCAGCCCAGGCAGAAAAATCTGTGAGATTCTCCATTATTAACTAGCAAAAAGCAGGAAGTGGTAGAGTGCTGGCCTTGAGGGAAAAAGCTGAGGGAGAGCATGAGTTCAAGCTTCAGTACTGGGACAAATAAAATAAAATGATAGTTCATAGGATGATGAGAATTACTTTTTTTTTTTTTTGGCCAGTCCTGGGCCTTGGACTCAGGGGCTGAGCACTGTCCCTGGCTTCTTCCTGCTCAAGGCTAGCACTCTGCCACTTGAGCCACAGCGCCGCTTCTGGCCGTTTTCTGTATATGTGGTGCTGGGGAATCGAACCTAGAGCCTCGTGTATCCGAGGCAGGCACTCTTGCCACTAGGCTATATCCCCAGCCCGGATGATGAGAATTAAATGAAGGCAGGAGGGCCTGGCCTGGCTTTTGGCTCAGTCATGTAACACACAGGCTATTATTAACATGGTACTATTGTTATTTTGTTAATTGGTTGGGAAATATCTCTAACATCCTATCAACTACTTTTAAGATACCCTTCCCTTAAGGAAACTTGCAGCTAGGAGTGAATTTAGAGATGCTGGATGGAACCCTGCTCTTACAGGCCCTGGAGTAGGCCTCACTGGGGCTGTCTTGTCCTCTGACAGACCTATACCCAACAGCCTATCACAACTGCTCAAGAGTACTCCTGCTCTGAAAGATCCCAACCTGTAAAGGGAAGACCTTTTAAAAAGTTAATAGTAATTTTTTAATAAGCATATTAATGAGCATCCAAGAACAAATTACTAATATTCCATTTTCTCATCATTTCCTCCCAACTGTGTAAAGAGCTATTCTGTTTAGAGGGAGATGGATCGCATGCTCAGCGCTTTGTTCTTCTAATGCAGGTCGAGGCCAAGCAGTATAAAGCTTGGACTTCTGCTAGATTCTGGACCACTGGAGTGCTTCTTCTTTAGATAGGACAGTGATGCCAGAAACCGCCATTTTGTCACCATGAGAAAAACCAGCATAAAGGCAATACTGAAGTAAAAAAGAGGACAAAGCTACATCCCCTTGTAAAGGCCCATTTTTTTCATAGAGCTTCCAGGCCATATGCCCCTATCATATTTTAAAACAGTGAGTTGGGTTTTCTTGTCCTACCAAGAGCACCCTTGAGTCAGGTCTAGGAAAGCATTTGTACATATAATAATTATTACAATTATTGCAATACACTGAGTAAACATCTGCCTAATTAAACTCCACAGCAGATGTGCCAAGTACTGAAACCTACATTTGGAATCTTGGCTGTGAGGTCTTAGGCTAAAGTCTGAGTCTTTGGCCAAAGAGAGGCAGAACCTAGGCATCTTGGGTGTCCCTTGCAGCATCCTTCATTGCCACTGTGCCAGGTGACTGCTGGCACGGGTCTCCCTCATGAACACACACAGCTCCTCCACAGGGCTCCTTTCTTGGCTTGCCACATGCCACAGTACCCACTCCTAGCACACGATGCAAGGAGTAGATCTCTTGGTCCTTTCTCCAACATACTCTCAATGCTCCTGGAGCTCCCAAGGTCACTACTACATTTCCTGTCCCTTTTCCAGATAGCTGGGCCTGGGCTCTGGAGCCAATATGAGAGCCAGAGAACAACCTGCTCTGGGGGGAGGAGGGGCAGGCAGGGATGTGTCACCTACTGAAAACCATTCCACTGATTTAAAAGACCATTAACATTCCTCTACTCCATCCACTGTAGGATTAACTTATCCTTAGGTCTGGGCTTCAAGGCTAGTCACTAATTGCACTAGAGTTGATTTATCAAGTGCACGGTATTTCTATTACAAAATTATTGATTGGAGCTGATGTATTTTATCCTCAACAGGGTTGAGTCCAAAAGCCCTTGGAAAATGAATGAAGTTGAGGTCAGCAGTGGGTAGAGCTCTATCACATTATAAATTCACTGGAGTTACTGAAATCCTGCGCTGGTCTCTTTATGGTGAAAGTTCTGGGTCTTCCAGAAATGGCCATAGGAAGTAAGGTGTCTGTCCCCAGAACACAAGTGGGGATGGAGAGATGTGTACTCAATTAAGATCCTTTTGGAGGCAGGTGTTGGTGGCTCATGCCTGTAATCATAGCTGCTCAGGAGGCTGAGATTTGAGGGTCATTGTTTGAAACCAGCCTGGGCAGGAAAGTTTGTGAGACTCTCATATCCAATTAACCGCCAGAAATCCAGAAGTGGCACTGTGGCTCAAGTGGCAGAGTGCTAGCCTTGAGCAAAAAAGATAAGGGACAACACTCAGGCCCTGAGTTCAAGTTCTGGCACTCTCATGTGCGTATGCGCGTATGCGTGCCCGTGCGGGCGTGCACACACACACACGATCCTTTGGGTAAGCTTGGTTAGTTGCAGCAACTGCAGCTGGTTCTAACACCTGATCTTCCCCTGGGCCTCTGCACTAGCTCTCTTCCATGCCCACAGATGGGGATGTATTCTAGGATCCCCATGATCTTACCCACAGATGGTCTATCCTGGGGTCACGGACTTCAAAGGATGCTTGCTGCTAAGCATGGAGGGGAAGTGGAAGTGATAGACTGTGTCCTTCACCTCTCATACCCCATTAGATCTCGCTAATGGACACACACACATTCGTCTACTTTCCCTTTTTTAATGAAGCCAACAGAGGCAGAGCAAAACTGTAAGTGGCCTCTTCTCTGGGTGTTCTAAGTCCTCCTCTTTGGATGTTCTTCTCTCCATGAAGTTGTGCTAGTCACCTCTCTTAGGAATGTTATGACTCACCCCACTGGCTTCCTTTCCCATCACCACGCATGAGAACCAGCATGAGAACTAGGGCTTGACGCTCCCTGTCTCCTCCAACTCACCATCCTCCATCCTGAGGAGTGGACCACACTGACATACAGACCTGCATCCCTGAAGAACTGTCAAAGGACTCCAGAAGAAGAAGGGTTTGGGGGAAGGCTGGCTGATATACCTTAAGAGAAAAGCAAATTCCTGCTGCTTGGGTCAAGAACAGTAGGAGGAAGACAAAAACAAGGAAGAATTTGAAGTCTCCTTCCAACCCTAGTTCCCCCATCTTGGACACTGGTTGGACATTCAACCTAGGACCTCAGTTGGGTGGGCTAGCACTTAGGGGGTGATCCAGTTCTGGACTGGGGATGGGGCAGGGAGTGTGAGGGGAGGTGGTGGTGGCTGATGGCGAGAACATGGATCCAAGCCCCTTAGGCAACGTTGAAAATATGGAGCCCCTTCTCTCCCTGGCCCCCACACTACCTTCACAAGGCTAGGCTGTGCCCAGCATTCGGAGACCCTGTAATATCAACTCAACAATGCATGTTCTACAACTACGGCTACAGCTACCAGTACATCTACTACAGTGCATGCATTTAGTTCAGTCCCACAGATACATACAATCTAAGAACAGGCAGGGAGGTGTGAAATGTTTTACTGGACAACAGGTGTTTTGGAGTTGTAACTAATAAAAAAATAAATAAATAAACGAAAGTGTACAAAAAAAGAGACATTTCTCGAGAGTTGGATATGAGTTTTGTTTCTTGAATTGTTTCATCTGAACAAGCAAAAACATGCAAACCAGCTGGTACTAACAGGAAGCTGGACACTGAGAGAGGATTAATAGGTGTGGACAAACCTTCCCGCTGAGCGTGCTCAGAAGAGTGTTTGAGAGGAGGTGTGCAGATCCTAGTGTAAGAGAGGCGGGAAAGTATGCCTCAGACACTCTCACCGCAGCCCCAACCAAGCAAGAGAAAAGACAACAGAAACATGACTTGCTCACACTCACCACCACCATCGGGAGCTCATGTCACTACATTGGAATAAAGCTGGCAAGTATAAAGCACAGTAAAGGGTCCTGGCAGGGGCCGGAGATGGGCAGGGGAGGAGAGGGGAGGGCCGTGGGGCTCAGCAGCTCTGCAGACTGATACATAGACCCACCTGTAACGTCATCCCCCCAAAATAAAGCAGCCTGAAAATCTGAACCACTTCCCTCCTCCTGTTGGGGGAGTCATGTACCAAACTGGATTTAGGTTTGGATGGGACGTGATGAGGCTGCTGGACTGAATGAACACAAGCAAAATAAACAAACAAACTCTGACTGAGCACAAGAAAGATGATATTTTCAAACTACCAGGTGAAGGTAAAAGAAAAGTGACCACTGATAGTGAAGTTATCTAGGAGTCAGCAGGACCTCCCTTGGTGGGGGGTGGGGGTCACCTGAGCCCTGCTCACCTCAGGTCCTGGGGAACTACGAAAAGGCGGGCAGGTTGGCCCAGAGGAGTGGGCTGAGGTAGGTGCAGAGCTCAAGCTCCCCGCGCCACCCCCCCCCCCATCTCCTACCTTGGCAGCACATCCCTGATGGATACCAGCTACCATTCTGAGCCAAAAGGAAGCTGCCTCCTATCCACAGTCCTTAGCAAGTGCTTCCCACCTCAGGAAGGGCCCCATAAAGCCATCACAAAACCAGAATGGTGGAGCTAGGCAAAAAGACAGAAAAAATTGCATTCTATAGGATGCCTGCTCCCTAAACCCAAGCCTGAGAACCCTCAGTGGGGGCAGAGGCTATGTCTTTACTATGTGGAGTCACCTGCCAGGTATAGCATGCAGCCAAGCTCCAGGAAGGAATTCAGAGGAAGTTGGGAACATGCACTGTGTGCTGAGCTCTCAGAATCAGGATGCTGGCTCAGGCGGCTGGAGGCGCCTCCTTAGCAGCTGGGGAGGAGCTGGGATGAGTGGCCCAGGGTAGTACAAGGTGGTACCAGCAGAACTGGGTCATCCGTCCCATGGGTCCCCTTTCAGGGCCCGGACTTATGCGCATATCCTCGAAAATCTGTGTAGTCCTCCTCAATTAGCAGACAGCTTTTGCTAATGAAAGGCCACTTACAGATAAATCACTGGCCAACCTACCAGAATCAGAGTGCAGATCATTTTCAAGCAGGAAGGTGACAGTTGCCCTAGCAGCCAAACTGTGTTAAATGAAAGGCAAGAGTCTTTCCTTCCCCAACTTTATAACCTTGCTCCAGGTCCAAAGGTGGGGCTGAAGGCTCGGCTACACTGTCTTATCATAAATAGGTCAGACCATGTGGTAGCCTGTGACCCTTAGGTGACACTTGAGGGGCTTCCTTGTAGCTTTCTGGTGAGCTTGCACCTTAGAGTGGGCAAGTCCAGTTAAGGATTTATTCTTTGCACTACTCCAGGTTGGGGTGGGCAGGTGGTTGGGGAGCACACTCCTGAATACAATTCACTAACAGTGCAACGATGAACATGGCTGACCTTGGATGGCCTGTGGGAGATTTCGCTCCCAATGGAAATGACTACAAATAAAACACCATTGATCCTGGAAAAAAATGTGTGGTTGGAGATGAGCTTAGGGGTTAGGAGTTAGAGGACGGGTGGGTGGCACTCTGGCTGGGCGTGAGGGGAGGTTCTGTGAGAGGACAAGGGTGGGCAAAGGGGGCACAGACTGTAGGGAGACGGCCCTCAGACTTGCAAAGAGCCCCATGCTGCCCTTTAAACTTGCCATGAAGTCAAGGAGAACAGGGTGGGATAGGGAGAGAGGCAGGGTTAATTGTGGGTTAAAGTTTAGTTTCATAATCCAAGTTATAAAAAGAAAGAAACGGAATGGAAAAAAAAAAACAAAACCAAAAAACCAACCAACAACACTCAGGGGAAAAAAAAAATCTCAAGATAGTTTCTCCCATCCCAGGCACAGGTAGGACTGAGGCTTTTATTTTTTTTGAAGACAGTAAAAAGCACTCAGGTTCATAAATTGGCCAAAATAGGGAGATGCAATGTAGTTGAGTACACTGCCCAGGGACCCAGGGGCAGAAGGGGAACCTGGCCAGAAGGTAGTTAGGGGCTTTGGACATCAGTCAGGGCAGATGGAAGCTGAGGATGCCCAGCTTTTGGGACCTGCCTGCCGTTCACCAGCTCTCTGGCCCCTCAGCAGCCCCCTGAGAATTCTCTGCCCCCCCCACCCCCCGCCTTGGTTCAACAAAACCCCATAGTTAGAAGGAGTGGATCCTTTGTAGCTTGGAGGCAGTGCCAGTTTGCATGGAACGGATTTTCACTGACGTTTTCTAATGGGCCTCACTGTGCCAGTGTCTTACCACTCAGGGTTTGGGTTTCTGGTGTTTGCCCTTTGGGCTTTTAGTGCTCGGTTTCAGCACTAGCTCCTTCACCAGCCTCCCTGCTCCCCCCCCACCCCTCCCACAGAGCCCTGTTATACAAACTCAGTACTTCCCTGGGTATTCCTGCACACTGCTAGGGGTAGGGTGGAGAGGCGTAGGATAGGGGCTGAGCTGCAGCCCCATGTGTGACACAGGCCCCAGTGCCTAGGAAGGCAGAGGGTACTTAGCCTCATAGCACTGCTGGGGTAGTATTCCCAAGTCATTTGTCACTGGGGTTCCAGGCCTCTTAAAAAGGTTGAATTTGGGCTGGGGATATGGCCTAGTGGCAAGAGTGTCTGCCTCATATACATGAGGCCCTGGGTTTGATTCCCCAGCACCACATATACAGAAAATGGCCAGAAGTGGCGCTGTGGCTCATGTGGCAGAGTGCTAGCCTTGAGCAAAAGGAAGCCAGGGACAGTGCTCAGGCCCTGAGTCTAAGCCCCAGGACTGGCCAAAAAAAAAAAAAAAGTTGAATTTGAAGACCAAAGGGCTGGGAGAGAAATGCCTGATTCTCTTGGTAGCTGGAACCCAGGGGATTGCCTTAATTACAGAGTCAGGGGACAGCTAAGACTCAGCCCACAGTGGCTTTCTTCCTTCCTTCTCTGAGATCAAGAATCAGCCCATACTTGGCCTTGGGCACGGGGGCGGCGGGGGGGCCCTCTGGGAGTCCAACCAATCCAACAGCCTGCCTGCCAGGTACAGCAGGGGCCCAGAGAACAATCTAGTACCTCTCTGGCACTAAAGTCAAGGAAGGAAGCTTGGTAAGCCAGCCAAAGCCAAAGAAGTCTAGTCCCAGGGCCCAGAATTAGGCCTTGGGTGGAAGGGTAGTCCAAAATCAAAAGGAAATCTGGTTCGCCTTAGCCAATGGGACCATCATAGTCACTTTAGGTCGTGGTCCCAGCTGATTGATCCTCAGCAGCCGCTGCCTTGGGTGCCTGGGACTCACCCATGCCCCCTGTCTGCCCTCCCTGCCCAGCTGAGGTGACAAGTGTTGGACAGACGCAGCCACAAAGATCTGACATGGCCTTTACCTTCCCCTGCACACTGGGGCATGCCTGGGAGCCACCTGTCCCGCACACCTTCCTACCTGATCCTCGTGCCGCTGCCACTGCTGCCGCCGCCACTGGTCCATAAGCCGCTGCAGGGAAGCCTAGAGAGAGAGAAGGACAAGAATCAGACGGAGTCTGGACAGGTCCTGGGAAGCCCCCAGCCAGGCTTCCTGTCCCCAGCTCACCCAGCAGACAGGCCTGGAGAGAAGTATCATGGGTAGCTTTGGGCAGGACACAGATCAGTGGCTCTCAGGCTTCTGGAAGGCACACAATAGCTCCCTATCCTCTGAAGACGGGGCTAACTTCCCTGTTGACTCTGCACTGACAAACCATTGTTCCCAGACTGGCATACTGTTTCTTACAGGGAATTGGTCTCAAGTTCAGCTGCAGCTGCAGGCAGCAGGAGGCACTGGAGGTAACCTCTAGGCAGGACAGGCACTGTAGCCTAGAGAAAGGACAGATCCTTTTATTCTCCAAGGCCTCAGCCATCTCAACTCAAAACCTCATTGCAGTAGCATCTCCATCCCCAGGGAGAAGTGTGTGGGGAGGGGAGTCCCAGGTGACTGACTCCGTGTGGATGGAGCCAGGTGTGGAAGGGCTAACAGGGCTCCACATGGGCTGACAACTGTGGCACTGTTTCATTTCCTGGGGGCTTAGTTGTGGTTCTTCTGACTGAGGCACACAGTTAGATGAGGTGAGCACTGGAGAGTCTCCTAGGGGTCTCTGGGGTTTTCTGATCAAAGTTTGTGCTCTCTGCAAACACCCTGGGTGGCAAAGCTGGGCCAGCCTGGAATAGAGTTGGGAGGCTACGTGGCTACAGAATGTCTAGATGAAGGAAGAAGTGGGCCCAAGTCCCCTCTGCTGGGCTTCTCCAGCCATCAGCATGTGCATACATAGCCACACACTGGGACACACACAGACCTACTCCCACAGACATAGAGATAAACAGCCTGTCATTAGGCAGACACTTGGTGGCCTGACCAAGACCTACTTCCAACAGCTGTGGTTTTTAATGATGTGCCAGGAGCCAACCACAAACTCAATAAATGACCCCCAATGGAGCCAGTCAATTTTAGCCATTGAGTCTTTGCAATAGGGGACATCTACAGGACAGAGGAAGACATGCACACAAGGGGAGGGAGGAGAGAAAGCAGAGAGAGAAAGAGAGACATCCTCCAGACAGAGTGGTCTAGAAGCTCACTAAGACTACTGTCCTATGCTACGTGGTACTACCAAGGGTAAAGAAGATCACAGGGGAACAAGCTACTCTAAAAAGGTCGGGCTAAGCTACTTAAAATGTCAATGAAAAGAGACATACTTGCATTTAAATATGGTAATAGGGCTGTTGAAAGGGGAAAAAGAAAGATCCAGGTGAAACAAATGTACAGTTGTCCCAGGCTGGGAAGGAGTCTCCCAGTGAACCCAGATGGAGCCCAGGATGGGACCCCGACCTAGTCCTCTCCCCAGCTCTTCCAGGCAGGGGCTAGCTTTCTGAAGATGTGGTGTGGCTGGAAACTGCTGAAGGAAAATAAGGAAGAAGTCAAGTTATGTCCCCCTGTCCCAACCTCTGTACCCTGGTTCCTGCTGCAGGCCCAGAGTTGGGTTCAGGGGATGCTGCAGAGGAGGAAGCAGGTGGGGAAGAGGAGGAAGGTCAAGTTACTCTTTCACACTCTCTTACCACAGACTTGACACAGCAGGTTTCCTGGGAAGCATGAAAAGGTGGTGGCTGGGAGAGGGTAGTGCGGTCAATAAGATTTGCTAACAAAAAGATTTTTCTGGAGTTTGAGCACATTTTGGACAAAAAGTCTGAGAGAAAGCAGGGGTGGGGATGGGGGTGGAGGGAAACCCCTTTATCCGAGAAAGGAAATCCACTGTCCTTCCTTGCAGATAAAGGCTCCTATTGGAGACTGATTACCAGACACTGCTGAGGGCCATCCAAAAGGAGGGTGAGTGGGTGATGGGGTGGGAAGAGATAGAGTCAGAAGTCACCCCCCGAGCCTCAGCAACACAGGATACAGTTCCCTGGTGGCCACATACACACTGCTGAGGGCTCTGCTGAGACACTGGAGCCTTGTGTCCTTCCCATCTATCCCCCTTAGAAAGTTCCTGAGGGGAGGAGACTGTGTCTACCCCAGCATCCTCTACCCAGGACCACTTTCATCCCAAATGTTCCCCATAGGACTTGGCAGATGGACAAGCACAGGTGCCTAGCAATGTGTCATTTTAAAGAAGTATTAGTTGCCATCATGAACTTACACAGATGGCATGCAACTACCACTCCTGTCCTTAAGCCTGGACTTTTCCCCAGGAAAGGCTGTTCAAATGGTCCCATGGTGGAAGCCCTGGTTAAAGACCATTGGTGCAGAGACCTGCATTCCTTACTAGTATGGTGGCCTCTAATCCTTCACAATGTCCCACCTTCACCATGGGTGTCATTTTTATACGAGGCAAGCACTCTTGCCACTAGGCCATATTCCCAGCCCCATGGGTGTCATTTTTAATGGAGCTACATAGCCACAGCTCCAATGACAGATGGGAAAAGTGAATGGGCATGGGCTGATGCCCCATATGTTAATCCTACAGAAAGGAGGGTAATGACAAATCTCATGCCAGCTATAGGCTGGCATTGTGGGCCCTAAGAAATGCAGTATATTCCAAACAGGGATGTCTAGGGACGAAACAATGAGATGCTAATATGATTCCAGAGTGGACATACTGTGTGGCTTGTAGGAGCCAAAGAACCACCAAAGTTCCCCCAGCTTGGCATCATAGTCCAGCTCCAGTCCTGACTGACTCCTGCTTTCATGTGACTTGGGCAGGGCATCTCTCTCTCTCCTCTCTGCTGCAAGGGTAGGGGGTGGCAAGATGACCTTCACTGTAGACCTTGCACTATCTATGTAAGAGCAGGACACACCAAAGTCCTCTGGGGTTGGTGAATGATGTGCATTTCTATTCTTTTATTTTTGTTGTTCTGGTCCTGGGGCTTGAACTCAGGGCTTGGTATTGTCCTTTATCTTTTAAACTCAAGGTTAGTGTTCTACCACTTGAGCCACAGCTCCACTCCTGGCTTTTCGTTAGTCAATTGGAGATCAGAGTCTCATGGACTCTGGCAGACAGGCAGGCTTTGATTTGTGATCCTCAGATCTCAACCTTCTGAATCCAGCTTTTGCTGGGCATTTTTGGAGCTATGCTTCTTCATTGCAAAATGGAAGCCAATAATGCTTTTTCATTTCTTTTTTGAGATGATAAAATACCACACCTACATTTTCCTGCTTCGGTGGCACTTCCTGGTTCTGCCTTACCTAAGCAGAGTTATTTTTATATGTGTATTTTATTTCTCTTGCTAGGTGACACATTCTTCTAGGGCAGGGAGGGACACCGTCGCACAGCCCACTTAGGACCCAGCTTATTGTCTGTGCTTCCTGGCACCAGCTGAGGATGGTCAGGACGTGTGGATGCGGGCTGGAGTCACTGCTCTGGTTCAAGGATGGATGAGGGCAACACTTCACGCAAGCCCAACAGCCTCCTTATTCTCTTAATCATCGTCCTGGGCTGGCAAACTGGGTCTTACTTTATGTCCAGATGGGTTTGGGCTGAAATCTTCCTACTCGTACTTCCCCCTTATCATTGAGGATGACAAGCATGTAGCACCACATTCAGCCACTGGTTGAGATAAGAGTCTCAAAAACTTCTTTAACTCTAAGATGGGTTCAAACCAAGATCCTGCCCCTATCTTGGTCTCCCAAGTAGCAAGGATTACAGGCTTGAGCCATCTCACCCAGCTGGCTGGAACCTTTGCAAGCCAAGGTTGAGGATCTTCGGCATTCACAGTTTAAAAAGCGCTAGTCTTGGTGTACAGCTGTGCAATCTATCATCCCCTCTACCTTGTGGGAGCAAAGGGCCCCCTGAGAACACAGTAGAGGATCTAGTTCTTGTCATCAGTCCCCTTTGTGAGCCATCCATTCAGAGCAGTGGGGCTCAATCCTGTCTAGAGGAGCTTCAACATCTGATGTGCTGGCACCACCCCTGCTGACAGAATCAGATGGAACTGGGGTCTATCTTTTAAAGACCATCCAGGAGATTGTAGTGTAATGGGGACAAGCTTGGTAGAGTAGAAGCCCAGGGCTATTCTCTATTCTGTAACGGGGAGTGTATTTGGGTCATGAACCTTTTTCTTTGTCTCTTCTCCTACTCTTATTAGGGTAAGATGCTAGGCTAGAGGCAGCTGCCTGGGGTATGGCTCTGGCTCGGTCAATATTTATTTCTGTGATCTGGAATGAGTCAATAGATTCCTCTTGTCCTCTGTGCCTCTCTCAAAAAGGACAGATGATAATTCCTAGGCTCCTTATTGCTCCAGGAGGGATATGTTTCTAGAAGTCCAAGATGAACAATTCCTTCCAAGTTGTGCTTGCTTATTAACGTGCTCTCCACCCCATTTCCAACACCCTCTTGCATCTGCCCACCAGTGATGTCTATAGATGGTTCAAACATTCTTGGCTAAATCTAGTGTTGCTTCGCTGAATCCAAACGCTACAAAATAAGCCACCAAAAGAAGAAACTGTCACCCAGAATGTAGGAAACATGTCCTACACAAGTTTGGAAACATGGCCATCTGTCACTCTGGCTGGCCCAGGCCGCTCCCCACTCCTGGGCAGGCCTGCCTGGGGCGACAAGGCGAGTGCTTTTACAAGAAATGCATGGCTCTGGTGTCTGTGCAGAGGAGAGGCTGGCGGCTGCCACGGATGAGGCTGAAAGTGGAGGACCCCAGAATTCACATCAGAACAGAGTGTTTGAAGAGAAAAATGGATGACTGAAGGCATCCATTACCACCACCAAACACTGACAGTTTGCAGTGATGGAAGCTGATGAATGGTCCATGCAGAAAAGAACAACATGAGTCCCGAGTTCCTTGGCATTCGGGAAAAGAATCTGACTCAGACACACCATTTCGGAACTGAGACCAGCTTTCCTAGAGGGCAGCGAGAGCAGCATCTCATGGAGACCCCAGACTGAGGAGACGAATGCTTCCTGCTCAGCCCTCAGATACAGCAGAACATGACACCTCTCTCTTGGGAGAGGAACATGTGGCTAGGGCCAGTGATGGGCTAGAGGAGGAGGTTCTGTGGTCTGCAACTCTCAGTGTATTAGTACTTTTAAAACAGAGTGGGAGCCAGGTGCTGGTGGCTTATGTCAGTAATCCTACTCAGAAGGCTGCGATCGGAGGATCACGGTTTCAAGGCAGCCCTCATGGCAGGAAAGTCCAAGAGACTCCTACTGTTCCTTAACCAACAAAAAGCCAGAAGCAGACCTGTGGCTCAAATGGAAGATGATCTCCAACCTTGAGTGAAAAAGCTAATGGAGACAGCACCCAGGCACTGAGTCCAAGCCCCAGGATTTGCATGACGAAGTAATCAACAGTAGCTAAAACAAGGTGGGTGATAAGAGTCTCACTGCCCACTTGGTCTAGCTGTGAAAACTGATCTAAGTACTTAGTGACCCTCGCCTCTTGCTACTGAATTATCCGCTGCCTCCCTGTGCTGAGCCAGAGAGATACGTTTAGGTGTCTAGCCTACCATCCTGTTCATGGATGTGATATTTGGTATCTATAGAGTTTTAAATGATAACACTTAGAATTTGGTTGTGAGCAGTTCAGAAGAGTTTTGTCTCCAGTGCTTGCTCTAATGCTGAAGTTTTGTAGGGATCAGAGAGCCTGGCTGGAGTGGCCTCAGCCCTGTGATGTGGTCATGAAGGTGGGAATAGGTATCCTTGAAGTCTGGGGGTTGTGCCTATCAGAGAAACTGATTCTTCACTACCTTCACTCACATGCACCCTCTTGCTAGCTTCCCCAGCTCCTTGAGGAGGCTCAGGGCTAGAGTCTTTCTGGGTCCTTTTATCAAGTGGAATCCCATTTGCTCCTCTGCCTCCATAAGTAACCTATAAAAGCAGGGCCTGTGACATGGTGGGGACCTAGTGACTGTGCTGGATTTAAAAGCTATGGATGGATAGAGGAATGGGTAGAGTAGGCATAGGCAGGTGCTGGGGAGAAAAGCCTTGTACCTAGGTTCCCTGGGGTCTGCCTGTGGGGTTGCTCAAGGCCCCTGGGGAGTAACTTTTATGACAAGGGTGGGATTGACACCCCCACATCACAAAGGATCTGCACTGGCTTATGCATGTTCCAGTCTTCACCAAGGTATAAGGACCGCACCTGCCTGGAGGGGAGCCAAGGAATCAATGGAGGCAGGAGCAGGAGGGAGGTAAGACATGAAATGTTTTTTGTGCCTTGCACCTGATGGTTCCTAGACCTGGAATACCCTTCCCTTGTCTGCTGAATAAACTGCTATTGGTGCTTCCAAACCCAGCTCAGATATCGCCTGCTATGGTCTGAATGTTTCTACACTCCCACAAAGCAGACCAAGGAACCCTTACCCCCAACGTGACAGTACTTTTGGGAGGCCATGGTGGTAGAGACCTCACATTGAGATGCATGCCCTTAGGAAAGAAAACAAGAGCTCAAGACTCCACTAGCCCTTCCACCCAGGGAGGACACAGCGAGAACATGGCCATCGCAATGTATCAGAATGGCCTTTACTTGATGTTAGACTAACTGGGGTCTTGGCTTTAGGTATTCCAGGCTCCAGAAGTTTAAGAAATGTATTTCTGCAGATTTTTATCCGCAGGCTAAGGGATTGTTATAGCAGTCTACTTATGCCACGACTCTAAAGTCCTTCCTCTGTGCTTATGGTCCCTAGTGCTGTTAACATAGTGGGTCATATCAAGAGGACTCTACCTGCTCCCTAGCCTGGAAGGTTCTACTCTATAGGTGCTGAGGGCTGAGAGAGGACCCAGTCAGCTGGGGTCTCTTGGGGAAGAGGATCCTGGAAAAGTCTCTAAGCAGGGTTGTTTCCAGCCTAGGAGGAAGAGAACATTAGACACACTTTTGCCTTCTACTTGTCCTTGGCTGTTCTGGATAAATAGCTTTCCAGCCTTCAGGCCTGACTCTACTGTCTGCCCACAATTTCACACTCTGATAGTGTATGTGGCTGTTGTTTTTTAATCTGAGGCTTTCACTTGCTTTTGCTGATGACAATGAAACCTGAAGACTTGGAGAAAGGTGATTAAGTTCCTGGGATGACTGGAGAAGGTGTGAGAAGAGACAGATCTGGTAGGGATGGGGTCTCTGCCCACAGGGACAAAGGTATGGAAGCCATACCAACTCTGCCTTCCTTGAACAACTACTTTCTAAAACAATCAATCCATGCCTGATACCTTCACAAGGAAGCAGGATAGAGCAAGGACCAACCACTCCATTTAATAGATAGGGAAACAGAGGTCCAGAGATGACCTTGGCAAGGACTCATTTTCCCAACTTTCCACCTGAGAACACAGTGTTTTCACTGTGGGGAGAGAGGCTTGTATGAAGTCACATTACCTACTTATGCAGAAGAGCTTTGAGAGGCACAGAAAGCTCATGGCAAGTGAAAACTGCAATTCCTGTCGTTTTGGATGGCTCCAATTCATTTCTGCAAACGTTTATTAAGTGCTTTTTATGCACCATGCTCTGCTTTCCTCTGGGAAGAGTCAACTCCAGATTCTTCTCATGGTGACTAGGCATAACCACAGCCCTTACAAGCCTCCTACAGGGTTCATCTGGACTTGGGAGTTCATTTCTTTCAAGCAACAGAGATTCAGCTTCCTAGTTAAGCTTGCCTCTACTATTCAAATGAGAAGATAAGCCTCCAGCACACACTGGGCCAGGTGGCACCGGAGACTGGCTAGCCCAGGAGAGCTGGGCTTGTGATTTAAAAACTGGCTGTGGATGGGCTCTGAGAAGAGAGGAGTCTGGAGGGCACAGGGAATGCACATTGGAGGGCAGGGATGGGGCAGATGTGTGGGGCTCTCCCTCACAAGGGATATAGCTCAGCTCGGGGTTCCAACAACAGACTTGGGAAGCCAGTCATCTCATCTTGATATATTAAGACAGGCTTCCAAGTCAGTGAATGAGAAACCAGCTGCTGCTGCCTGAGTGATAAGTCTCGAGTAGAGGCAGAGGGTCTACCATCGGGGGCTCACCAGAGTTCTCAGACAGGCATTCTTGGGCTGGGATGGGGGAAAGCAGGAAGGGGACAGACACACGGCACTTAAATTTATACCCAAAGGTGGAGTCATCCTATATCCCTGGTTATGAGGTCCACAAGGCAGCCTAGCCTTCCCTGGGAGGTGGACAAGGCTCTGAGAACTGGACTAGAAAGAGCAAAATAGGGGAGACTGAGGCAGGAAGGGGTGTCTGCCACTGTGATGGGCTAGGGGAATGGGTGGGCAGGAGGGCTCTGGAGTGAACACTCGGCTCTAAGCAGGTTCCCAGGCCTTTATTAAGTATAGTACTCATCACTGTTTCTCAATCCTTTGCAAAATATTGTCCGCTGGGCAAAATTAACAGGGTAGTGATATCTGCCTCAGCCATCCTGTTGAATTGTGCCTCCTCAGCACCAGGGCTGTACGTGTTCTACTTCCCACAGGAAACACATATCCCTAGGCTGCGGCAATGCACCACACTTTTATCACTGCTCAAAGACCCATGACTTGCCCCAAGCTCACCTGGAAGCAGCTGCTGCTGAGAATGGCTTCTCATGGTGTTCACTCCACAGGGACAGGACTTCTCTGTGCTAGGACACCTCTCCTCTGACCATCCCCTCCATGGGAAATACCCCATAGCTGTCTCTCAGAGAACCTGAAACTCAGTTAGTGCCCTAGAGCTATCTTTAAATTGAAACACAGTACACTGAGTGCATGGCACACAGCCGCGAGTCTGCATGCCGGAGCCATTGATGCTTCTCACCAGACATTCAGCCAAGCTTGGGCTTGGCTTTGGTCATCTGAGTCAGTGCTCCAGGAAGCTGGTCCCCATTAACCACAGCAGCCATGGAGGTAAGACTTGTTTTCCATTGCCAAAGGGTAGGAAGCACAGAAATGGGTACTTCCAGAATCAGGGTGAAGCTGAGTGAGTGGTATGGGGAAGGGGGTCCTTGCCTAGGACCCATATTACCTCTGTCCTGGCCCAAAGCATCTTGGGAGGGAGGCACCAAGTCACATGTGATGCTGGCTTGGGCTCTCCAGGCTGCCCTGAGAGCACTGCAATTGAGGCCACTGTTGGTGGGTGTGGTAGAGACTTGATCACTGGGCAAATAACAACCCTGCTGTTACCAATAGAGCTGAAAGATACCAAAGGACCACCAACCAGCCTGAGGCAGGGAAAGAGGAATAAAGCTAAGAGGAGAAAAGCAAGGCTGGGGAAAGAGGGGGAACTCCTGGAAGCTTCTGCACTGTCCCCACCCCCAAAGCCTCTACTCACTCTAGAACTCTGCCTAATATGATGCCACTAATGCCACCTCTCTTCCAACTTTTCCCAAAACCTTGTATCTTGAGGACTACAAACTACTCCCATAATTCCTACAGCCTGCAGCAGTCCCCCTCTCAGATTCCTAGTAGAGATACTAAGGTTCACTGCTATCTGTTCATTCTTCCTGTGTGGAAACCAGCACAGAGCTACCTAGAATAAGGCATTTTTGACATTTCCTTGCAGCTGAATCAGCCAGGTGTTAAGTTCTGACCAAAGAGATCTAAACAGAGTGTCAAGCATGAATTCTAAGAAGTGTTATTTAAAGCAAGATGTACATTCTTATGGAAGAGTATGTGATGACTGGTGCTGAAGCAGTTTCCCTCCACTATGAGGTAGAGTCTCGTGCTAAAAAGGATAGAATAAGAAGACAGATGATAACTAGACTCTTATTATTACATCCAGGCCTCTTTACATGGGAGAGATAAATTCTTATTTAAGCCGTTACTAATTCTTGTTTTATTATTTTTACCTTTCCTTCTTCCTTCTTGTTTGTCCCCCCCCCTTTTTTTTTAATTGGCAGTAATAGGGTTTGAACTCAGGGCCTTGAGCTTGCTAGGTAGCCACTCTTATAATTTTCGTCACACCAAGCGTCCAAGTGGGACCTAGACACCAGGCCCTCTCACTTCCGGTCCAGTCCAGCCATGTTTCCACTATCCTACCGCTGACCTGCGCTTGAAAGGCAATCCCTGCACACACTCACATGCCTGGTGTGCAGATGTGGGGGCTCCAGATGCTCCTGTAGCATTCCCAGTGGCGGGCAGGCGCCACGGCAGAGGCAGGGGCCTGTGCAGCTGCTGTGCGCAGATGCTCTGCCACTGCTCAAGGACAATCACTTCGAGTGAGTGCAAGCACTGGCTGCCCGCGGTGAAGGCGGGAGGGCGGGGGACAGGCTGCAGCCAGGGGGAGTTGGCACACATTTAGACACTGTACTTGGCTGTCATTGGTACAGGCTATTTAGTGCATTCACCTCCCCCGGAGCGAGAACAGGACACTCTCAAGCTTAGAGATGGTGGGACACAGCATGTCCATGGTAAACAATTTATTTTTCTACCTCAGTTGCTTACAGGGGAAAAAATAAAATAAAATATCATTAGGGAGTAGCACAGATACACTATTTACAGTGGTGGAGAAAATCCACAATGGATGAAATGACTGTGAGACAACAACCAGGACAAGCTCACCCAAGCAAACAATTCCAAAAAAAAAAAAAAAAGTCAGTGGAAATAAATGGAAACTAACCAGTTATCTCATCAAGCATCTTTAATGAGATGAGTCACACGGCACACGCTGGGTCTCAAGGACGCTGACATTCAAGTGTATGAATTTGCTCATATCCACCACATTAAATGGGGGCATACAGGTCACTTCTCAAAAACACAGAACAGACAAAGGGGTGACTCCTGCAGGTGCAACTGAGCAATCCTCTATTAAGCTGAAAGAGTGGGGGGTACTTCAAAGAGGCAAGTATGGAGGGGCGGTCAGAAGCACAGGAAAAGGTCTTCCTGGGGTGACCATAGCCTGATGGAGATGGTTCTCAATGCTCTGCTCCTTCCTATCGCAGTGTATCACTAGGAAGGCGAGGCCAGCACAGGCAGGGAAGGAGAAGCTCCATGTGGGTTTGGTGCCTGTGGGCTCAACAAGAGGCAATGCCAGAGTGACTCCGCAGCACTTCTCAAAGACAGATGTTGTTATTATGGCCACAACCACACAAAGATTGTCCACAAAGGACAAAGACAATCAGATAACACTTGCACAGGTGTTCTTCCCTATTGTTTCCCATGTTTTATATAGAAGGGCGATGTGTGTTCACCACTGTCCACCACAGCACATGGGTGCTCCAAGTCATACAGCTGCAGCCCCCCTCTGCACCTCTAGCAATTCAAAGCTCGCCGCTTGACATGCCCACCAAGCCCGTTCCATCATTAGTCTTAAAAACCTGACACCTTTCCATACCCCTTAAGGAGTCTTGACAAAGTTGGAGAAGTGTTTGGACCCTGCCATATTCTGGGGAAAGGATCTGGGAATGAGAGGTGTGTCATTCACTATGCATACCGGAGAGGTAAGAAGGAAGAGGAGTGGAGCATGAAGTCTGATTTTTTTTCCCCCTTAAACTTGAGTGAAGGAAGCATAAAGTCTTTTCCAGGATTAAAAATGAGAAACAGAATATTCATTAGAACAGGTGCTAGGACAGGGTTTTGGCAGGCCCTGACAGCAGGTGGAGTGGCCCCAGCAGGACAGTGTCCTCTCTAGAAATGGGAACAACCCCCAATTTGTTATGCCTTTCCTAAGAACTAGTTGATTAAAAAAATTTTTTTGTCTTGTGAAATCAGCAAACAGTCTGCAAAGTGAAATAAAAAACAGAAGGGAAGAGATTAAGTGAAAATGGGAAGTCCAGAGGGGACTGTGACAGGATGTGGGGACCACTGATCACAGTCACAGTTCTAAACTTGCAACTGCTCTGCACGATGGACGAGCAGGCTGGACACCTGGGCTTGGGAAGGGGCCATTTCCAAAGTGGCCAGCTGCCACCCAGGTTTTCCACAAGAGCAGCTCTCCACTCTTAAGCTTATCCAGGGATATCCAGTCCTCTTTCTTGGGCACCTCATTTATTCTCAGACTCCTACAAGGGAGGTAGAGGCCAAACTGTGGCCTATGTGCCAACGAACCAGGGAGTACTGTCTGTCCATTGCAATGCTTGCTTTCTGCCCCATTCACACCTAGGGACTGTGCTGATTTGTAAGCTGCAGGAGCTAGAGCCATGGGGAGCAGCATTATCTCAGGGCACAATCAATCCACCCCCCCTCCACCTCCATGCAACCCCATTTCAATTTGCCCAGCCTTGGCTTGGCTGTACTTGCATGCCTGCTTGCTTAGGGCATACTTAGAATATAGGTCATAGAGACAGACTTCTACCAGATGTTTCCTGAGCTGGCTCATGGTATCCCTGAGGGAAGGTTCTCAGAAAACACAGGGGTCTCTCAGTATGGAGTTGTTTGTTGTCCCCCAAATGACTACAAACCAACTTCTCCTAACTCTGCCCTTTTGGGACCAGCACTGAGCCATAGGACAGTGATTGTGAATGGAGGCAATGAGCATGCAGATAAGCACAGCACCCTCTCAGGGAGCTGCAATGGGTCAGTCTGTGTGTCTCTTGAAGGCATGGGTTAGACAGAGAACAGAAAGCAGCCTGCAGGACCTGCAGGCTGGATAGTGCATGTATGTGTGTGTAGTGGAGACCATACATCCTTTTTCTGACCTCTAGAACAGCATGGTCCCACTGGTCTGCAGGGTGATGGAAATGTTCTGTGTTCTGCATGTGGCTGTGGAGTAGCTATAATGTGGCCCAGAACACTTAACTACTGGAATTTTCCTTTTCACTACCAATTTACTTTAAACTAAAATGTTAGTGGCTAATGCTATATACTACTGCACTAACAGATGAAGGGATTCGAGGTTGACAGTGGAGTATAAAAAGACAGCCCTCTGGGGCGGGGAGGTTGTGGGAGGGCTGAGGGCCACCAAGGACCTTTGCTGTTTTCCTCTCAGGTAGGGAACTGCCTTGGCCCCAGAGGGAACAGCAGAACACCAGCCTGCCTTGCAGCTCTCTTATCTCAAGCCCCCCTCCTCTCTGAACCACACTATCAGAGAGGTGCAGAGACCTTAAAGATGCTACTCAGCCCTTGCTTATGAAGAGAGTGAGGCCCCGAGAAGTGCCACAGTCACTTGATTAATGGGTGCTAGAGTCAGGAGGGAGCCATGGGGCATGGCCCAGAGGATCCTAAATGCTTCCTGTAACCATCTCCTGATACACATGGCCTCGCCCACTCCCAAGAGCTTGTGGCTAGCTCCAGTCTCTCTTTCTGCCCACCCACCCCCACAGGACACCTCTCAGCTCCTTGAGCCCCTTAGAACTTGATGCTCCCAGGCCACCCAGTCAGCCATGTGGAAGTGCAATGACCTGCCAGGAGTGACCAGCCAGGAGCCTGGCTCCATGTGGAGCCTGTCCTCAGTGAGAACTACAGAGAATAAATCTCTTCCCAACAACCCCTCTGGATATCCCAGCTAAACTGTCACCCAGATACTAGGTACCCTACTATATTCCCATCTATACCCCATGTCTGGGAACCAAGGCCCCCTTTGTAGGGAGAGGCAAAGCTTTCTGCAGTGTCCTCCCCCTCCCTGTCAGACTATGCCTGCCTCGGCTACTGCCCAGGGCCTGCCAGTCACCTGAGAGCTGAAGCTCGAGCACTTGGGTATGAGCAAGTATCGTTGAGTGCCTGCGGTGGCTGGACAGTCAGCTCACCCAGGGCAGATAGGGCCCCCCTACCAACAGCACATACCAGAGGGGCCTGGAGCACAGTGGTCAGAGCCAAGTGGAAGGAGGAGGAAAGGGAGAGAAGGTGGGAGGGAAGGAGGGAGAAAGGGCAGTGGATATCAAGCATATGGAGCAGGGAGGAAGGAGACAAGCAGTGGGGTGCCACACAGTGAAAGAAAGCCCTGGATCTCGAGTTTAGTCTCCAGCAAAAAGAACCCTAGAACAGGCTTCAGAAAAAGGAGTTGGCCAGGGGCATCTTGTTCTCTTCCCCCCCCCCCGCCCCCCGCCATCAAGAATGTCTTCAAACTCTCCAGTCAATCAGACACTGAGCTGCTTTCTGATCCTGTACTAAAGGGAGGTGCAAGGTGGCTCACACAAGTTGTCTCTGAAATGGAGGAAAGTGCGAGCACTGTCCTCTTTCAAGGCCCTCCCTGCCTCCAGATACAGCACACCTCCCCAGTTTCTAACATCCCAGGAGTCCAGGGCACTTACTTGGGAACTGGTAGCCATAGCTAGGTGCAAATCCGGGGTAGCCTCGGCCATAGGTTGCCACAAAGTTGGGGTAGCCTTGAACACAGAAAGAGAGAGCTGTTAGACAGTGCCCTCAGCTTTGGGGTATAATCCCGAGGTGACGCACACATTCCAGAGTCATTTTCCTTCACAGAATGACTTGTCTCAGGGGAGGATCTTTGTACCCAGGTCCCAGTCACAGCTCTCCTGTGGCAGGAGTGGGAGGTGGGGCTGTCAGCCTGCTGGTAACTAACCCGTATTTGGGCAGCCAGACCTCCCAAAGCCCATGCACTTTCTTGAACCTGCAGAGTAAATGCCACATATTAGCACCAAACACAGGGCCTGCGCCGGGCTCTGACATTTGGAGAGCTTACTCTGAATGTACTTTACTATAAAGCTGTTGACAGTAGGAGATTAAAGTCCTTGTAATGTCTCCTCCAGAGGTGGTGGACAACAAGGCCAGCACCAGGCCAGGCAGGGGGTTCTCTGGGGTGGTGGTGGGGGGGGGGGGGGAGGTGTCTCAGGTTAGTGGTTTAACCTGAGGACTGGTAGACTTTTGGCCTTAGGCAAATGCTGGACCGACATAGCCATGGGCTGAGGATTGGGGGAGACAGCAGGGTATGTCCAAGCACAGCACACCACATCAGTGCCAGTGTGTCACGAAGTCCTGGGGAGAGCCATGGGGAGCTGGGTGTGTGAAAATGTGCACCATGAGGCCTGACACAGGTGCAGAAGCCAAAGCCCCGTTTTCAATGGTACGTCATGGTAAGCAGTTTTCCCAGAGCCTTGTCTTGGCAGTATACCTAGAGTGATCAGTTACTGAAGGCTGTCTGGGGAAGCCGCTGCCAGGCTAAGCACAGGGTGCAGAGAGTGCCTGCTGGAAGTCCTGGTGTAGGTTTGATGTCTAGCTGTCACTTCAGCTCTGGGTACTTCATTCTTCACATCCCTGCCACATTTCCAGCTATAGTGATGGCCAGTGTAGCTGGGATTTCCTGGGTCACAGCAGGTTCACTGTCCCTGCTGGTCTTAAGTACCATGGTACCACCTGACCACTTGGCAGGGGAAGCTCAGGACACCTGAACCTGCCCTGCCACCAGGCTACTTAGCCTCTTACTTTGGTTGCCAAGGTTGATGCCTGTGGCTTTGGGGCTGCCAGTGCTGGAGTTCTTGCTTTGTGAGACTTGAGAGGCCACAGGCCAGTGAATCCAGGCTCAGCCAATACAAGCCTTCCCCAGGTGCTGCCTCTGGAGCCAGTGGGCAGAGGAAGAGTGAGGGGCGCTGGCTCAGAATGTATGCTGGTG
Organism: Perognathus longimembris pacificus; assembly: GCF_023159225.1. Taxonomy (NCBI): domain Eukaryota; kingdom Metazoa; phylum Chordata; class Mammalia; order Rodentia; family Heteromyidae; genus Perognathus; species Perognathus longimembris. Next base: position 28,852,607 of record NC_063177.1, read on the forward strand.
CCAACAGCAGCAGAGTTCAGCATTTGGAGGGGGCAAGAGTGGCCCCCTGAGCTGGCCATTCCTGGGCTGCCTCCCAGCATGAGATAAGACCTCTCTTCCTCCCAGCTTCCAAGCTCCTGCCTATGTTCTTAGTCCTGTTCTTAGCCTCTGGTCAGTTCTGTACACTTCCCACACTCCTTGCAATGATCTCCTTCACTGCTTCCAGCAACCAGGGTTGCTTCTGTAGTTTCCACGAGAGCTCTAGTTGAGCACCATTTCAATGAGTGGGTTCCAGACAGCCTGGAAACCTTCCAACAGCAAAGACAGCAAAGACAGCAAAGACCATTCACCTCATGTCTCCATGCTCCCTCACACTCTTAAACAACACTCCTGAACATCAGCTCTAAGGTCTCATCCTTTATTTTCCCAGTGGATTCTCAGTGCTTTCTGACCCTGTGAGTGAGGATGGGGGAAATGTGTTGTTCACCTTGTTTGACAACACACAAAGAGCCAGGCTTTGCTCTTCTGATGCCAGTTCAGGCTTTTATACCTCAGAGGTCCAGAGCTGAGACTCACCACTATTCCCATCTCTGCAGATGCTAGTGGTGTAGCTTCTGCCTGTGACCACTGGATCCAGAACATACACACATGGATATGGAAGTCAGGAGATGGGTTTCAGTCCTGCCTCAGACCCAATACGATACTCTTTGGGGATTACTATGGTGGGAATGCCCAAGACCCCCAAATTCATATGCTGGCATCCTAAAACACACATACCTTAGGGAGGTGAAAAGGTCATGAGAGCAGAGCCTTCATGGATGGGATCAGTGCCCTTTTCAAGGAGGCTCTGGAAAGACTCTCACCTCTTTTACCAGGTAAGGACAGTGAGATGCTGACCATGAGAAAAGGGCCCTGGAATCTGCCAACACAGATCTTGAGCTTGGATTTCCCTGACTCCAGAGCTGTGAGAAATTAGTGTTATATATACACAGAACAGAACTTATGGAACTCTGTTGTAGCAGCATGACCTAAGACAGAACCTTCCCTTTCTCTTGGAGCCTGAGTTTGCCACTTGCAGAAAGCTTTGTGAGGTCCTTTGTGGCTCAACCAAGAGCAGCTATGGCTCTCTCCCTTGCCTCAGCCAGGGGCTTCTCAAATATGTGTTCACTGAATTTACTAGCCAATTTAGCTGTCTCTGCTTCCATAGGCCCTGCACCTACTCTGTCCCTCACACCTGTCTCATTGGCAGACGGCTGCCCAGGTGAGACAGAATATCCTAGCAGTGTTGTACTCACTGATCTCTTGAGACCCAGGAGCTAAGGGGGATGCTGATTTCAGGTACCTGATGGGAAAAGGAGGAAAAAGAGAAGAAACGGTAGTCCTCAGATGCATGCACACTGGCTCCTTCCTGGGTATTTATTTCATGGCTGGGCAGCTCAATTCTTCTTCAAATAAATCACCTGCTATCAAATTGGATCTTTCAGCTCTAGATTTTTCTAATACCATTATTTCAACAATATTGATGAACGGATTGTATGCAAACAGCCAAACCACTGCTGCCTAGGGGTTTTCCTGATGAAAAATGTCCCCGTTACTTCTAACTTCAGAGGTGGGGGTGGGGCCACGGGGGTCTTAAATATTTTATTGTTAATCTGACAGCAGAACAGCAAGTCCCTCTCTGTACTCAGGACCCCCACATGATCCAGTCATATATGCTTTCTTCCTGGCATACCCTAAGAATGCTTGACAAGGAAGAAGAAAAAAGAAAAACATGGTCATGTTCACCCTAACTTTGAGCCTCATCCCACTCTTTTGGGACAGGTCAACACTGTCATTTCCTGAGGAAGATGAGAATTGGGCACCTGCAAAAGTAAGGGAGACCATTTCCACACCCCCATTGCTGAGCAGTCTCTTGGCCAGGCAGATGAAATTATAAATTTATAATACAACATTACTTCAATTTTCCTCTTCATTTACTGCTGTGCAGCCCAGCTCTGCTCCAGCGGCCCGCGGCCGCAGCCACACAGGGGAAACTGGCGGGCTGCATATCAATAGCACATTATAGCAAGCCCATGTGGATGCTCCATCAAGCCACATTACAGTGGGGTGACCCAGCCACCACTTCCATTAGCAGCTGGGCCCCTCCCTCACTGGCCATTGCACAATTCATTTGCTCCAGTACCCTGGACGCCTGATCAATCCCACAGTAATTATCTCTTGTCACTAAAGTTAAAAAAAAAAAAAAAGCAAGCCTTCTGCCTGGATGATCACCTTTCATGCAGGCTGGCTTTCCATTGTGACAGAAATCAACAATAGAACTTGGATGTAAGCTTCTCTGCAGGACCCATTTTGGGGATGTTAGTAGGGCTCTAGATCTTTGTTCCAAACCTTGGATGGGTCCCTGATTTATCTTCTCTTGTGCTCTGCTATTCAGTTACTCAAGAGTCATGGAAAACCACTCTCACCAGGCACTTGACTTTAAAGCAACCAGAGACAAGGGCTGTTTATTCAGGCAACAGCCAGAGTGTGAGATATCTATGTGACATGCAGAATACTGCTAGGGCACCATGATAGCTCCATGAAGTCTACAAAGCAGACCAAAAAGGGCCAGGAACCTTTCTAAGACAAGGAAGTGAAGGCCAAGGTCTACAAAGACATTTTGCTCCCCAAATCACCTGGTATCACAGAAGTTCCTTTAAGCCTCAGCTGCCTAATTTAAGCTAAAGTTCTGGTAGATCTTATGATGTTAGGGAGTACCAGCAGATTATAGCTTCTGGCCCTTCTTACAATTACTGATTGATTGGTGCCAGTCCTGGGGCTTGAAGTCGGGCCTGGGCACCAAGCTTCCCTGTCCCCACCCCCCAGGGCACTTGAACCACAGCTCCACTTCTGGCTGTGTGGCTGTTGTTGTTGTTGTTGTTAAGTTAATTGGAGATAAGAGTCTCACAAACCTTCCTCTCTGGGCTGGCTTCTGTGATCCTCAGAGTTCAGCTTCCTGAGTAGCTATGATTACAGGTGTGAGCCACTGGTACCTTGTGTGATTTGCTTATTTTTCCTTTCAATTTAAAGGGCCTTACTTAAGGGTGAGACTCATGGTTGAGATTGTACTAAAGTTTCTTGGTATAAGTGTAGATAAAAATGCTTTTGCATAAAATGGTTAGCTGGTCAACTGTATTTCTCCATTCCCCAGCCCGCCAAAGTGAATCTTTATTGCAAGACCTTAGCAAGGTGCTATTTCTCTACCAGCAGTTATATTAACAGTATGTGTCCAATGAGGCCACGAGAGTTAAAGGCAGGAGGGGATTATGTGGCCAAAGGGAAAGAAAGCCAAGAGGAATCAAGTATATCAACAGTCATGTTTTTGCTTTAAGTCTATTTTCATTAAGAAAAACTAGGGCAATTCTTTTGCATCTTGCTAGCTATCTGTGGGCACTCTTGCTGTGGGAAGTACAACAGCATCTCAGGGGCTGTAAAAACACCTTCTCCAAGGGTGCATTTACTTTTGGTTCTGTCTGGCTGAGAGGCAGGTGACAACATCTAGGGATCACCCTCTTCTGCTACCTGACATGTTTAAAAGGGATTTCCATTGCGAGGATGACCCTATCCTTCTATCAAAAGCTGTAAGAGCTAAAACCTAAGCAGGTATAGGTTTTCCCAAAAGACACTGGCGGTCATACTAAAGGAGATCAAGAAGGAATAACTCTGCAATTTTACCATATGCTCATCAGACATTTTCCATGGAGAAAATCTAAAAAAGGTATGAAATCCATTCCATGATGGTCAAATCATTCATAGGCCAGGACCCAGGCTCCCAAATGGGTATCACTTCTCTGAGATCAGAGGACTTTTTCTCTGTTGTACATTCGGCATTTTAGACAGGTGCCTGCCAGGCATTTAGTACACACTCAATAAATATTTGGCAGTGGGCAGGGTCCTCCTCATCTAAGAGAACCTGAGCTGCATGATTAGGCGACACGAGGGCAGCCTAGGGAGTCTTCAATGAATGTGTCGGAGAGGCTGCTGGGAGATGGTGGCCTGACTGTGGGGTGACAGGCTCAGTAGACCATGAGACAGTGAGCTCGCTTCTTAGATGCCCGGCCTGACACATCCCTTCTCCCCAGACTTCAGCTAGGCAGGTGCCTAGCCAGGATCTCTTGGGAGACCTTACTCAGCAGACATTGATGGCCTCAGTTCACTGGCTGGGAAATTCAGGAGACCTGGGCCGCAGAAGCCTGGAGCCAGCTTATGGTCTTTGTCTTGAAGTCAGGCAATGCAAGGATTCATCAGACTCTCGAGCTGGAGCTGAGAAGGCACCACAATCGCTACGGCACGTATCACACATGCAGATCTTGCTAGGCAGAAATTGACTTCCAAAGGGTCCAGGTGTCAGCCACCTAACCTTGCAGTAATGTGCCAAAGCCCTCTAGTACCTGACTTATAACAGTTCCCAGCTGACATACAACTGCACCTTAGTGATGTGAAGAGATGTTCCTCTCTCTTACATTTTAACTTTTCTGTAAATGAGACCCATCTCAGTCAATGTGGTAAGACAGCACCATGCAGTTCACTCATCATTTTTGTTTTCTTTTCTGAATGGTACATGAAGGTTTACCTCACTAGCCAGGGCATCTAAAATTTCAAGAACTACTGCCTTTGCCATTTAATATTCAGTTTCACTTCTGCAACAACTCCATATAGTGAGGTGATTGTCCCATGGATGGGGTGTGTGTGTATAAATGAAGACCAGAGAGGCCAAACCACTTCTTCCAAGTTACACAGCTGACAGGGGTAAGGAGTCCTCTTGCTTCCAAAGTCCTGAGCTCTTCCCCCTGAGCTACATGGCCTCAGGCTTATACTATCAATTCCACAGGAATAGCTCTCTGCTTGGTTGAGGCTGTGAACCAGGGTAGGCTGGGGCAGGACTGAAGGTTCAACAGAGTTAAGGCAGGCAAAAGGGGAAAAAGCTGTAAGGAGCAGGGTGGGGGTGGAGGGGCTGGGGGGGGAGTTGACAGCAGGAACAAAGGAGCTCTGGGATACAGTGCTATTTTTAACTAACACTACTTTACCATGGCTCAGGAAAGACTACTTGAAACATGCAGGGAAGAATCAGGGCAGGTGACTAAGCATCTGGCATTCAACACAGTCATTTCTGAGCAAGTGGGAGACTAAGTGTCTGCAGAAGCCCAGGGACCTTGTCCTGTCTGCCATCACCTCTGCAGGTGCTCTCAGAATGGGGCCACTTGGGCTGTCCACTTACTGCAGGGCACAGCCAACCCTTGAGGCCCCAAGCCATTACTCCTGTCCTTAGCCTCAGTTCCACTTCAGTATCCTCATGTCCCCCAACACTACTCCTTGAAGTGAAAGGCCCTGGGCTTACACATCCAGTCCTGCCCAGCCCAAATGTCCCTGCAGGCTCTCCAGACTCCCCTCCACCCTTCCTCAAATGATCTCACGGCAACCCAGGGTGGTAAGGATGAGCCTCCTTGAGAGGAGCTATGGTGTATGTATCTCTTCCTTAGACCACAAGCTCCCCAAGGGCAGGGATATGGTCACCTGATTAGACACTGGATTCCTAGTGCCAGCCCAGGGCTGGGCACACAGTAGATGCCGACAGAGATTGTTGTGAATGCCTTCTGGCCCTCTCCCTGATGTGGCTCCTATGAGGACAGTCCTGGAAGCCCTTGTGGTTGGGGGACCCAGGCCTGGCTATCTGTGGAGTGGTAGCTTGGAGTTTAGAGTGATGAATACAGAAGTGTTTTGGTTCTTTCAGCAGTTACATGAGCAGAGATGGCTTGACTGCAACTTGTGCTTCTCCTCAGTATACAACCAGTGCATTCTTCCCAGCCTAGGAGGGCAGTGAGGTAGGTGAGCACTTCCTGCAGATCTGGATTCCAAACAGGCCCTCATTTATGCCCAAGGCCTCTCTACTCAATTTCAATTCACAACTTTAAAAGCCAACAGGTGGCTCAACTTTTTTTGTCAGTTGTGGAGCTTGAATTCAGGGCCTGGGTGCTGTCCCCAAGTTATTTTTGTTCAAGTCTAGTGCACTACCATGTGGAGCCACCACAGCACCACTTCCAGTTTTCTGGTAGTTAACTGGAGATAAAGAGTCTCACAGACTTTCTGGCCTGGGTTGGATTTAAACCATGATCCTCAGATCTCAGCCTACCGAGTAGCTAAGATTAAAGGCACTACCCGGCTGTTCCAACTCTTTAAAGTATGATTTCAACATTTAAAATGGTCAGTTTGAAATTATCAAGGTTCTTTCTGAGATACAACATCAAATAAAATAAAAATAGGGCTGGGAATATGACCTAGTGGTATACATGAAGCCCTGGGTTCGATTCCTCAGCACCACAAATGTAGAAAAAAGCTGAAAGTGGCACTGTGGTTCAAGAGATAGAGTGCTAGCCTTGAGCAAAAAGAAGCCAGGGACAGTGCTTAGGCCCTGAGTCCAAGCCTCAGGACTGGCAACAAAAACAAAACAAATAAACAAATAAAATAAAAATAAATGTGGTCGAGTGGCTAGAGCACCTGCTTAGCAAGCATGAAGCTTTGAACGCAAACCCCAGTACTCTGTCTATATATAAAACACATCTAGCCTATGGAACATCACAATACAGTGTGCAGTGGAGTCAATCTCATAAGAGAGGCTAACTATAGCTCACCACCACCATCTATCACCTTCAGGGAATATGGGACCATGTATAAGCAGCATTCACTGAATCTATATTGCATTCTCATCATTGTAAAGTAGAACATTTGTTAAGTTGACTCACTGTAAGGTGAGGACAGCCCTGTGTAACATACTGTTTGTATTACTGCAGCTTTGGGCTATGTTCTGGTATTTGGTCAAACCAGTGTTTTCTCATTTTAAAAATCAATTTCCTTATTTATTCCCACATGTTTCTTCTTCTAGGTAAGTTTTAGAATCATCTGGCAAGTCTTTAAAGAACTCTAATAAGGTTTCCCCGCCCCACCCCCTGGAAACTGTTAATTCTAAAAAAATTAATTTGAGGGGGAATTAATATTTTGGCTATTTTTAGCTATTCTCAAATGGCATTACTCTCCATTTTTAAAGTTATTCAAAACAGCTTTACCTGCCTTTATTATTTTTACAGACAAATAGAATTCTATGTAAGACCAAGAAAAGTTTTTATAAATTTAAAACTAAGCCAGGAATGATTTAAACAGCAGCAAATCTGAAAATATAAAGAGCTTATCAAAAAATATAGAAGAGGGACTCTTAGCCAAACTAAATGAAAACCCATTAAAACTAGACAGCTCATGTGCCTGAATGGAATTTTACCATTAACTACCATTTATCCCATTTAATTAGTATTTTCCTGACACACAATAACTTCCACTAAAATACCGCTCTCTCTCGCCTTGAAATTTCTAATTATTGTGGCGACCCACACCATTCCGCATCTCCTCTGCTTTCCTCATCTTTCATGCCATTTAGGCAGTGAGATTTTCAATTATCTGCGCAGGATGGACAGAGATACCTTTAAGGAAAGGGGCATATAATATGCAACTCAATTTCTCTAAAAGCCAGGAGAGATCATTTTTAGTCAGAACAAACACACTTTGTCTTTCATCATTTTTTTTTGCAAATAAAGAGTAAAACAGGCTATTTAAAACATCCATTTAAATGCAAATTTTGATATCCCAAGAGAAAAATGTTAATCATTTAAATAGACAGGATTCCCTCCCACCCATGCCACCTCTACTCCTCTCCCAAGTTTTAGAAGATGTAGTCTGAGTTCACACAGAAGCCAGTCAGGAGTCCTTAGATCTTAGAAACCTCGAGTGGGCTAAGAGGGCCTAGGCAAAAGGAATGACTTGTGCACAGGAAACAACAGAGGGTAGATATAAGTCAGACACAGACCAAAATGATATGCATATATATATATATATATATATGTCTACCTGGTCATCCTCATTTAAAGACAAGGAAGCTGAGGCTCATACTATTTTCATGATTGCCAAGTGACTCTGATGTGCACACAGACCTCCATGCAGCCCTCCCTGTCCACCATTACCCCTGACCCCTGTCCAGACTCACCTAGCATCCCCATACCAAGCATGAAAGCATCCATGGTGTAAGGCAGCCCCCGGGCCCGGCCTCTGGTCCCAGGTGGAAACATGACTTCTTTCGGCTGAGCTTTCTTACATTCTACCTGTTAAACAGAAAGGCCAACAAATGAGATGCAAATGAATTCCACGTAAATGTCAAATGCAGAACTGATCTGGTTACGAGCTAAGTTATTTTTAGACTTGCTCCTTACTCACTGTAAAAATAGCCATGCCGAGTAAATGGCCTGCAAAATAAATATTTAAGAAAACACACCACTCGTGCAAATCCTGCTTTGGAAAAATCTACAAGGATGAAATTAGGTTCTGGAAGGGCAGCAAGGGCGGCGGTTAAAGATACACACGCAGGATAGAGCTCAGATGGTAGCTTGTATAGAAAGCTTGATAGATTTTTTTTTTTTCAAAGAAGGCAGGCCATGGCTTACAGATGTGCCTGAGGAAGAGTAAGAGCAGCAGTAATCATCATCCTTCCTGATTGTGTGACCCTTTATACACAACCCTCTGATGTTCCTTCCGGCCAGGGCCTCTTCACATCAAGTCAGCTGATTCTCTCTCTTATAAAACAGGCCACTCAGCTCAAACTCACAGAGGAGAAAAGTCATCATCAGGAGGCTTGCATCCTTGCAGGTGCAAACTTCAAAGCCAGATCTTTACAATTTCTAGGTTAGTGATACCATCATTTCCATTCAACCTATACCATCACCATTCCCAGGGAACTTGAGATTAAACCCTGATTCTCTCCCTCTAAATATCTGATGTTCACTTGCATCTGTATCTTCAAGCAGCTGCTAACCTTTTGGTTTACATTCTGCCTCCAAACTGTCTTAATTCTACTTCATATCTTCATCTAGAAATCATTTGGGAACAACCTTAATGGTACAAAATACAAACCCTAGGAAATAAATGCATGCCATGGCCTGCTGAAGAGCCTTTACTATTTGCCTAGAGTACCTACTCCCGCTCAACGCTTCTTTCTTCTAGACAAATCTACCGGCACTGTGAGCCAATAGTCAGTTCTGCTGCTGCTGAAGATGGGCTGCTGCAGGGTAAGGCAGAGCCAAACAGCAATGCAGCCTGATAGTGACATAAAAAGAAGAATCAATTATCTTATTTAAAAAGTAGTTTGGGGCCATATGGCATAGGTGCCAAAGCTCCACAGCGGCAGAGGGGTACCACTGTATCTTGATCTCAGAGTACCTGAGAGCAAAAGAATGAGCCACATTGTATGCAGTATATATGGCTTAAAAAGGAACCTACCAAGCTGGGCACTAGTGGCTCATGCCTGTAAATCCTAGCTATTCAGGAGGCTGAGATCTGAGGATCATAGTTTGAAACCAGCCCATGCAGGAAAGTCTATGGAGCCTCTTATCTCCAGTTAACCACCAAAAACCTGAAAGTGGGGCTGTGACTCAAGTGGTAGAGCACTAGCCTCAACCTTGAGCACAAAAGCTCAGGGACTGAGCCCTGACCTTGAGTTTAAGACCCAGGACTGGCACACATACATACACAGAGACTTACTTTAATTGCTCATTTTAGAGATATTCTCATCCCAAATACTTCAATTAAAGAGGTAATGCCCCCTTAGTTGGTGATATTGCTGGTGTTTGTTTCCTCTTTTGTTCTTTCTTTCTTTTTTTTTTTTTTGCTAGTTATGGGACTTGAACTCTGGGCCTGGGTGCTGTCACTGGGCTCCGTTTGTTCAAGGCTAGCATTCTACCACTTGAGTGGTACTTCTGTGCCACTTCTGGCTTTTTCTGTGATTAATTGAAGGTAAGAGTCTTTCCTTCCCAGGCTGGCTTCGAACCACAATTCTTAGATCTCAGCCTCCTGAGTAGCTAGGATTACAGGCATGAACTGCAAGAACCCAGCTCTTTTTAACACTGATATAACTTTTGCTCTTTAAAGACAGATAAGCTCTAATGTTTCATAAACAATGAACAAAATGGCTCATTATTTAAGACTTAATGTGATTAATACAAAGAAGTTTTTATAGTTTAAAAGAGCTGAGCATCGGGGCTGGGGATATAGCCTAGTGGCAAGAGTGCCTGCCTCGGATACACGAGGCCCTAGGTTCGATTCCCCAGCACCACATATACAGAAAACGGCCAGAAGCGGCGCTGTGGCTCAAGTGGCAGAGTGCTAGCCTTGAGCGGGAAGAAGCCAGGGACAGTGCTCAGGCCCTGAGTCCAAGGCCCAGGACTGGCCAAAAAAAAAAAAAAAAGAGCTGAGCATCAGGAAAGAGAAATGGATAAAAAAGATATAAAAGGCAGTTCACAAATGGCTCATAAAGAAGCATACATTCCCAAAATAAGATATATTTTGTCTGTCAGACTGGCAGTGATGAACACACTGCTTGACGTAAGGGCTTCTGTGGGGATGAGGAGAGGTGGAAAATGTCACGTACTATTCTGATGGGTAACCTGATAATATACCCAAACCTATAAGAGTCCATTCTTTGATCTAACAATTCTACTTGTAGTGATTTATGCTGCAAGGACTTATGGGTGAGGGTATTTACCAGCAATATTGTTAAAAAAAAAAAAAAAAAGAAAAAAAGATCTCTCTCTCTGTCTCTCTCTCTTCAAAGTCCAAAGGGCAGGAACTGGTTAAGCTGAGTCTGGCCTGCAGTCTGGCCTACACTGAATGAATGCTACACACCACAGGAAACCAAGTACCTGAGGATAGCAGACACTGATACTAGGAACCTCCACAGTCCCAGGCAAACCAGGTTGTCTGGTCACCCTATATGTAAGAGGGCAAAAGAATAAAATGACTTTGGGGAAAACAAACAAGTATGTATGTATACTAAATAGACCGACCAATGTTCTCAGAGTAGCTTTAAAACTTTTCTCCATTGTTAAGGAAGTAGAAGTGTGGCTCAAGTGGTAGGGCATCAGACTTAATCAAAAAGAAAAAAACCCAAACAACTACTACAAACAAGCAAGAACAAGCTCTGGTTCAGATGGCCAATTTCCATTGTGCATTTTGTTATTGTTTATTTTCCAAGTTTTCTGCTAGGTATAGATAGCAACATGTTTTCTTATGACAATGCAATAGTCTGTCACCAATGGGGTTATTAGGGAAATATTGTGGCAACTAGGGAAAAAGCTACTTAAAAGATGTAACTCATCATGTTGAGTCTTTCAGGTTTTTCTCTTATGTAGGGGTAGGGTAGCGACTGTCCCCAGGGGACTGATTCCCAGGCCCCCAGAGGACTCCTACAAAAGCAGACTGAGAAATCTCATTTGCATGAATTTGTCCCAGCCCAGGAAAGTGGGCGGGCTCTGCACAGGCAGACAGATAATTACCTAGCATGACACCAGGATAGGGAATAATGCCGCTAACCAGCTCGCTTCTCTAATAGCCCTATCGGTGACAATCTATTGCATTGTCTTATGAAAACCTGCTGCCTGTTCCTAGGCAACCTGATCAACGAAAATTTCAGGTTTATACAATTTTCATTTAGGGAACATAAAGGTTAACTGACTGTAATAGGAGTATTTTAAACAAACCCACCTACTCTTCCTCTCACTAAACAGGGCTGGCAGCTCTGTTTAATTCTGCTCTGTTTTTGCTGGTGGCGTTTTGGGCCATACCTACCACTGGAGTTCTGTCAACCCCCTGCTGTGTCAACTGTGAGTGCTCCCAGAGGCCAGGGGCCTTGGCTTCCGCACTCTCAGGACTCCAGCCAGCTCTGGGCATTTGAGTGACAAGGAGAGGCAGCAGACACAGCAGGGTACCTGGGCTGGCTTGGCCTGTGCTGAAGACTTCTTGAAAGATTTCTCAGACCAGAAGGCCTACCCACAGAGCCTCCCACCTTGATTCAGTCAGGTTAATCAGGGGGTGGAGGAATTCTGTGTGCCAGGTATGAGCTAAGCTTTAGGGGACACAAGTCTCTGCCTCAGAGGTCTCAATCTATTCAAAATCAGCTCTGATTGTCTCAATCTCCAAAGATAAATGCAAGTATTCACACAGTGAATTGCCCCTGGCCACCTCTGGGCTTGTCATCTCTTGGCCTTAGACTTAGTTAATTATTGAGGCTATTCTACTCATGCTTGGCATGAAAAGCTGAGGTAGAGCTGGAACCCAGGTAGGAAAAACCAGTCTACTTCCTTGGCCCTCATCATGACTTAGGTCATCTGGCCACAAACCATACCTCAGACATCCACTGCTGTGTACAAACTACTCCCACACAGTGTGTGGCTTCAGGCAACCATCAATCATTTCTTCTCCATGGTTCTGGAAGTTAGTTCACAGCAATCAGCTGGAATCCTACCTGTAGCCTCTCATAGAGATGCGGTTGGGGCTGGAGCCAGAGGCAGTCTTGCCTAGGCTGGAAGTCTAAGACTGCAGTTGGGGATGCTACCCATAGCTTCTCTAGAGCATTCTATCCTCTCAAAGCATTTAGCACAAGCATTCCACACCGCTGAGGCAGAAGTGGTAAGTAAGTCTTCTCCTAACCTAGCCTTGAGACTCATGATGCTACTCCACCACACTCTATTGGTTCTACTGGGCCAGCCTCTGTGTGGGAGGGGAAAACTCAGAGAAGTGAATGCCAGGAGACAGAGACGGTAGGAGACAGCTACTGCTATGGCTATTTGCAGACAGGCATTCTCATCTTAGTGTTTGGCTGGTTGAGTTCCTGGGACAGTGGGCACTGAGGGCTGATGTCTCCACGGGGCAGAGGGTGAGGCATGGGAGCTGCCTTCCCACTGCTGCCCCAGAGAGGCATGATCTTCAGGAACAAAATGAAAATGTCTCATAGTGCTCCCTAAAGTCCTCATTTATAAGAAAAGCTCTCACCACTCACATGCAGAGGATAAGCAGCCACCTCCAAGGGAAGCTTTGCAGGCTAAGGCTAGAGGGAAGACAATCTTCACCTATAGCTGAGTCTCTGCCATCAACTGCCTCTCACAAAAGCTGGCACTGGCACTGTCTCAGCCAGCCACTGAAGGCAGCAGCGTGATTGGAGGGAACGCTCTCATTTGTGCCTCGGCACAAATGGGAGACCAAAAGACTAGGCCTCCATTTCCCAGTCCCACAGTTGGCAAAACCTCTACCAAGGATGTGATACAGATACGATTTGTTTCCATATTTCATTCTCTAAATATCCTGCTTTCCTTGGCAAACAGCTGGCCTTGGAAAGGAGGGAGTGGCCTCCTTCTATCCCCCAGTTATGGCTTTAGAATAAGGACCTGTTAGAAGCCCCTTTACTCCAGGGACAATTAAGAGTACTGCATGTTCCTGCTGGTGACATACAGACTACCCCATGTGAACTTGGGCATGCTGCTTCTTGGAGGTAGAGGCCCTTCCAACCAAAGCAACTCAGCAAGGTCTGTGGTTTCAAACTGTCTATTTGGAAATAACTTTAAGCTTATAGAAAAGTTTCAAAGACTGTCTAAAGAATGCCCCTGTGCCCTATACCCAGATTAGATCATCCCCTGCTAGCATCTTGTTACTTAGCATTTGCCTTACTGAGCATTTGCACACACTCCAAATCTCTATTTATAGATTTTAATGGAAAATTTTTTTTTTTGCCAGTCCTGGGCCTTGAACTCAGGGCCTGAGCACTGTCCCTGGCTTCCTTTTGCTCAAGGCTAGCACTCTGCCACTTGAGCCACAGCACCACTTCTGGCTGTTTTTTATATATGTGGTGCTGAGGAATCAAACCTAGGGCTTCATATATACAAGACAAGCACTCTTGCCACTAGGCTATATTCCCAGCTGGAAACAGGTTTTAAACTCAAGGCCTTGTGCTTGGCTCTACCATTTGAACCATACCTCCAGTTCTGCTTTTTCTCCTGTGTGTCTATGTGCCAGTATTAGGACTTGAACTCAGGGTTTCATGCTTTTGCTTGGCTTTCTTGCTCACAGTACTGGTGCTCTGCCACTCTAGCCCCACATTTTAATGGTTATTTTCCCCCCCCCCCATTTGAAAATACGCTATATGCATTATGGTTTATGCTTCCTAAACATGAGAACATTTTTCTTACATGATTAGATATCAAGGTTACAACATTTAACTTGGATATGATGTCTTTATAACCTATGTGTCTGGACTCTAGGCATGTACCTGGTTATACCCATGTTTCAAATACCTACCTTGTGATGCAGATCAGGGTATGTGCTACAGTGCTTAGATTCAAATCTAGATCTGTCTACAGCCACAGTACATGTGGGGGGAGGGTTGCCCTAGCCCCCACAACTTCCAGTTGGGTGTGAGGGGGGTGGTGCTTGGTACTGGCTTTTTAGGAAGGTACGTACTAGAACTTTTACAGGGACAGAGTCTCTTGCAGCCAGCCCATGGTCAAGGCAGGGTGTTTCTGGGAAGAGACAGG